>NC_057824.1:14537494-14840525 GCF_910594005.1 Cervus elaphus
ACTCCTATCTGGCAGCTGTGGGTCTTTTCAACACTCCTTACTTCTTTCTGAAATATTACGTATCCTATGTCTTGTTCTATTTCCCTATTTCAAAGGAACATTTTCCCCAGTAAGCTTCCTCAGAAGGGATGTATGACAAATAAAAATTTTGAAACCTGACAATCTGTTTCTGTTCTTTTCTGAAGTTGATTAAGAGTGTTCCTGGGACTAGAATTCTGGATTGGAAATTACACTCTTTCAAATTTTAAAGGCATGGTTTGAATTATTGTTTTCTAACTTTCAAGATTGTTGTTTAGAACCTGAGAATATCATTTGCATATACATTACATTCATTTTTTTATTCTCCTGGAAATTTTTCAGTAAGTAATCTTTATACCTTGTTATTGTTCAGTCTCTCAGTTGTGTCTGACTCTTTGTGACCCATGACTGCAGCATGCCAGGCTTCCCTGTCCTTCACCTCTCCCAGAACTTGCTCAAACTGATGTCCACTGAGTCGATGATGCCATCCATTTTGCTCTCTGTCGTCCCCTTCTCCTCTTGCCTTCAAATCCTTCCCAGCATCAGGGGCTTTTCTAATGAGTCAGCTCTTCACATCAGGTGGCCAAAGTACTGGAGGCTCAGCTTCAGCATCAGTCCTTCCAATGAATATTGGAGATTGATTTTCTTTAGGATCCATGTTTGATCTCCTTGTTGTCCAAGGGACTTTCAAGAGTCTTCTCCAGCACCACAAAAGTATCAACTCTTTGGCGTTCAGCCTTCTTTATGGTCTGACTCTCACATCAATACATGACTACTGGAAAAACCATAGCTTTGACTATATAGACATTTGTCGACAAAGTAATGTGTCTGCTTTTTAATATGCTGTCTTGGTTGGGCATAGCTTTTCTTCCAAGGAGCAAGTTTCTTTTAATTTCATGGCTGCAGTCACCATCTTCAGTGATTTTGGAGCCCAAGAAAATAAAGTCTGTCACTGTTTCTACTGTTTCCCCTGTTTCCCCATCTATTTGCCATGAAGTGATGGGACTGGATGCCATGATCTTCGTTTTTCTGAATGTTGAGTTTTAAGCCAGTTTTTTTCACTCTCCTCTTTCACCTTCACTAAGAGACTCTTCAGTTCCTCTTCACTTTCTGCCACAAGGGTGGTGTCATCTGCATATCTGAGGTTATTGATATTTCTCCTGGCAATCTTGATTCCTGCTTGCGATTCATTCAGTCTGGCATTTTGCATGATGTACCCTGCATATAAATTAAATAAGCAGGGTGACAATATATAGACTTGATGTACTCTTTTCCCAGTTTTGAACCAGTCCATTTTCCCATGTCTGGTTCTCACTGTTGTTTCTTGACCTACATACAGATTTCTCAGCAGGCAGGTCAGGTTGTCTGGTATTCCCTTCTCTTTAAGAACTTTCCAGTTTGTTGTGATCCACACAGTCAAAGGTTTTAGCATAGTCAGTGAAGCAGAAATAGATATTTTTCTGGAATTCTCTTGCTTTTTCTATGATCCAATGGATATTGGCAATTTGATCTCTGGTTCCTCTGCCTTTTCTAAGTCCAGCTTGAACATCTAAAAGTTCTTGGTTCACGTACTGTTGAAGAATCGCTTGGAGAATTTTGAGCATTACTTTGCCAGCAAGTGAGATATGGAGATGACACCACCCTTACATCAGAAATCAAAGAAGAACTAAAGAGCCTCTTGTTGAAAGTGAAAGAGGAGAGTGAAAAAGTTGGCTTAAAACTCAACATCAAGAAAACTAAGATCATGCCATCTGGTCCCATCACTTCATGGCAAATAGATGGGGAAACAATGGAAACAGTGACAGACTTTATTTTGGGGGGCTCCAAAATCATTGCAGATGGTGACTGCAGCCATGAAATGAAAAGACCCTTCCTCCTGAAGAAAAGTTATAACCAACCAAGACAGCATATTAAAAAGCAGAGCCATTACTTTGCCAACAAAGGTCCATCTAGTCAAGGCTACGGTTTTTCCAGTAGTCTTGTATGGATGTGAGAGTTGGACTCTAAAGAAAGCTGAGCGCTGAAGAATTGATACTTTTGAACTGTGGTGCTGGAGAAGACTGGCAGTCCCATGGACTGCAAGGCGATCTAACCAGTTCCTTCTAAGAGAAATCAGTCCTGAATATTCACTGGAAGGACTGATGCTGAAGCTGAAACTCCAATCCTTTGGCCACCCGTTGCAAAGAGCTGACTCATTTGAAAAGGCCCTGATGCTGAGGAAGACTGAAGGCAGGAGGAGAAGGGGACGACAGAAGATGAGATTGTTGGATGGCATGACCGACTCAATGGACATGAGTTTGAGTAAACTCCGGAAGTCGGCAATGGACAGGGAGGCCTGGTGTGTTGCAGTCCATGGTTTTGCAAAGAGTCGGACATGACTGAGCGACTGAACTGAGCTGAACTGAGATGAGTGCAATTGTGTGGTAGTTTGAGCATTCTTTGGCACTGCCTATCTTTGGGACTGGAATGAAAACTGACCTTTTCCAGCTCTGTGGCCACTGCTGAGTTTTCCAAATTTGCTGGCATATTGAGTATAGCACTTTAAGCAGCATCATCTTTTAAGATTTGAAATAGCTCAGCTGGAATCCCACCACCTCCAGTAGGCTTGTTCATTGTGATGCTTCCTAAGGCCCACTTGACTTCACACTCCAGGATGTTTGGCCCCAGGTTAGTGATCACACCATCATGATTATCTGGGTCATTAAGACATTTTTTGTATAGTTCTTCTGTGTATTCTTGCCACCTCTTCTTTATATCTTCTGCTTCTGCTAGGCCCGTACCATTTCTGTCCTTAATTGTGCCCATCTTTGCATGAAATGCTCCCTCGTGTCTCTAATTTTCTTGAATAGATCTCTAGGTTTTTACATTTTATTGTATTCCTCTATTTCTTTGCATGGATCACTTAAGAAGGCTTCTTATTACTTTTTTATTATATTGTATGTATATAATGTATTTTCTATAATATTTCTTATTATTTCTTATTCATATTATATTTTCTTTTTATTATTTCTCTCCTTGATATTCTTTGGAACTCTACATTCAAATGGGTATATCTTTCCTTTTCTCCTTTGGCTTCCCTTCTTTTCTCAGCTATTTGTAAGTCCTCCTCAGACAACCATTTTGCCTCTTTGCTTTGCTTTTTCTTGGGGATGGTCTGGATTCTTACTTTCTTCTTACTTTTGCATTCCAGTCTCCTATGATAAAAAGGACATCTGTTTTTGGTGTTAGTCTAGAGGGTCTTGTACGTCTTCATAGAATCATCAACTTCAGCTTCTTTGGCATTAGTGGTTGGGGCATACACTTGAATTACTGTGATATTGAATTGTTTGACTTGGAAATGAACAGAGACCGTTCTGTCTTTTTTTGAGATTGCACCCAAGTACTGTATTTCAGACTCTTTACTAGTCTGAAACTTCTTAGTGATTTGCATTAATGTGGAGTTTTTTGTTCATTGTGTGGGATATTTCAGAAACTCTTGGCCTGCAGTTTTGAGACATTTTCTCATGTTCTCTATTAGTTTTTTTTTTTTTTTTTTTTTTGTATTTTTAAAATTCCTTTTCTAGTAAAACGCGGTGCCTCCTGGATCTAATTTTCTCATGCTCTTTCTTAATCTTTATCTTTTTGTAATTTGCTTTATATTCTGAAGAGTTACACAACTTTATCTTTCAATCTATCAGAATTTTTATTTCTATTAATGTGTTTTTGATTCTCAAGAGTTCTTCTTTGTTTTCTGAAAGTTCTGTCTTAGAGCATCTCATTTTTAATTTTATGAATAAAATTTATCTCTTTGAGAAAAATTTAGCTTAATATTCTCTGCGCTATCTTTCTCCTCCAAGTTCCTTTTTGTATCCTCACTTTGAATTGATTTGAACTCATTCTTTCATGTTAGAGTCTTTCCTAAAAATAAAGGCTGGGATGTCCTTTCAAATTCTAGAGTGAGTCTGTTATATCAGGTTCCCTGGGAAATAGATTGTATAGTAAGTTTACTTGGGATTTTCTTGGGATCAACACCTGAGAGGATGAGAGAGAAATTGGTAGAAATATTGTTTCAATCACTTACCGGGCAATAACAGGGAAAGCTCTGGTACTGGGATGACACCTCAGAGATATACTAAATTGAGGCAAGTGTGCTGGATTTGGGTTTTCCTCTGGGAAAGATTGTAATCATCTACAAATCACTGGATTGGGTTTGTCCTCCGGGCAAGGCAGCTGTCTTCATTTGGGGTGATTTCCAGAAAGGAAATCAGCTATGATCCATAAGCCACTGATACATCCAACAACTGGGAGAATTGCCTCAGCCCTGAAGGGTGAATCCGGAATCCACGAGAGCATGGTAATTAAGTGCTGTGATGTGCATGAGCTTAGGCAAATGGTAGACCTCACCACAAGGTGATCATTTTGGGAGAAAGATCACTTAGGGAGATTCTTAATTGTCAGTATCAGAGATATTTCCCCTGGGCTGTTACATTCCCACAGATGAAATGGGGGAAGGAGTTGGGCGGTGGCTACCATGTTAGCAGACCAGCTGAGGGGTTCAGTGTTCAGTATGCAGATCTACACTTAACCCCTTGTTTCCAGAAGATGCTTCACAGTCCTCTGTGCCTGGTGTCCAAATGACAATCTTTACAGTTCAACATCTTCAGAATGTAAATCCATATGCCTGGGTGGGAGGGAGATGAGTTCACTGGCTTTATGAGGTGAGAGAGAGAATCTGGGTGTCTGACTTTTTTAAAAGCAACCTTCCAATAAACTCTCACTTTCAGCCCCATATCACCCCTCAGATGTACCTGAGCCTTTCCATGGTTTGTCTTCCCCCTTGCAGATTTAAAACTCAGCCTCTCTGTTCTGCCAAAATCAGCTTCCAAAGTTTCACTAACATCCGTGGCTCTTGCGGGATTTTTCAAAAGCAATGCTATACTTGTTTTACTTGGGTTTTTGGCGATGAAAAAGGAGATAAACCGGTTGCTTAGTATTTCATGTTTGACTTTAGTTACAGTAATTACTTTCTATAAGATGCCATGTGCTATCTCAAGAGATGATGTTTCTCAACCACTGGAGGTGTTCAAGCAGAGAATGGACAATCACTCAAGAGGGATGCTGACAGGATCTTGCCTGATTGGAATTAGGAGATCATTTCACCCAATCCTGGGGCTTCCCTTGTGGCTCAGTTGGTAAAGAATCCACCTGCAACGCGGGAGACCTGGGTTTGATCCCTTGGTTGGGAAGATCCCCTGAAGAAGGGAAAGGCCACCCACTCCAGTATTCTGGCCTGGAGAATTCCACGGACTGTATAGTCAGACACGACTGAGTGACTTTCACTCACTTACTAACCCAATCCTGAGCTTCTACAGTTCTGCATAATATAGGAGAAACAACTTTATTACAGGAAATGGTACATGATAGTCAAAGAACAAGACTTTATGTATTAAACTTCTCCATTTGATAGATAGCCCTTAATATTCAAGGTCCTTTTTGATTTTTCTTCTATTTACCATGTGGGTTCAACTCACAATACTACTCAACACAGTTTATTCCCATCAATCAGATGTACCTAGTAATGTCTGAATATCAGTAGTGAGGGTAATTAACCAACACCCAAGGTGAGATCATATATACATAAGAAGGGAAAAGTGAATTACGTATTTCAGTTGTGTATATAGACTCATTAATGGATAAGTTAGTCAAAGTGATCAGTGGCCATGGAACTCTCTTTTGGGCTATTTATACTCTAGGAAGTCTTCCCTGGTAGATCCGATGGTAAAGAAAGTGAAAGTGAAAGTCACTCAGTCGTGTCCACCTCTTTGCGACCCCACAGTTCACGGAATTCTCCAGGCCAGAATACTGGAGTGGGTAGCCGTTCCCATCTCCAGGAGATCTTCTGAACCCAGGGATCGAACCATGGTCTCCTGCACTGCAGGCAGATTCTTTCCCAGCTGAGCCACAAGGGAAGCCCAAGGATACTGGAGTGGGTATCCTATCCCTTCTCCAGCGGATCTTTCCGACCCAGGAATCGTACTGGGGTCTCCTGCATTGCAGGGGGATTCTTTACCAACTGAGCTATCAGGGAAGCCCCCAGATGGGAAAGAATCTGCCTGCAATGCAGGAGCCTGAAATGCAGGAGACCTGGGTTTGATCCTTGGGTCTGGACGATCCCCTAGAGGAGGGCATGGCAAGCCACTCCAGTATTCTTGCTGGAGAATTCCACGGACAGAGGAGCCTGGTGGGCTACAGTCCATGGGGTCATGAGTAAGCAACACAAACACACACGCACACACACACACACACACACTTTAGGAATCAAATTTAGATCAAGTTTTCCACTCACATCTCTTGAAATTATTTGGGAAAGCAGACCAAGTGTTCTGTTTGATTTCTGTGTTATTACATTTTAGATAATTCAATACTAAGAGGTAATATTTATACAGCCCTTACCCTGCCAGACAGAGCTCTAAAGCTTTGCATGCATAAACACATTTAAACCTCACAATAAAGTCTCATAGTAAATTCTCATAATAAAACTGTATGAGATAAGATAGAGTTTTATTCTCATCTTATAGATGATGAAACTGGGTCACAGGAAAATTAAGTAACTTACCCAACACCACACAGCAAGTGAAAGAGCCAAGATTTGAACCACATTCTGATTTTGCTCTAGACTCCAAGCTCTCAACTGCTGGGTTGCTCTGATCTTTGTAATCAAGGTCAGACACTTTTACACAATGAGAAATATTTGATATAACATACTGTGTCATACAATGTATTATACAACAGTTACAATTCCAACAAGTTCTGCAAGTACTGCTCCCAATTAGACCAGCCGAAAGCAGCGCTCAGTGAATAGCATCTGGCATTAGTCAACAGAAAACATACAGTCTGCCCTCAGGATACTGGAAGACCACATATTTCTTTGATGACCAGACAAAAGCTGTTACAGCTTGACAGGCAAGTTCTGATTCATCCGCCATATTCACCAGATATTGCACGTTCAAATTTCCATTTATTTTTGTCTTTACCAAACTGTCTTAATAGAAAAATTTCAGTTCCATGAAAGACTGCAAAGGGCATCTGAAATAGTTATTTGCTCAAACAGATAAAAAGTTTAGGGAAGATGAAATTATAAAGTTGCCAGAAAAATGGCAGAAGGTAGTGGAACAAAACAGTGAATATATTGTTCAATCAGTTCTTAGTGAAAATGGAAAAAAAAAAAAAAAAAGGAGACTTTCCCTGGTGGTCCAGTGGTTGAGATATGGTACATACACATTTTAATATTTGCACATTTATTATGGTCTAGATTAAGCCCTCATGAGCATTTTAAAAGCATGTTTCACTTTTTTACAGATTGACAAACCTCACAAATTTTTCTTGTGTATTACACATATGTAGCTATATTAAATATGTGATGTGTGGATAAATGATTAATACTAATATACAATATATGTATGTACATTGTATATAATATCATACATAATTGATATATATGTGTGTATTATATGCACATATATTTATAGTTAATATAGTATATAGTTAAACATAATATAATATATATAATATGTGTTAATATAGCACTATAATATATATTATATAATTAATGGGCTATACATAAAACATATAACATATAATTAATATATGCATATACATAGATATATATATATGAGTATGTTTACATATCTCTGTATTACCATATTGCTTGTGACTTTCAGATTGCATTGCTCAAATAGCTAGAATGATAGAAGACACAAATCCTTGTAATCCGTTTTGGGGCTTCTTTTTTTTTTCAAGATTTATTGCTCTGGACTGAAGAATCTCCAGTTCCATTATAAAGGCACACTTTTTCTCTAGGGAAAGAATGCATGTATTTCAAACACTTATTTTGAGGGGATAGATATGTTAATGACTGTCTGTTTGGATAAAACTATTCCACCAGATGTCACTGTTTCCCTTTCACTGGAAGTGATTTGCCATCAAACAGTTTCTAAGATACTGTAAATAAATTAAAATGAAGTAAAGAATTCCCTTGTATATGGGTGAGTCAGTCAGCGCACATTTTGTCTACAAAGAAACGCATGTTGATATCCAACACAGTCCTGCATGTTAACTTTAATATCGGTGCATACAGCTTTCTAAGCAAAAAGCTTGATGTATATGATATTGCTACACATTAAAGAGAGGGATTCAAGTATAATACAAGGATACCTTTAGCTTTTAAGAAAAATGCAGGTAAAAGTAATTTTCTTGTTAAAAAGTAAGGATTTCAACTAGTTCACGAAGCCTCACTGCCACCTTATTGCTTTATCCTTTATTCTGGGGGGTTGTTGACCCCTTCCCAACCTTGCTGACCCAAATATAGAAGATTTAGTTATAAAAATACCAGAAAAGAGAAATATGCAAATTTCCCAATCTTGTCCTTAAGACCCCTAAATTCATTTGTATCATCTTTCTGTGGGATTATCTGCCATCCATTTCAATTAACCAGATCAGGTATGGAGGGCTTAACTTGATTGTGCATGGGATAAGTATGAGGGTCAGTTTTATCTCAAGCTGTTTTCTTGTCATATTTTATTTTCCTGCCTAAAATGCCTTAGTCATGAGACCTTGAGGGCAGATAAACAGAGTGGGGATAAAACACAAAATAGAACATTTCAAATTGTGTTATTCTTTTTAGGAGTCAGTATTCTTTCTAACAGACATGTTGGAAGACACATAACTTGCTAAGTCAACATAAAAAGTAGTGTGAATGGATGACATATATTAATTCTATGAGCAAGTATTTATTTAACTTTGCTACACTTCCAATATTTTGATAGGGAGTGAAGATGACATGAAGACATGAAAGATAAGCTCCCAATCCTCTGGGAGCTTCCAGTCTAATAAGGAAGAAGGACAGGAAAGGGTGTGTAACGTGCCCTTAGGGCAATGGCAGGTGTATCCATATATGTAACACTATAGACTGACTGGTTAAAGTGAGGGGTCTGAGTTCATATTCCAGGAGCCCTAGTTGCCCACTGAGGTTTGCTTATGACGTTTCACTAACAATAGACCTTGAAGGAAACACCTAGTTCAGGATATTAATAAACAGGTAAAATAAAGTTTAAAACAGGTACATTATATAACTGGACTTCCAAGAGACTTATTTCACAATAGTGTTTTATTCCAGCAGAAATAAGTTTATCTTTAGAGATTCCCTAATATGCTCATAGGTTTAACACCACCCCACCTGATTGAATTTAGAAACACACTCTTCTCCACAGTAAGGCATCTGTCTATTTTAATAACATAAATCTGACTGTGGGTAAAGAGAGGATGTCGAGTCTTCTTTTCCTCTGTAGATGCCTAATAGGTGTTAATATAAAGTAGAGGATTATTGTGGAGAAGGAAATGGCAGCCCACTCCAGTATTCTTGCCTAGAGAATCCTGTGGACTGAGGAGCCTGGTGGGCTGCTGTCCATAGGGTCGCACAGAGTTGGACACGACTGAAGCGACTTAGCAGCAACAGTAGAGGATTATTGGTCATTTTATTTAATTTTTATAGCTAGATAACTACATAGATTTTAATCAAAAGAAATGACTGTTTTTCTTCCCATAGTAGTATTGTTTTATTTCTTGGCTAAGGTGAGGAGAGTCTTTACTTTAGTTTTGCATTGTTTATATATAATTATATATTTATATATACATATAAACAGTATATATTATATTAATATATAATATATAAATGTATTATAATATTTTATATAATAATATACATTATAATATAATATATAATAAAGAGTAATAATATAATATATAATATACTATATTATATAGTATATAATATGATATAATATAATATATAAAATAATATAATTATATAATAATGTATAATATTATATTAATATATAATATACATTATATAATAATATACATATAAATATAATCATATATTTTTATAAGTATATTATATTTTATATTTTATGATGTTTATAATATTTTAAATATAATATATTATATAATATTATAATGCACAATATCATGTATTAATATTAATATATAATATATGTATAACTACAATAGTAGAACTATTTACTCAGATCACAATTGCTTTCCAACATTTTTCCTGCTTTGTGACTTTTTAATATAAAATTGCATTTCTCCATTCACGTGTGTTTGCTCTCCTTTCTCACTTAAAAAAAATATTGGAACATCTAAATTGCCTGTATTTAGACATGGACTCAGAACTGTTTCATGCTGAATAGCTCAGGTTTGCAGGGTCCAATCCTCCAAGGATTTTCTGAACTGCTCTTGCTTTTTGGTGTGTTTTCCTCACATGAATCGAGATATTTCACCATGTAGTCGCACAGAAATGTTGATCAGAATGTGAGATGTCTCCTCACTTCTTGACAAAGCTAGTCCCTCAGTCTGGAAGGTTTTCCCTACTGTCCACTTTGACTTAATTAACTCCTACCCCAAATTAAAATGTTGATTCCTTTGTTAAAGCTGTCTTTCCTCAACCCTTCTTCCCCAGTTTCCTCCCACAATACAAGCATAGGCTTGGGAACCTGCAGAAAATATTACTCTAGATCCAGGCAATTTTGGTCGATTCTAATTAGGAATTTAGTTTTTTTCTCCTCTCGTTGATAGGGCAAGGGTGAGGATGAAGATGAAGATGAGGGTAGGGAAGGAACGCCCTTTAGTTCCTCCTCCTTCACTCTGCATCAACCATAAGAAAGTTCCTTTCCAACCAACAAAAGGTGATTAAAAAAAAATTACTTTGGGAGTGGCCTAATTGGAAATATAAAATAAAGTTCTACTATGATCATCTTAGAAGCACAAGATAATTTTCTCTCAACTGGTAATTACTTCTGCTTCAAAATAACTTTTTCCTTACATCTGCCCATTCTTGATTCTTCCCTAAGTATATTCATTATCAAGCTATTAATTCCTCTTTCTGCAATATTCCTTCTCTCCCTTTCCCCAAGACAATGACTTAAAATAATCCTCCTTTTTTTTTCTCTCTCTCTCTTTACAAACATGCCATCGTTTCTTATATTTTAATGAGTAACCTTGTTCCTTAGTGATTTTTCTCCAGTTCTGGCTCAGGACCCTCAGGGCCTAGGGCACAGAAATCTTTCTGGGAAGGCCTAGTAATGTTCTTTTGGGTTTTGGTTGTGGTTTCCTGAAACTTGTTTCTCTCAAAACTCTATTTACTCTTCTGTTATGCATTGAAACTTGCTATTAAATTACATTTTGACATGTAGTTCTCCATTCCTTTGTAGGTAATATTTGCTCTTTCTGAAATCTCTAGTTACTATGACTCCTTGCTACTATTGTAATATTTCAAAATTATGTGTTTTGGTGAGATATCTTTCTCATTCTGTTGTGCTGGGCACTTGATGAGCCCTTTTAATCAGCAGAATAATGTATAATCACTCTAAGAAATTTTCTTCTACAAGTGATTTATGAAATATTATATTTAATGGTTAAGAATGAGAGTTCTGGAGTTCTGAAGCATGCTATTTGATATTAAGCAATTTAAAAAAATATGTCTTTATTCAGTCATAAAAGAGAATGTAAAAAAATATGTCTTTATTCAGTCATAAAAGAGAATGAAATAGTGCCATTTGCAGCAACATGGGAAGACCTAGATATTGTCATACTAAATGAAATAAATCAGACAGAGAAAGACAAATAGTACATCACTTATATGTGGAATATAGAAAATAGGACAGATTTCTTATTTACAAACAGAAACAGACCCACAGACATAGACCATCATTGCCAAAGGAGAAGGGAAGGAGGAATCCATCAGAAGTATGGGATTAACGATGCACACTACCACATATAAAATAGAGAGATAACAGTGCCTTACTGCATAGCACAGGGAAGTACATTCACTATCCACAATGGAAAAGAATAAGATATATATATATATACATGTATAAACAAATTACTTTGTTGTACACCTGAAACTAACACAATATTGTAAATCAACTCTTTGCTGTTGTTTAGTTGCTCAGTTATATCCAACTCTTTTGTGACCCCATGGACCGTAACCCGTCAGGCTCCTCTATCCATGGGGTTTTCCAGGCAAGAATACTGAAGTGGGTTGCCATTTCCTTTTCCAGAGCATCTTCCTGACGCAAGGACTGAACGCCTCCTCTTGCCCTGGCAGGTGAATCTTTACCACTGAGCCACCTGGGAAGCCCCAATCAACCGTACTTCAATTTTTAAAAAGCAGCCACAGAAAATATGTAAACAAATGAAAATAATATTTTTGTTTCTCAGTTTTCTTGTCTAAAAATTGAGATAATAATGTAACCCTATTTCACTGAGGTCTTCTAGGATTAAATAATTTTAATTTTATTGAAAAGTACCTAGAAACATATGACTGCTATTGTTCTAGAGAACTCTGCAATAGTAGTCATCCATTTAAAAAAAATTACTATGAGATTTTATGTAAATATGATGAATGGAAGCAGTTGATTTTTCCAAAATATCTCTGAAATAGATAGGTGTAATGAGAGTGCCTTTTTTCTTCTTGATTTTTTTAAATTTTTTAAATTATTAAAGTGTGATAACACATTTATAGGAGACTTGGAGATTACAAAGTTACATATAGTTACATTATATATTACAATTAATTTTTTAAGTAGATAAAAATTTTTAGTTGAAATTTCAATATCAAACTCTCAAAAAATCAATAGACTGAATAGACAGAAAAGTAGATCTGAGAAGCACTATGAACCAATTCAACATAATTAAGACTAATACAATTTTCACACAAGATGCAAATTCTATTCAAATTCTATTCATAGATTACAAACCAGGAGACACTCGAACATATCCATAGGCATAAAACAAGGTACAAAATTTCATGGTCTAAAGGTATTGAAATCATACAAAGTCTGTCCTCTTATCATGTGGAATTATGTTACAAATCAATATCAAGAGATATTTGAAAATAACTCACATATTTTAAGTGCAGTGTTCTGTTCACTGAGGCCATATTTACCCATCTGCCATTTACCACCTTGCCCTTTATAAACTTTGCAGTTGAACAAAGACATTTCCTGATAGTTTCATGAATCTTTTCTATTCTTTCAATGCTTCAATGCTTTGCCAAAGGAGAACCTTCATTCTGCATAATGATCTCACACAATTTTTAGCCATGCCAGAGAAGAGAACATTAAAATCCATCATTAAGTGATGTTATTTGGATTTGTGGCCTCTCTCCAGAGGCCACTGTGCTCATTAAACAATGAATTGATTAGATTCACTCAAAAGAGGAGTTGTTCACTTATGACAGATGTAATATTGATCATATCCTTCATTTAATAAGTCATCCAAGTATAATTCAATGCAAGCTACTGGAATAAATTACCATCCATATTCATCTTACTTGACTGTTTTATAATACCAAAGAGGAGCAAGAACAACAGCATAAAAATTTTCATGTTGCAATGTAAACAGTGGGCAGCCTCTGCAGCAGGACTGGGCATTTCTGCTGTGAGAAGTGACAGAAGTCTGGTCTTTGTCAGAAAATCAGACCATGCAAGTCTAGCTCCATCTGGCTGTGAGTGATTTGTGATCAGACACATTAACAGGAGGGTAAGGATGGAAGTCCCTTAAAAAGGTCTACCAAGTCTGTCCTCTCTATCGCTACACGGATCTCTCCCACTGTGTCCCTTTGTGATGGATTTGTGCTTATTCTAAGTCGCTGTGATTTAGAACATAGGCAGTAACATCTGTTCTTTTCAGAGCGTGGATGCTAATGAACCGACAGGCAACCTGAGAACAGCTGAGAGAACCCGTGAGAAAAAGATCAAAATCTAAACGAAGTGAGTGTTCTGAACAGGGTGTCAGATGCAGAAGTAGAGATTATATGGAGTACGATTATATGCTACAGAAGCTGCTGAAGAAAAACATGTAACAGCAGAATTAGACTCACTCTTTTTATTTCTGTACCTCTAACTTTCTATTTTAACACTACAAACTGGCACAAACCACATTACTGAGGAACTGCACTCACTTAGATCACTTTTTGTTGTTCATTTGCTCCGTTGTGTCTGACTTTTTTGCGACCCCATGGACTGCAGCACTCCAGGTTTTCCTATCCTTTACTATTTCCCAGAGTTTCCTCAGACGCATGTCCACTGAGTCGATGATGCCATACAATTTGACAGTCATCTTATCCTCTGTCGCCTCCTTCTCCTCCTGCCTTCAATCTTTCCCAGCATCAGGGTCTTGTCCAATTAGTCGGTTTTTCACATCAGATGGACAAAATATTGGAGCTTCAGCTTCAGCATCAGTCCTCCCAATGAATATTCAGGATTTATTTCCTTCAGGATTGACTGGTTTAATCTTCTTGCTGTCCAAAGGACTCTCAAGAGCCTTCTCCAGCATCACAATCGAAGGCATCAATTCTTTGGCACTCTGCCTTCTTTATGGTCCAGCTCTCACAATCATTTGTGACCACTGGGAAGACTATAGCCTTTACAGCATGGATTTTTGATGGCAGAGTAATATCTCTGCTTTTCAACACACTATCTAGGTTTGTCATAACTTTCCCCCCAAAAGCAAACGTTTTCTGATTTCATGGCTGCAGTCACTATTCCCAGTGATTTTTGAGCTCAAGAAGAGGAAATTTGTCACTACTTCCACCTTTCCCCCCTCTATTTGCCATGAAGTAATGTGGCCAGATGCCTGATCTTAGATTTTTTTTTTAATATTTAGTTTTAACACAGTCATTAAAATGGCCATAATCCATAACACTGGCAATACCAAACGCTGACTGAGGTGTCAGCAACAGGAACCCTCCTTTGTTGGTGATGGAAATGCAAAATCATTTAGACATTTTTGAAGACAGTTTGATTTTTTTTTCTTTTTTACAAAACTAAGCACATTTTTACCATATAATCTTAAAGTTATGTTCCTTGGTATCAGCTCAAAAGAGTTGACAACTTACATCCAGAACAAAGTCCTGCAGACAGATATTCAGTTCAGTTCAGTTCAGTTGCTCAGTCATGTCCGACTCTTTGCGACCCCATGGACTACAGCATGCCAGGCCTCCCTGTCCATCCCCAACTTACGGAGCTTGCTCAAACTCATGTGCATCGAGTCAGTGATGCCATCCAACCATCTCATCCTGTGTTGTCCTCTTCTCCTCCTGACTTTTTCCTCTTTCCCAGCATCAGGCTCTTTTCCAATGAGTTAGGTCTTTGCATCAGGTGGCCGAAGTATTGGAGCTTCAGCTTCAGCATCAGTCCTTCCAATGCAGACAGATAGTGGGTTGGCCAAAATGTCAATTTGGTTTGTTAAGTAAAAATAAAATCGTTTTTAATTTTCACCAAGAACTTTATTGAACAACACATTCATTGTTTTGTTCCACCACCTTCTGCCATTTTCCAGGCAACTTCATAGTTGCAGCTTCCCAAAACTTAATCTTTGTGAGCAAAGAAATATTTCAAATGCCTTCTACAATCTTCCAGAGAAATAAATTTTTTTCCATTAAAAAAATTTTGTAAAAACCAAAATGAATGGAAATCCAAAGTTTCAGTGTCTGGTAAATAGAGCGGATGTATCAGAATTTACCAGCTAAGCTGCAAAAGTTTTTGCCTGGTCATCAAAGAAAGATGCAGTCTTGCATTATCCTGATGGAGGATTATACATTTTCTGTTGGCTAACTTTGAGACATTTTGTTGAGTGTTACTTTGAGTTGGTCTGTTTGGAAACAGTACTTGTACTTTTTTTTCTTGAATAATTTTATTTTATCATTTGGTTTTGGTTTTCAAGGAAAAGAAAGTGTATAGCTTAGCATCTGGAAACAATACAAATATTTACAAAGCTATACTGAGAGGTAATTGAAAAGTTTTTTTGCCGCTTGAATTAACTCATATCTCCAAGTGAATCTTGGTCAAAGATGACTCAATGGATACCTTTGGAGTTAAAGGACATTTATAAATTCAGAAACACTTATCAATAAGCAACAAAGTACATGAATAAATTTTGTACAATACTGGAAGATGACCTTGAAACTAAGCTTAAAATAAAATAATATGCATTATGCTACAGTACAGTTCTCCTTTCCTCTCTCCTCAGTCTTTCTTTTTTAAATTGAATTCATTTTTAAATGAAGCAAAGATGAATATTTTTAATGATAAAAGGTACAGTTCACAAAGAAGATAGACATCATAAATCATTAACTAAAAAACAAAGAAACAAAGATACATAAATCAAAAATCAAAAGAAATGAAGGAAAAAGAAAAATGTTTATAATCATAGTGAGACATATTAACATTTCTCTGAGAATACTTTATCAAGTGCAGAAAAAAGTAAAAGCAACTTGAATTATGTCATTCATAATTTAAATGTAATAAATTTCTATTTCTATTAATTTATATTATTCTTACATACTACACAAATATATTTAAAATTTTGTGTCTCATACATTATTATCAGGTGTCCATAGGACATTTAGAAAAACTGGCAAAAAGATAAACAGTACTAAATTTCATAAAGTAAAATTTTTTGTGATTTAATTATACATATACATATATTATTTTTGAAATTATTTCCCATTATAGGTTATTATAAGATATTGACTATAGTTCCCTGTGCTACACAGTAAACCTTTGTTGTTTGTTGTGTATCTATTTTTCTAAATTAGAAAAATAGCATTTTATTCATAATAAGTCAAGCGAGTGGAATCAAAATGTCATAAATTTTTAGCTAGGCAAAATTCCTAATTTTCTAAAATAGACATTATTTATATGTATGCATACAGGAGATTTTCTACTTTGTTTAATAAAAGTTTGAGAAAGAACATAAAAAAAGTGATGGAGAAGTTGGAAAACATAAACTAAATTAAATGAGAGCATTGAATATGAAATGGGAAAAGTGAAACAGACTAGATAAAAGTAAAACGTCCTCATATTGTCCAGTTGTTTTTAAATATGGCTGCTCATTAGAAACATATCTGGAACTCCAGTCAAAAGAAGAAGCAATACCTGGACGTTTGTATTTTTTGAAAAACCTCCAAGATAATTCTGATACGCATCTGAATTTTAAAAAGTGATTACAGATTTTTCTATAAAGTGGTAGCTTTGATGATATAGAATTCTATTATTTTTCTGTTGACCAATCATGATAAATGGTATTAAATGAGTAATAGTTACGTAATCACAATAGTGAAAGATGTTTATCAGTTTTCACAATCAATAGCCAGACAAAAATAAAAGATAATTACAATTGCAAGCCATAATAGAACATGATTAGCCTAACAATATAAAATAATTGCATGCAATTTGGAGAGTCAAGCAGAGTGATGGAATTGCATACATGCACATGTTTTCATCTGCTCAGCCAGTCTATGTCTTTTGGTTGGTGCATTTAATCTATTTACATTTAATGCAATTATTGATATGTATGATCCTATTACCATTTTTGTAACTTGTTTTGGGCTTATTTTCTATAGGTAAATATTTTCCTTCTCTTGTTCCTGCCTAGAGAAGTTCCGTTAGCATTTGTTGTAAAACTGGTTTGGTGGTGAATTCTCTTAACTTTTACTTGTCTGGAAAGCTATTGATTTCTCCATCAAATCTGAAGGAGAGTCTTGCTGGGTAGAGTTTTCTTGCTTGTAGCTTCTTCCCTTTCATCATTTTAAATATATCACGTCATTCCCTTCTGGCTTGTAGAATTCCGTTTGAGAAAACAGCTGATAGCCTGATGGGCATTCCCTTGAATATTATTTGTTGTTTTTCCTTTGTTGCTTTTAGTATTTTATCTCTGTCTTTAATTTTTGTCAGTTTGATTATGTGTCTCAATGTGTTCCTCCTTGGGTTTATCCTGCCCGGGACTCTATCCTGCCTGGGACTCTGTGATTCCTGGACTTGGTTGACTATTTCCTTTCTCACGTTAGAGAAGTTTTCAGCTATTATCTCTTCAAATACTTTCTCAGGTCCTTTCTCTCCCTCTTCTCCCTCTGGGGCACCTATAATGCAAATATCAGTGTGTTTAATGTTGTCCCAGAAGTCTCTTAGGCTGCCTTCATTTCTTTTCATTCTTTTTCCTATAGTGTGTTCTGTGGCAGTGATGTCCACAATTCTGTCAACATTTCACACATCTTCTCAATCTTTGCTTCCATTCTTTTTCTGAGATCCTGAATCGACTTCACTATCATTATTCCGAATTCTTTTTCTGGAAGGTTGCCTCTCTTCCTTTCATTTAGTCGTTTATCTGGGGTTTTATCTTGCTCCTTCAAGGAATCTTCCCAGCCCAGGGATCAGACCTACATCTCCTGCACTGGCAGGCGGATTCTTTACCACTGGGCCACCTGGGAATCCACTTGAGTTGGGGAGTAGGACTAACAGGCAGAGGTTGATAAAGGCTGCAGACTTTTAGTTATAAAATAAACAAGGTCTGACGTGCTAACTTTACTATATTTGATAACAATATTCTATAATCAAAATTCACTAAGAGAGTAGAATGTGCTCATTCTCACACACACAAAAAGGTAAAATTATGAAATGATAAACATGTTAACTAATTTGATGGGAAGAATTCTTTTACAATGTATACATATATCAAATCATCACATTGTATCCTTTAAATAACTTAGTTTTGTCAATGATACCCCAATAAAGCTGGAGAAAAAAAAAGAGATCAGGAGGAAACCTTTGGAGGTGATGAGGTGATGAGTATGTTTATGACATAGATTGCGGTGATGGTTCATGGATATCATATATACTTATCTCCAAACTCATCAAGCTCTATTTACTTGAAATATGCTTTTTGTATGGCAATCATACCTCAACAAAGTGATTAAAAAAAAGAAACTAAAGAATGGGTGACTATAGATCTAAAGAAGGGAAGTGAACAATGAGATAGGTTAAACTGTGTCTACATAATTTCTAGAATGGATATAAAGCTTAAGATAAATGCAAAAATCATTTTTGAGGACTAGATGCATACTGTAATGAACAGCAATAATATTAAGTAAAATTTTACATGTTATACAAAGAAATATGTGTTTGAGGATATGTACATATTTATATATCCAAAAACCTATTTCAGGCAGACCTGAGTTAAAATCTTAGCTTTACCTTTCAGTTTTGTGTGATCTTGGACAAGCCTCAGTTTTTCATCTGTAAAATGAGAAGGCTGCAAGACGCGGGTCCACCCAGAAGCCGTCTCAGCCTTTAAGATGCTGCCCCTTTAAGGAGGGCGGGGTAGCGGAGAAGGTAGCCGCGCCCCCTTCCTCTCCTCGCGGAGCCTTCCAGACCGCCTGTCTCCGGCCTCGCCCCGCCCCCTAGGGGAGGGGCGGGAGCAAAGGGGGCGGGGAAGGAAGACGGTTTACCTGGCGCGGCGGGCGCGCGGCGCGTGCGTACGGCCGGACAGGCCCGCGGCGCTCACTTCCTGGCGTTGCCCCTTCCCCCTCCTCGCCGTTACCCTGTACATCCGGGTCATTTGCCCTCCCCGCTCGCAGGAGCCGTTGCCGCCGTTGCCGCCGTTGCCGCCGCTGCCTGGCTCGTCGCGGCTCCGCCACAGGGGCAGGTGCGGAGGGTTCCCGGTCCGGCCGCCGCCGCCGCCGCCGCCGCCGCTGCCCCCCTCCGGGCCCGGGGCTCCCTCTAGCGCTGCTGAGGAGCTGCCGCCGCGGCTCGAGGAGGGCGGAGGAACGGGGCTGAGAGAGAGCGCCTGGAGGCTCGCGGGGAGGGTGAGTGGTTTATTTTTTTCCCGTTTTCCTCGCTTCTCTCACACCCCTGGCTCGTCTGCTCCGCGACCCCATTTTGGCGGAGGCGGGCGCGGTGGGGCCGGCGCCCACCCCGGCGCCCACCCCTGGCGTGCGGCGGCATCTCCGCGGGCGCCCCGGGCCCTTCCTCCGCGCCCCGGGCCGCCCTGGCGCTCATTCATTCGGCTGTGCCTTTCTCCGCCCCTGCCTCCTTCCCCTCGCGTCTCCCCGCGCGTGCTCGCCGCCCTTTCCCGTGCCCAGTCTTGCCTCCGCCCGTGGCCTTTGGCTCCGGGCGCTTTCCCCTCCCGCGTCTATGGTCGTCCCCCGACCCGGAGCTCCCACGTTCCTCCCAGCGGCCGCCTTCCCTCCCGCTGCTGGCCCCCGGATCCACACCCCCTTCTCCCTCGGACTCCACCAGGCCTCGCCCGGACACGCGGCCCTCCTCATCACCTGCCTTGAACTTGGTGCCCCGACCCCTTCCACCTGTGCCACGATACCGCCCGATTCAGGTGTTGCGTGGACCGCAGATCCTTAGCATTTAAAGTCCCGGTTCTCGGTCCTAGGGTGTGGCCTTAGCTGTGTTTCCAAAACACACGTTTCTACTATAATTATCCAAATGCATGACTGTCAAACTGTAGTGGACTTGGCACTTGCTCTGTGTGTGTGTGTGTGTGTGTGTGTGTGTGTGTTCCTCATGGTTATTCTGGGTCACACCAAATCTCTCTCTCTCTCTTTTTTTTCCCTGGAGGAGTGTGTGATTGATTTGCTCTGAATGTAAAATTTGGCCAAAGCTTGTTACTCTTTGAACTCCTCCACATTCCTTCTCCCGCTGTTCCATGACTGATTTGCAACATTACCTGTTAATACTGTTTGTTGGTGAAGCTTCTTGTCGACTCATCTGTCACCAGCAGTTACTGAATGTCCCCCAGTGTGCAGAATACTGATGAAATGCCTGAATTCTTGCAGTGCTACAAAATGCCATTCTGGAGAAGACAAAGACTTGGGGCATTTGTTTTCACTTTTTCTCCCCTCCCTCCTGTAAATTTACTGAGTTTGAAATCTTTTTACTCCTTCATGTGTAATGTGGAGAATGTGTATCAGTTGTGTGTTCTTAGAGTCTTGCCATTTGGAAGACTGGCATTCCAGAGGAGTGTTTTGTATAGCTCAAGGAATTTCAGTCACTTGGGTGTTCAGAGACTTATTGCAGATCGTTTTAGACTAATGTATCAAGAAAAATAAACTGATCCTTTTAATTCTTTAATTACACTTAATAATAGAAACAGAAGCTCTGTGTCTGGAACAACTTGGTACTTGGGGCTTACTTGATAGCCTGTTTGTAAAGTGTTGCAGTTAACTAAAGCTACCTGATTCAGCATTCATAAAATGAAATGACAGCAGTTTTTCTAATGTGACATTCATAGTTCATAATAATGAACTCCAAGGAAGGTACTTAATCCTGAAGTGCACCTTCCTGCGTGTCAGTTTGATACAATTGCTGTCAATATTAATAGCATTTGTCTAACAGCCCTTTCTTCTGGAGAGGTAGGTACTAAAAAGGTGGTTGGCTGTTTGTCCACTTTCAGGTTTTGGATGACCACTTGAAGCACTAAGATTACTTAACTTGGAGTCAAGATGGCATTTTTTTTTTTTTTTTTTTTTTTTTTTGGGCAGAGTAATATATATGTTAAATTCTTTAAAACTTTAACAGGTAGCTACTTGAGAAAAATCTTGTTTTGTAAAATGTAGGATAAAAAGTATGAATTCTAGATTGTTTGATGATTGCATTAAGGCTAGATTTTTCTCTCCTAAGAAAAAATGGTTGATCAAAGGAAGGCATGATTAGTAAATTGACCCTAGTCGCCCCAGCAAAAATTCAGTTTCAGATGCTGAGTGAAACTGAGTGAATGTACTTTATTTCTGATAGATTACAAGTGACAGGTAACAGCTAACTTAAGATTTTCTCAAAACTTTCTCCTTCAGATGGGTGAAAAATAGTGTCATTCTTGAGGTTATTTGACTCATTTAAAGTGGTCATTTACCTTTACTTAGTAATTGAGCAGTAGAGACGGATGCTTATTTCATTTAATCCTAGTCTCCTTGGGGAAAATATTGTACTGTCACTTTGATGAAGTTACTTAACTCTTAACTATTAATGCATTCCAGTGTTGGAACATACAATTTACTCTTTTCACTGTTTAAGGAAAACAGCATTTCAGGAACATTTAATCACAGTGTTGGCGTAGCCCACTGTCGCTTGTGGTCTCGCCTTTCCTGTTACTATATAACAGGGTTTGGCCCAGTGCCTGCCTGTGCAGTGGACATGCAGTCAGTGTTCAGACTAACTGGATGAATGGCAGGTTTGCAACAGTTAGACTGTAGCACTTTGTAATTATGTAGCAAAAGTTTTAGAGAAAGATGTTGATTGCTCTTAGATGCAATTTTCTCTGGTAACTTGTAAGTTTTGTTTTTCAGGGGAAAGGGCGCCCGCAGTCCCCCACTACCATAAATTACACAGTCGAGTTTCCCCTATTTGAGGAAATCGCAGAGGTCAACACACCGGAGTGCAATGGGTGAGCCTCGCCCTGGGAGAACCACCTTCTTGATAATGGTATCTCCTCTGCCAGGTAAGTATACTTGTAAGTTTTGAGAATTGCTATATATAATTATTTTAAACTGCTTTGAAATCTTTGGGGAGAAACTACAATAGACATATCAGTTTGTGATATGCTTTAGTTCCGTGAAGGGATATGTTCACTGAAAATGGATATTTGTTGTATATATCTTGTCAACATTCATGACCAATGGTAATTCAGATAATTTCTTGTATATTTAAAGTTTCTAAAAATCAGCATAAAAACTCTTTTGAGTGTGTGAGTTCATCCTATATTGTAATCAGTTCACATTAAATAAGGTTAATTTTCAAGGAGCATTTTTTCCATATAGTAGAAAAGTAATGAATCTGATAATGTGGCAGTGTTTACTTAACATTTCAGTGGTGGTGATGATAATGATGTTAATAGTAACTAACACGTAGCTAGTGTGTGCTACTTGCCGGGCAGTGTTGTAAGACATTTAATCTTTACAACACCCTAATTCTAAAAGGTGATCGTATTATAGACTAGCAAACTAGTAAGGTTAGGTAACTGAAGGGACACAGAGATGGAGGACTGGGTCTCTGCTCCTAATTGTTACTCTGTAATAGTGAACACCTCTGTGCCACGTTCTCTATACGACCGTGCAAGGTGTAGGTTAATTCCTAGTTAATTCTTAAGTAGCATTAGCAAAGTAAGGCTCAAGCCGCTTAGGTAACTTGTCCAAGTACTTGCCCAAGTAGGATCAAGAAGGCTGGCATTTCAACGCAGGCCTCTGTGACTTGTAGTCTTCACTAAAATTATTTCAAAGTACTAATTTGAGGTCCTGTATTTTATGTTATACATTTAGAAGGCATACTTAAAACAGCGAGTCTCCAAACGTTTTTACCTGCCACACAGGATGGATAACGTTCACTCTTCTCTACTGTCTGTGAGCATATACGTTACATGTCAGTTGCTCAGTCGTGTCTGACTCTTTTCAACCCCATGGACTATAGCCCACCAGGCTCCTCTGTCCATGGGATTCTCCAGCCCACCAGGCTCCTCTGTCCATGGGATTCTCCAGCCCACCAGGCTCCTCTTGTCCATGGGATTCTCCAGGCAAGAACACTGGTGTGGGTCGCCATTCCCTTCTCCAGGGGCTCTTCCCGACTCAGGGATCCAACCCAGGTCCCTGCAGTGCAGGCAGATTGTTAATGGTCTGAGTTACTGTGAGCAAATACAGGATTATAGTTTCCTGTCCACTGGCTGTAGCTTCACCCCTTTCCCACTCACACAAGCATACTGGAATGCAAATGAGTGACATTTGTAAAGTTTTTTAAACAAGGAAATCATTCTTAGAATTTTGATCCTTTAACTATAAGCCATTTCTTGTGACATGCCCCACATCCTGATTGTGGTACGTCCCATGGGTGAGAATGGCTCTTTTCCAAGACACTGGGTGATTTTATTTCAGCAGAAGACCTAATGCAGAGATGTATTTTAGTCGCTGTTAGTTTATTTTGGAAAGGTGATGCTGCGGTGCTGTTGTGCACAGCATTCTGAAGCTCTCAGTCCTGCACAGCCTGTGAGTGATCTCTGCTGGGTGTGTCCTGGTTGGTGCATTATGTCAGCTCTGTGCTAAATCTAAACTGATAGACACCTTTCACTGTGCCTGTCTGCACTGTGCCCCCAAATCCTTCTCTTAGTCATAAATCGGCATGTTCTCAGATAATCCAAATTGCACTGAATACTGAGGTCAGTTTCAGAAAACACCAGAAAAAGATACATCATATTCCCAGATGATATTACTTGGGATTGTTGTTGTTCAGTTGCTGAGTTGTGTCTGACTCTGTGGCCCCTTGGACTGCAGCTCGCCAGGCTTCCCTGCCCTTCCGTCTCTCCTGGAGCTCGTGTAGGCTCCTGTCCACTGGGTCGGCGATGCCACCCAGCCGCCTCACCCTCTGTTGCCCCCTCCTGCCCCTGGACTCCATCTTCCCCAGCATCGGCGTCTTTTTCAGCGAGGCAGCTCTTCGCATCAGGTGGCCAACGCGTTGCAGCTTCCAATAGGTTAACCCTAACCCTATTAAGCTTCAGTCATTTCCAGTGAATATTCATGGTTGATTTCCTTTAAGATGGACTGATTTGATCTCCTTGCTTTCCAAGGGACTCTCAAGAGTCTTCTCCAGCACCACAATTCCAAAGCATCCATTCTCCAGCACTCAGCTTTCTTTATGGTCCATCTCTCACATCTGTGCAGTGGCTGTTGGAAAAACCATAACTTTGACTGTATGGACCTTTGCTGGCAAAGTGACATCTCTGCTTTTTAATATGCTGTCTAGGTTTGTCATAGTTTTCCTTCCAAAGAACGAGTGTCTTTAATTTCATGCCTGCAGTTACCATCTGCAGTGATTTTGGAGCCCAGAAAAATAAAATATCTGTCACTGTTTGCACTTTTCCCCCTATTTGCCATAAAGTGATGGGACTGGATGCTGTGATCTTAGTTTTTTGAATGTGGAGTTTTAAGCCAGCTTTTTCACTCTTCTCTTTCACCATTATCAAGACGTTCTTTAGTTCCTCTTTGCTTTTTATCATTAGAATGGTATCATCTGCATGTCTGAGATTGTTGATATCTCTCTCTCCAGTCTGGACTCCAGCTTGTGATTCATCCAGCCCAGCATGTCATGTGATGCACTCTGCATATAAGTTAAATAAGCAGGGTGACAATATACAGCCTTGACATACTCCTTTCCCAATTTGGAACCAGTCCGTTGTTCCGTGTCTGGTTCTGTTACTACTTGGCCTGCATACACATTTCTCAGGAGACAGGTAAGGTGGTCTAGTATTCCCGTCTCTAAGAATTTCCACAGTTTGTTGTGATTCACACAGTCAAAGGCTTTAGTCCAGTTAGTGAAGCAGAAGTAGATGTTTTTCTGGAACGCTCTTGCATTTTCTGTGATCCAGTAAATGGTGGCAATTTGATCTCTGGTTTCTTAGCCTTCTCTAAATCCACCTTGAACATTTGGAAGTTCTTGGTTCACGTACTGCTAAAGCCTAACTTGAAGGATTTTGAGCATTGCCTTGCTAGCAGTGTGAAATGAGCACAATTGTACATTAGTCTGAACATTCTTTGGCATTGTCCTTCTTTGGGATTGGAATGTTAACTGACCTTTTTCAGTCCTGTGGCCACTGCTGAGTTTTCCAAATTTGCTGGCATATTGAGTGCAGCACTTTAATAGCATATCTTCTAGGATTTGAAAGAGCTCAGCTGGAATTCCATCACCTCCACTAGTTTTGTTTATAGTAATGCTTCCTGTATTTCTATATTTGGGATTGTTTATGCCATTTTTCTGTTCTTAATGTGGGCAATGGAGAATTAAGGGCACTAATTTAAATGAAACGGAGATCTTGAAGTGGACTTTTGTAGTTTGTTGACTTGTGCTGTTTTTTTGGCTACGCCACAGGGCTCGTGGGATCTGAGTTCCCCAATTGGGGATCAAACCCAGGCCATCAGCAGTGAAAGCCTGGAGTCCTAACCACTGGATGCCAGGGAGTTCTTGACTTGTTCTCTTATTGGTAGAGTCTCCATGTAAAATTTTAGTATGTATGGACAAAAACATTTCATTTAAGTCCTGATTTGCTTTTTCCTGATAGTGTTAATATTTTCGGATCATCTATAAGATATGAATAATACTATGTTTGCTACTTGCCTCCCAACACTGTTGTGAGATTTTTGTATTTATTTCAGTGCAGCATAGTAGGGGAGGAAGAATGTAATTTTATTGAACTGATGCATTTTTAAGTTGAATGATCATTAAATTTTTTTTGTTTGTTTTGATGTAATTCTTTGACACCTGGGACAGTACATGGAATATGATTGCTATTGATTACTCAAATAGTTATTGAGCACATAAGCAGGGTTATACTACAGTGAATAAAACGTTAGTGGTCCCTTTTTAAGAGTAGAAGCAAAGACGGAGGAGAATAGACAGTATGAATTTAGCAGGTACCTAATCTCATGAGCTAGGATAAACACCCATCTTGTAATGCCATCTAAACTGAGATCTGAAGAGTGGACCATTAGTCAGTCTGGCAAAAGGAGAAACGCATGGACATAGGAAGGAGGAGAGGCCAAAGCCTGGAGGTGAGATCAATCCTGTGCATCTTAGAAACAGTCACTGGTTCCGTGTGGCGGTACTGCAGGGCATGAAGGAGACGTGGGAAAGAGGTGGACAGGAAGTGTGCTGTGAGGCTGGCTGGCTGGGTCATGTTAACAGGTTCAGGGCAGTTTGGACCAAAGGCCACGGTAAGCCATTATAGGACTTTAAAGGGGGTGAGAAATATTCATTTATCTTTTCAAAAGATTGTGCTCAAAACTTTTGGAGAATGGCCTGAAGGTAAAGTAAGACTGAATATAGTTGAGCAAGTTCAGAGGCTTTTGCTAAAGTCCATGAAAGAACTGATAGTGATCAGTGCTCAAGTACTGACAGGGGATGGTCTGGCAATACAGGGTTTATGGATGTGGGCTCCCTTGGGCCCATAACTTTGTGTCCAGTGGTAAAGTAGAGGATGAGTTTCCCCAGAGGGCTGTCCACCTCTTTTTCAGGTAAAGTTGAGATGTTGTGAAGCTAAGGCAATCCAGATACATTCTCAAATACACATTTTCAGTTGACTCTGCATATTCTTAGTCGTTGAGTACGAGCTGACCCACCCCAGAGTAGAAGCATCAGACTGGGACTTACGAGGCCTCCCTGAGTCAGGCTCTCAGTTTCCACAGGAGCCCAGTAGCCAGCTGCTCAACAAAAGCAGTGGGCCTGATAGCTGTTCAGGGAGGCAGAAGAGTCCTTCCGCCCAGGGGCACTCCAGGTGGCACCTTTATCAGAGGCTGCAGTCAGTAAAATCATGAGTCACAGAGACTTGTCACCAGAAATGGTTCTTAGGGCTGTGGAGCCCCAAAGGTGCTAGCACTTTCCTGCATGCAACCCTTCCTGATGGGGAGAGTCCTCTCTGGGACTTAACAGGATGGGGAAGTTCATCTGTACTGTAGGATGGATGTAGAGATTTACTCCTCTGTTTTCTTCTAAAAGTTTTTTTTTTTTTTTTTATAGTTTTAGCTCTTAGATTTAGGTCTTTGATCCATTTTAAATTAACTTTTGTGTATAGTGTGAGGAAGATGTCTGAATTCATCTTTTTGTATATCACTATCCAGTTGTCTCAGCACTATTTGTTGATGAGACTATCCTTTCCCCCTGTTGAATTAATTGCCTTGGCGTTTCTGTTGGTAATTAATTGGCCATAGATATATGGCTTTATTTCTGGACTCTCATTTCTGTTTCATTGGTCTGCATGTCTCTCCTTCTGCCAGTACCACATATTTTGATTACTGTAGCTTTTCATGCCATAATAATATAGCATTCTTCTTGTAAAAAAATAAACACTGTTAAATATTGAAACTATATAGAAAAGTAAAAGATGAATGTAGAAATCATCATCTGAGTGGTCACTGTTTTGGTGAACGTGTCTCCAGACACCTCTGCATGTACATGCATGTTGTATGAGTGCACACACACCCTCTGCAATTATACATAGAGACGTGTCAGTATTTGCCCACACTCCTTGTTCTTGTGTACTTCTTGAGTGAATACCTCTATCGTCAACTTCAGGAGAGAAATGATTATTTTTCTTCCTTCAGGCACTTTTTAAATTCTGTGAGTTTTTACTGACATAAACTTCTGAGAAGAGTGAAGATGCTTTGGGCTGAGAACTATGAGTGTTGTTTTCTTGGTCTCATGTTAAATGGAATGTATTTCTCACTCATCTGCCTAAAGATGGCCTTCAAACAAAATTTTAAATGTGTGCTCTGTGAATGGATGGCAAATTATGTGTGAAACTTTGAGAAATTAATCCCCAGATCCAGCTTTAAATAAATTTAGTTTGCAGAAATCTCCTGTTAAGTATTAGGTAAACTTTTTGGCAGTTGTGACAGTGAGTGTGGAACCAATAAATTATATGTGTCTGTGCAGTGATAGTTGTATTTACAGTCGTGTGGGGGCTGATCCCTGTTGCAAGCTTGGTTTTTACTGAGTTATAGAGGAGTAGCATATTTGCGCTTTTGTCCTTGGTGATTTCAGCCTCGTAGACTTGATGAAGCTGGGTCCTTCGCTACTTTCAGTAGCCAAATTTGAGCTGACCAAATTCGTCTGAGTGTAGGTCCACTTCCATGATCAGAAACTCCTCTGACATTCACATTTTTCTTGCAGTATGATTTTTCTATGATGAATACATGTTTTAAACCATACAGATTATGCTTCATTTAAAAAGATTGAAGTTTAATTTTGGAAATAGGGAGCCGTTAAAGAGGTTTTGACTTTGGAGAGTGACATAGACAGACAAGTTTCAAAAAGCCGCCGCGCATATTGGTTGGTTCAGTGTAAATTTGGTGTTTGAAAATGTCATGCTTAGTCCATGGCCATATCACCCTGAATGTGCCCAATCTCGTCTGAGAATGTCATGCTTAGGTTATGTGGGAAACTGGATCGCTCAATGAAATTATATAAATGAGTGCTTTTTTCATGGTTTTTAAAAGTTAAAACTTGAAATAAGAAACTTTGAGATGACAACTAGACTCTACAGAATGAAAACCAGTTAGCAGTGACTAACTGGTGGGATTATAGATTTTTCTTCCTGCTTTTGGTGGAAATTTTAGAAAAAAATATTAACTATATTATGTAATAAGATGTTACAATGAAGCTCTTTTGTTCTGAGTTGAGCTCTAAGTCAGTAGATGCACATTTCTGAAATGCGTTGTAAGAACACAATGCAGGTCCTGCAAGAGAAAGAGCCAGAAAACGGATCTTGTGACTTCTAACACCTATCCCATCTGTCGGTATATAAAGATTCAGGAAGTTGGAAATTGGAAGCGTTTTTGAACCAAAGTGGTTGATGTGAGTTTCTTCTGACTCCCGCTCCCATCTCAGTGTTCCCCCCACCCCAAGTATGGGGTGACTTGGAGAGCTTACTCAGCGATTGATTCGGTTCGTGGACACAGCGGGTTGATGAATGTCTCTCTCATGCCTGGGTGAAGGAGAGGCTGTTTGCTCTGGCAGCACACGAAAAGGACCTGTGTGGGTCCTTGTTCTCTGGGGCGAGGGTTGCGTGGTTCCTGCGGATCCTGTGAGGGCCACCAGTGAGAGAAAGCCCGCTGGAACAAAGTGGTGTGGAGTGGAGCAGGGACTAGACGACTGGATGCCCAGAGCACCTGCATGTTCTCCATCAAGGAAATGCAGTGAGAGATCTCAAAGGGCTGGAGTGGCTGAGAGCGTCCCAGGATCCTGGAAGCAGTTCCTCACAGGTTGGCTTTATGCCCTTGTGAGCTAAGAGAGTGCCCATGTCCTACAGGGACCCTTAATTGCCTCACCCAGGGTTACTAAGGTGGAAGGAAGAGGGGTAAAGTGCAGTCCTCTTAATAATGCCTGCTAGCCTGCTTTTGGAGAAGGAAATGGCAGCCCACTGCAGTATTCTTGCCTGGGAAATCCTTGGACAGAGGAGCCTGGCAGGGTATATAATCCATTGGGTCTCAGAGAGTAAGACACGACTTAGCGACTAAACAGCAGCCTGCCTTAGGCAGAGCCGGGCATAGGGGAGAAGCTGTAACCTTGAATGACAATTTTGACAACTATATGGTACTAAACAGGGTCTATCAGTTTCTAAGCTCAGTTTTTATAACTTGAAAATGACTAAAATCATAATAAAGGTTCGGGGCACTATCACCAGAGAATAACTTTAAAGAGCAGCAGTGAACAGAAATTTGCTTTATGGTTACATCCCACAGGTTCTGCTTGTTCGGGGTAATGGTTACTGTTGCTTTTCTAATAAGAAAAATATCAGTGAAAACAAATTTTTATAAGAAGAATGTGCCCATTGAGACATTTGTTGGGGGTAAAACACTGCCTTTAGGGCCAGGCAGATCTGTGCTTGAGTCAAACCAAAACCTTGTTAGCACTGACATGAGGTGAGTAAACCAGTTTTTTTAGGTTAATTTCTGTCATTTACTTTTCATAAAAGGGGTAGCATCATCTGCTTTCTAGTGTTTTCCAAAGAGATTTTGGTCTATAGCAAAATTCATGGTACACATAGGTGCTCACAAATATTACTAGTGCTCTTTCCTCTCTGAAGCAGATGTTTCCTATAACTTTAAATGTTCTTACTCCCCTTCACATATGTTTTACTTCCTCTAAATGTACTTCTTTAGCATACCAAATAGATTAGAGGATTTAAATGACTACTGGATACTACTATCAAGAATGTAAGAAGTGTGAGCTTTTAATATAGCTAAAAATTCAGTTTTGAATTGAATTGTGAAAACTTTTCAGAAACAGTGAAATGTAGTTTTACTTACGTGTTAATTTTTAGTGAGGAAGCATGAAGTAGGGATCTAGAGAAAAGGTAGACGCAGGTGGAGAATTGTTTTCATTACTGTTCTTGGAGCTTTCTTTGGGGGGGGCGGGGGCAGGCAGTGCACTGACTTAGTTGCTCCTTGGCATGTGGGATCTTCCCAGGTCAGGTGTTGAACCCATGTCTCCTGTATTGGCAGGCGGATTCTTTACCACTGAACCACCAGGGAAGCCCACGGTTTGGTTTTCATAAAGGAGAAAGAAGCCTTCTTACCCCAGGGAAAACACTTTGTAAAAACCAGTACCATTCTAGTGTTCCTATTTTCTCAAAACATGCATCAGTGTTTTCTTTTTCTGGAAAGCTAGTTTAGTTTTTTATTTGATTGATACTGTTTAAAATGTTCTTGGTGTTTTGTCATTTCTTCTTTCTGGATGTTCTTATACTCTAGCATTCAAATTTTGTACTTTGAAACTTAAAGTTTTTTTAGTTATTTTTAGGAATACAGGCACCTCTTAAATGTCTCAAAAAGCTGATTTATGTCACTTTTAATTTCATAAGATCTTTCCAGTCTGCATCTCAGAGTTACATTTGTAACATAGTTAAGATGTGTGTATTTATAGGAATGGCTTTAAATTAGGAAGGAAGTTATAGTTAGCATTGTATTTGAGTCCAGAATATTCTTTATAATTCATTCAAGCATCTTAGGTTGCAGCCTGCAGAAATTGACAGGGTAATTTGGATGGAAAAGGAATGTATTGGGAGGCTGGCAAGTAACTCACAAAACTGGCAGAGAGACTAGGAATGCAGCCTCAAAAAGCCTGAGCAGTCGTGAAAGGAGGGCGAGCCCCAGGAAAGCCCAGCCCAGGCGATCGTCTGGTTGGGACGCTGGCTCTGGGCTCTTGCTGCTGCCAGTGATTCCCCAGGTGCCCCTCTCTGGATCGATCAGTCAGAAGCCATGGGGGTGGAGGTGCAGTGTTTGTGGGCTGGCCTTCCATGACCTGCCTACACACTTGTGCTCCTGTGACTCTCCGAGGTCCTTGACCTGGCACATTTAACATGAATGGAACTCTTGCTTTTTTTTGTTGACCTCAGTGGTAAAGAATCCGCCTGCCAATGCAGGAGACACAGGTTTGATCCCTGATTTGGGAAGATCCCCTGGAGGTGGAAATGGCAACCCATTCCAGTATTCTTGCTTGGGAAATCCCGTGGATAGAGGAGCCTGGTGGGCTATAGTGCGTGGGGTCCCAAAGAGTCGGACACGACTGGGCAGCTGGGCATGCACGCACCTGCTCCTTCCCACCCAGGCAGGTGGTCTGAGAAGTTGTTCTGTAGTTTGGATTTTTCTGTTTTATGTCTCCTTATACATAGATTGAGGTACAGCATATTTGACAAGTATTTTACAGAGGATAGCATTGAGACTGTCCCCATGTGTCACATCAGAAGGCATACCAATGATTGTCACATTTCTTGGTGATACTGAGTTTGATCCCTCATTTGAAGTGATGCTTACCAGCCTTTTCTGTTTGTTTTTTCAGTCTAAAATACGTACATAAAAATTATTGATGATATGAAAGTATTAATTATGGCAAATAATTATTGTGTTGCAATGATGCATTCATTTGGTTTGTGGATATTAACCTGTTAAATCATTTAAGGAGTTTAAGTCTAGACAATAAAGATAGCACAGTACTAGCTGTTTTTCTCTCTGCAAAGGTTGGAGAAGTTTTATTTTATTGATTTGTCTTCTTGTGTTTATACTAATGTTTGAGAGTAACACTCAGATACAGTGCTGTGAGCACTCTGAGCATGTACCACAAAATGGTATGTGTATATGTTTAGATGTATAGACTCATTTCAGGCCTTGACTCATAGATGTATAGACTCATTTCAGGCTATGGCAGTTCTTCTTTACTGCATAATAGGCAACACGAGGTAATATACTATGTATGCCAAAATGTGGAAATACTGATTATTTTCCACTTGTATATCTCTGCAAAGCCTCTTGAAATTAGGAAAAGCAGAATTCCATTAAGAAAGTACCAGCTGTTTTGAGAAATTAAGCTGTATGATGTGATGCTTTTGTATTTGTGTGTATTGATGTTTTGTATCTGTTAAATCCGTTAGATATCATATGGCTACTTTCATTCCTAAGAGAAAAACTGTAAGATATGTAAGGTTTTGTTTTTTTTTCCTTGAAAGAGAAGATACAGAAAAAAAAATCAATTTTATCTTAGGATGTGTAGCATGTTTGGACAGTGTTTTAAACATAAAGCTTTAAGACACACACACACACACTTTGGTCATTAAAGACTAATTTTTAGAGTAGTGCATTTTTTCCCATTATTCTTTGTTTATTCCAGTTTTATTGAGAAATAGTTGTCATACATCACTGCATAAGTTTAAAGCATACTCCATGATGATTTGACTTCCATATATTGTGAAATAATTCCAATAAAAGGTATGTGTCCTTTTTTGATATGTTTCCCCCTTGTAAGTTCAGACTTGAATAGTCAATATCTGAAATTAACTAGACTCTGCAATAAGTGGAAATAAAAGACAATTAAAGTTTAAACATGCATAGCAAATAGGATAAGAATTGTTGAAAAAATTGGCGTAGTGTTTGTTATTTAGTGTGACTGAAAAATCTTACCTATTCTGTTCCCACAGATAGATGTGCCTTGATGTTGCCTCAGTCTCAGTTTAACAAAGCTTTTTCTTAAGGACTTTTACATTAATCTATTCTGTGCCCCTTGTTAGGAATCAGGTGGATAGCGTTTAAAATGCTTCTTTCAGACACAGATGTATAGAACAGTCTTTTGGACTCTGTGGGAGAAGGTGAGGGTGGGATGATCTGAGAGAATAGCACTGAAACATGTATATTATCATATGTGCAGTAGATCGCCAGTCCAGGTTCGATGCATGAGACAGGGCGCTCAGGGCATCTAAAAAATATCTTCGAAAGTTGTTAGTGGTGGTAGTGTTTTTAAACATAAAAGGCAAAATCAAAGGTCAGCACTTCTCTAGCTTTCTGTAACACTGTCCTCTAGGCATAATTCAATTACTTCTTCATCTGTTTTCCTAAAGTATTTTATCCACAGAACTCTAGCGTAGCATTGTACTTAATTACACTGTATGGTCGCAATTTATTTACCTGCCTTCACAGACTGTGAGCTTCTTGAGGACAGGTCTTATATTACTCAGTATGTACTCTGCCTTGCATGTGACAATCTGGCTTTTCTGATCTTTGTCAAATTGCCATTGCTGAACAGGTTAGCATTATTTTTTAAAGAAGATTGTGTGACAAGGCATTTTTTAATGATTTTGAAGAAATCTACGGTTTGATGGCTTCTTAGACAGTTGTGAAGTAATATTACATGTCAGGCATACAGTATCTCTTCTGAGTGGCTATCTGCTTGCTGCAATTGAATTATTCTGTTAGCTTGGAAGAACCAATATCTATAAAACCATGGTGCCCACTTGAGAGTGTTCTATTTAACATCTTTTTTATTAATTTAAATAGGGGAAATAACAGATTTTTCTAAATGTTACTAGTTAGCCCATTACTTTTTTTTTTTTTTTAATGGCCTCTCCTTATCTCTCATTTTCCTAAAGAAATCTTTTTGGCAGAACAGCCAATCTTATGAGGCCATAACTCTAAATAAGTCGCATTTACTCAGGTCCCCTTAAATCATGTATCATGTTTGCTTAATTCACTCATTCGGCCAGCATTTATGCGTTGGAGGCTGCAGTGTGCCAGGCATCGTGCTTAGTGCAGGAGATACAATAACAGTGAACAGGGGTTCAGTCCTGGAAAAGAGCCAGACATTACCACTAGTGATGTGACGTGTCATGGGGCCCATGAAAAAGGATTCTTGTGGAATTGTCTCTAAATTTCTATTGCAATTGTGATCTGTAACAGTGATGTAGTATGGGCAGAATTGTTAAGGACTTGTTAGTTTGTACATGTGCAGGTATCATTTCCACAGGAAGTCATTAGCCTCTTTCAGGATAAAGACTGGCTTATTTCTTCATATCTCAAGCACCGCTGGGGACAGAATAAAGATTGAATCGACAAACAAAACCTCTCTAACCTCTGTTGCTGCTTAAAATCTTTGGGCCTTGAAAACTGCAAGAACGGCAGTGACCACATCTCTGCAGAGGGAGTGCTCTTGGCCTAATGCTGACAGGTTAAGATTGGGGAAAAGAGCCAGACCGTAGAAGAAGTGCCCCTCGAACTTTATTTCTGGGTCGCTCAATTTCATGAATACATATTATAGTCCTTCCTATAGATGAAGAAATTGAAACTTTGGGAGATTTAAGATTCTTGCTTCAAGTTTAAAAGCTGAGATTTTCTTTCTGTCAAATTACCTTACGTGTGGATCTGTATTTTTGTCGGGAAGATGATTAAATGTTTGGTTTGGTCATAGAACTCTCTGGAATTAGCAGAGCACGGTGTGACGTCCCAGGCACAGACCTTCTCTCTGAAGCTCACAGGCCCAGCATGATCAGGTCTTTAGTCCTGGCTTGGTTCACGGCATGCTGCAGCAGCCCACGCTGAATGGCACACTGGCTTATGTTGTTTGTAAGCAACACAAATTACCTTTTACAACAGCCAGAATTTGTCAGTTACTTCATTTAATCTTTAATGTTATGTAAGGATTAAGCAATTTTAAGAGTGAGTTGTGTACATTTGATTTTATTAGTGGTTCCTAGTTTTATTTTCCATAGATTGTTTTTTTTTTTTTCATTCTATGGAATAAAGCTTTTTAAAAAAAATTGCATAGATGACTCAGTATAACTCTGTATTTTGAAATTTGTGGTATTGCAGTTCAGACCCAGAAGTTTGAGAACACGCTGTACTTAAATACATACTTTTGTAGAGCATTATCTCAATATTTAGCACTCTGGGAATATTGCTGCTAAACAGTTGATTATGTTGTATATTTCCAACAGTAGGAAAAATGGCTAGAGAAAATTAAGAAGTGGACTTAGCTTTGGGACTTTGGATTTTCCAATGGTGGACTTGTCTCTGATTCTGTTACTGTGAAGTGTGGTTTTCAGAGGTACTCAGTGAACAGCCAGCTGTAGAAAGGGACATGAGTGGATGGACGTTGTGTTCTTTGCTTCTGAAAGGCTATTTTCTTTTGTTAGTGTAGGTCAGCCCTTTTGGTGTTTGTGTGTTTTTACATGGGTTAGATCTATAGTGTTTGCTGCAGTTGAAAGTGTGAAATCCCAGGCCTTCCCTCCCCCTTGTGGTATAGCTTGCAATATGGAGTATCGTCTTTATGCCTTGGCCAAATTGTCATACTTGTAGGTCTGGGTCAGCTTCCAGCATTTCACCCATTGCCTTCTCAGTGTCATAAGACACACCCGTGAGTTCTTTCAATGAGAATTGTTTTTTGCTGGCATCACTTCCTGTGGGACATCTTTGTCCTTTTCTTCACGACCACTTTCCTCACTCACGTTGATAGGTTTGTCTCCACAGAGTTCCTCTGACTACATATTTAGTCTCCTTCATGGCGACAAGTGTCAGCATTCTTGGAGTCAGCTATTTTTTTCTATAACCCCACTTATGTTCTATTACAGTTTGACTTCCGACATTACCACTTCTGTTTCTTTACTGTAATTTTATCTTTGTTGGCAAGTCCTCTTGTTTGGCTGTCCGTTTTTGTAAAATGTCCCACGGGTTTGTCGCTGGGGGACAAGGAGGAAACACGCCTCTGTGCTTTACGGTCTGTGTGTGACCTGGACAGCAGACGTTCACAGTGACTGATCACTGATGGGCTGTGAGAGGGGTTGTCATCGGGCACTAATGATGTAAAAATGGGTACACAGTTATGAAACTAAACATATAAAACATTCTGTTTTCACTGTCTTCATTTCTCATTACATTTTAAAAAGGCAGCCAGATGTTTTAGAAAACGTGTATTTGTGGGTGTGGTTTATACAGTAATAACAGCAGCATCAGCTTACCCTTACATGCTACTTGTATGTCAGGGGCTGTTCTCAGTGCTAAGCACGTATTCATTTACTCCTCACAATAACCCACTGAAGTAGGTATTACTGTTTGTTATCCCCTCTCGAGGTAAGCAGACAGTCAGAGAGAGATTAACTTGTCTGGAGCTAAGCCTGACAGTCTGGCTCCAGAGTTCCTGCTTTATATGTTATGCTTTGTAATCCAACTCTAGTTCATAAACTGTTGGCAATCTGCAGAGAATTGGGATTTGTATTTTGAAAGTCTTTTTAAAACTTTTTTTTTCTTTTTTTTAGCCGTCTTCGTCGTCGTCTTCTTTTTTTTTTTTAACTCTAGCATGTTAGTATTCTGGATTTTTTCCCTTTCCACCATGATGGGTGGAAAATTTAAAAATGAAACAGCTGTCCTTCACCACAGAGAGCTTGAAAAATCTCAGTAGGCTATGCAGGAAATCATGTTCAGTACTCTAGAAATGACCTGTATTCAAAGAATGTGTCTTGGTCTTCATAACAGGATTAGCTGATAAATGTGCATGTATATTATATCTATCTGAAGAATTTTTCTGAATTGAGTAACTTCTGACTCTGATTATTCTAATGGAGAAAAGAGGGGTTTTTACTGTAAACACCTTAGAAGGAGGCAAGGCTTATCTCAAAAACTTCTGCTATTTTCAAAGTGGAGCAGCTTCCTGAAAGAGTAGTAAATTGTACCATTCACCTTTGTGCTCTGCGTGTAGATTTGTTGTTTTAACACTGATAGGAGAAAACATGCTTGTTTCCTATCAGCATAAGCGCGACATGCAGACCAAGAATCCACACAATCGTTTTACCTGAACCATCTTATAATGTGCTTCAACACTTCATATATGAAAGATAAATAAGTTATAAGTTGTTAATAAGCGTAAAGTGAAAGTTCATGAAGTCACCTCTGATTAAGGTCTAGGAAGCTGCTTTGTTCCTTCCCTATACAGTCTCCCTGCTGCCCCCCAAAGGAAAATATTTTTCCTGAATTATGTGTTTATCACTTTTATAGCTTAAAAAAAATCACAATTGTCTGTGTCTCTAAATAATATGTATTTTAATTATGCCGTTTTTGAGCTATGTGAAAATCACTATGTAGTCTTCTTAAGACTTCTGATGAGTTCATCGTTTCTGAAATTCCATCCATATCCTTCTCGATGACTACAGCTCCTTTGTACTGCTCTGTAAATTTTCATTGTGTGAAAAAGCTGCAGTGTATTCATTTTCCTATCATTGAACACCTAGGTTGTTTGCAGTGTTTTGTTACTTTTTTTCCTTTGTAACAAATAGTGCTTCTCTATACAAGAGTTTCTCTAGGTATATACCTGAGAGTAGGATTGTTCACTTTAACAAGATAATGCCAAATGTTTCCTAAAGTGATTGATAATCACTTAATTATCACCTAAAGTGGTTGTCAATTGATAATCCCACATTCTGGGTATCTGAGAGTACCTGTTGATAAACATTTTTGTCAAACTCTTGTTAAAGCTCTTTATTTTTACTAATCACATGGGTGTAAAATGATATTTCATGCAGCTTTAGCTTATAAACGTCAAGACTGAGGATTTAACTTTTGTGTTTCTTTTTATTGAAACGCCACTTTATGACTGTGGTCCATTGTTTCATTGATTTATTTGTCTTGCTCTTACTGAGTTTAGCAGTTCTTTATATATTAGATACTGATCCTTTCTCTGTTATATATGTCATCAATAGCTTTCTGTAGCTTAGTGGTTTGTATATTCAGTTTCTTTAAAGTGTCAATAAGCAGAATTTTTTTGATGCTAATAGAATAAAATTTATCAGGCTTTTCATTTGTGGTTAATACTTCCAATATTTTATCTACATTGAGCTCTCCTTCCCTCCCTCGGGGCTTCCCTGCTGGCTCAGGCGGTAAAGCGTCTGCCTGCCGTGCGGGAGACCCGGGCTCGGTCCCTGGGTCGGGAAGGGTCGTGCTGGAGACCCGGGCTCGGTCCCTGGGTCGGGAAGGGTCGTGCTGGAGACCCGGGCTCGGTCCCTGGGTCGGGAAGGCGGTGCAGGAGACCCGGGCTCGGTCCCTGGGTCGGGAAGGCGGTGCGGGAGACCCGGGCTCGGTCCCTGGGTCGGGAAGGGCAGTGCGGGAGACCCGGGCTCCGTCCCTGGGTCGGGAAGGGCAGTGCGGGAGACCCGGGCTCCGTCCCTGGGTCGGGAAGGGCAGTGCGGGAGACCTGGGCTCCGTCCCTGGGTCGGGAAGATCCCCTGGAGAAGGAAACAGCAGCCCACTCCAGTCTTCTTGCCTGGAGAATTCCATGAACGGAGGAGCCTGGTAGGCTAGAGTCCACGGGATCGCAGAGTCGGACACGACTGAGCGTTTTCACTTCACTTCCCTACCTTGGGATTATAAAGAACCACTTTTGTATTTTCTTTTAAAATTTGAGGTTTTTCCTTTCAAATTAAAGTCTTTAATCCCATGAGAATTGATTTATCTGTGGTATAGGATAGGGATTTGACTTTCTTTATGAACAGTTAATTACCCTGGCTCCATTTATGCCGCAGTCTCTCCCCAGTGATGTGCAGTGCAGTCCCTCAGGATTTGCTTCCTCTTCATAAAGGTCCGTATGTATTCCTGGACTGTGCATTCTGCTTTTCGGCAATGCTTTCATTTGCCAGTTTGTCTTTGTGTTAATTCCATTCTGTCTTAATTACTGTTGTTTCATTTTATATCTTGATGTCTGATTGAGCAGGTTGTCTTGTTTTGAGTCCTTGAGCATTTTGACTGTTTTTTGATTTTTGCTTTTTTATGTAAAGGTTAGCATGAACGTATTAAGTTTTATAAAAGAATACTTTGGGGATTTGGGTTGGAAATGCATTGAATATTAACGTGGATTTTAGAAAGGATTGACATTTCTTACAGTATTGTCTTCTTGTCTGTGAACATGTCTTTACATTTTTTTATGGCTTTCTTAAAGTTTTATGATTGTTTTTCATGCAGAAATTACAAAGCTTTTGTTAGGTTTATTCCTAGTTACTGATTGCTTTTTGTTATTGTGAACTGTGTCTGTGGGGAAAATTCTCTTTTGTTCTTTTTACTGGAAAATAGAAATGCAGTTGAGATTTTCATGTTGATTAAAATATTGTTACCTTGCCAGACTCATGAATTGTTTTTTCCTTAAAAATTTTTTAACCTTTAATCTCTTTCTCTTATAAAGTTGGCTAGGACCTGCATACAGTGTTGAGTAGAAGTATTGATCGTGGACTTGTTTGTCTCATTTTGATTCTAAAGGGAATGTTTTAAGAGTTCTTCATTAAGGACTATTTATTATAGGCTTTGGTAAGGGTAGATATCTTTTATTCTTCTATTCTTTGCTAAGGTTTTTTTTTTTTTTTTTTTTTTAATCACAAGTATAGCTTCATGAAAAGCTCTTTGTGCATCTTTGACCTGATCATATGTCAGTCCTTTTTGCTTACATCTGTTACTGTGGTGAAAAACAGTTCTAGGTTTTCTGACCCAACTTTGCTTTTCTGAGATGAGCCAAATTTTTTTTTTTTTTTTTAACTTTTTAGTTCAGAGTAGGGCTAGGAGTGGAAGGAGGGGTGGTAGTGGGAGGTGATGAAGCAGGGCAGAAGCTAGAAAGGATGGTCATGTCAGTGCTAATACAATCACTGATTATTTTGGAGCCTGTATATTCTTAGGAGGCTGTGTAATGAAATGAATAGATATTTATTTGATCTTTTCCAAAATTGTCCATGGGGAAAATGTATTTTCTTTATATATAGAGTTGTAATTTTTTATTTTGCCTGTTATTTTCACTCTTCTTATTTATAATTTCTTTAAAGTTTAATCATGTGTGTAAATTTTATGATGAATTTTGAATATATGAAGTAGAGTAAATGAGCCACAGTAAAAATTCCTATCTTTTCTTTGAAACAAACATTTATTTTAAAGAATTTGAGTTTTTGCAACTGCAAAATAGGTTATGTATTTGTTTTACAGAATGTACTTAAGCCTGTAGAATCTTTAGGTTGGCATGATCACAGTACCTGTTGTCCACAAATGCATCTTATAGTATGTTTATTGCTGTGTGTTTCAAAACATACCTGAGTTTAGGTCTTAGAGAAATCCCATTGTAGAAAGTCCAGTAATCAGGGCTTGGTGATGACAGCAGCCAGGAGATCAGTGAGAAGGTTCTGGACAACTTTCCCAAAGCCTAGTGATACCATCTTTATGAAGCTACTGCCTCAGGCTCTCCAGTTATGCTGCTGTGGTTTATTCTTTAAGGAATCATCATAATTTTACAGAGGATGTTAATGGGAAGGTAACATTGGGTTCCCCAGAAAGTTTGTTCATGTTTTTCCATACGGTATTACAGGAAAACTCGAATGAACTTTTTGGCCAACCCAATATTTACTTTACAGAAAGTCACAATTACACAGAGGAATATTATAACTGGTACTGCTTGAACAGTTTCCTGAAAAATAATTTTCCAACTCATTCCCTGCCTCCCTTCCCGTCTCCCTCTCTTGTGACTCTGGGCAAGCTACTTCACGCTTTAAAGCCTCATCAAGGAAAAGAGGCAAATAATTTTAATCTGATTAGATTGTTAGTCTTCAGTGAAATAAATCATGCACGGTGTGTCTCAAACACAGTAAGTGCGTATGAAATGGCAGCCTAGTAGATCGTTTTTGAAGACAGTGTCTAACTTTATCATATGCATTTATATATATATGTATATAAACAGTGTCTGAACTAGGAGTTCAAAAGTGACAGTGATCCTCTTAAAAATAAGTAAGGCCTTGATAGAAAAACGAGAAAGGACTAGTTTTACAAATGCAGAGTAAAAAGAGTCGACGTTCTTTAGTAGCTCACTAAAAACACTGTGAAAGAAGGCACCATATTGTATGTGCATGTGCAGAAACACACCGTAGTGCACACCTTTTACTTTTCAAACAGTGAAGTTCATGTCCAGGAAGCATGGTTCTGATGGCATTATAGATTGAGATGTATCTTTGTAAAGCATTTTGGCATTAGGTATCAAGACCTCTACATATCATAAGACATTTTAACTTACATCAACAAAGATTTGTGTTGGGTGTAGCCAGGATAATTCCTCAGATTGTCCTCTGCAGAGAGGGGCCACATCTGTATGTCAGGCACAGCACAGGAATGCCACCTTTGGGGCCGTGGGTGGGTTTGGGGATCGGGGTCTTCCCGCCGCACTGGAGCAGCGGTCCCCTCAGATTGTCCTCTGCAGAGAGGGGCCACATCTGTATGTCAGGCGCAGCACAGGAATGCCACCTTTGGGGCCGTGGGTGGGGTTGGGGATGGGGGTCTTCCCGCCGCACTGGAGCAGCGCCCCCTGGTGTGTAAGCGCCGCAGCGCTGGAGGCGCGCCTGGACTCGGGCGCTGAGGCTCCACGGCCACACCAGTGCGCGCAGCAGCGTGTCGTTCTGTGAGGACTTAGACTCGTCTCTGGTCTGTGTAGGCTGAGAAGGTTGTATCTTAGTTTAGTGTGGGACTACTTCACCACAGTTTATTAAGTTTTCTTTCTTCACTGCCCTGTGATGATTATACATTCCTCCCATGGAATGTTCTTTTTATACCTTATACCTTCTTTTTCTTCTTGCCCAGATTGTATTCATTTTCCAAAATCTGCTTCAGCTACCAGAGCTGCATAGCGTCATAAAATCTTTCCTAATACCTGATTTCCAGGCTCTACTCCTAGCTGGAATTCCGTGATTGCTGCAGCACTCTGTGTAGCTATTTCTCATGATACTCATTTTCACCTTAAATATTTTAATTGCTATACTCAGACTAGACATTTTTAGAGTGCACAATCTTTTTCATCGTAGTATCTCCTAGGGTATCTCTTTTAGTGGTATATACATAAACAGACTTTGTGATAAATAGTTGGTGTTGGGTTTTTTCTTTTTTAAACATGTATATACAGTTGGACCTATTCTAATTTCTGATTTCTTCCCCTCACTGTATATCTAACCCAGGGCCAAAAAATTTTAATTTCTGATGAGTAGGATGGATCCATCTCACCTGTTATTCTGTCTCTCAGAAAATTTTTATAGACTTGCATGTTTCCTTTTTCTCAAATAGACACAGAATACCTTGTCAAGTTCTCAGATTTAAAACTTATCAGATATTTGTTGGAATTATGTCATAATGCACTTTTCGTAATATTGTCTGATCTGTGAGTATAATCAGTAGGCCCTTTATTTCAAGTGCTCTTTTCTAAGATAGCTTTTTAAATTGCTCTGTGTATATTAAGGGGAACTTAAAAAAATTGAATTCAGTTATGTTTTATCATATACCCAAGTGGAGGAGAACTGCAACCTAGGTGGAAAAGGTTGGACTTTTCCATGGGGTTATTTCAACACCATTTATTAATGCAGTTAGATTTATGTACCATCATTTGAAATACTGCAAAGCTGTAAATGTGGCTGACAGTGCTCTGAAGTCATAACTCTTCTATTTTATGTTTTGTTGGAGGCAAAGAAATTGGTTTGTAGATAAAAGATCCTGGATTGTCTAATTTACATATCATCTAATATTCACTACTTATGACTTGACGTTTGATTTCAAAGGGTGAAAACAATTACAGGTGTTTTATTATTTCATGATTTACTAAGAATTAAACAGAATCAACAGAGCTTTTCCCCCATGGTGTTATGTAAGTGGCACTGGTTTTTCTTCTGCGGTTTATGCAAGTGGCCAGCCAAGCCACTTGTTTTATTTCTGGGTGGCTGCAGTAGGTCTTAGGGAAGGAAGTTTTCGTTTGGCAGGAAAAGCAGAACTGTGTTTATTCATTCCATTTGTAGTAGCGTTGATCCATGAGGAGCTTGTGAGAAAAACCAGAGTGGTTAGGCTTTGAACAAAAGTAGCTCCTGTTCATCTCTTATCTGATCGAGCAAAGTATAAGAACAGATTAAGGATTAATAGTATAGCAGCAATTAGAAACAGTACAAAGTTCTGAAGCAGAAGCTGCAAACTGATGGTTCATCAACCAAATACAGCCCTCAGACTCTTTATTTTGGCCTACTGAATGTTTCCAAAACGTACTCAATTACTTCATAACATCTCAAAATGGTTTTATATGAGTACCTAGCAGTGGATCACCTGCCTTTTTAGCCTGACATGTTAGTAGCTGTGACAATCTATAGACGAAGCCCCAGTTAGCACTTCCGACATGATCTCAGCATCTCACTTTGCACCACCTGTTCTGGAGGCTCTTGAATACAAAAGTAATAGTAGATCTAATAATGTTAATGCAGCTCAGCCTTCGACAGTGAGTGGACAGGAGGTAGAATAGAAAGCATGAAGATTTTAGGTAGTGAGAGTTGTAGTTGAAAAGGGATATGTGAGAAAGAGTAATTGCAGAGAAATCCAAAGTTTTTAACTGAGCAACTGTAAGGATAGAAGTGTCATCAAATGATGGGGGAGACTGCGGGGTCGGTCAGGCATGGGGAGTGAGATGAGTTCAGTTTTGAACATGTTAAGTTTGAGCTATCTGTTAAAACATCCTAGTGGAGATACTGAGTAGGGAATGCTATGAAAGTGCAGAGATGGAGAAGTGTCTGGACTGGATAAATAAATTTGAGCACGTTTTAGATTTTGCTAAATTTAGACTCAGAGAGTTATGAGATAGGATGAAGTCACAAGGAGAGCGGAGGACTTGCAACTGAGTCCTGGGACATGTCAGCATTCAGGGATTTCAAAAAAGTTCAGCACAGGAGATGAAGAGGGAGCATCCAGTGGGGTGGGACAGAAAGGAAAGGAGGTGTGGTGTCCTGAAGGACAAGTGTCTAGACATGTTTTCACCTCCTGAAGCAGAGCCCAAGACAGGGACTCTTCAGACAGGTGATTTCTTGGGGGAAGTGTTAATGAGAAACACAAGTTGGAGAACTGGGGCAAGTGAAACAGAAAAGGAAAGTCAATCTAAGGGAGTATTATTGACCTGGTCACTTCTGTGAGCATTTGGGCTTGATCTTGAAGAAACCCCCTGAGAAGATATGAAGAATACGCCCATTGGTGGGAGGAGGAGGGTGTTTGTCTACCAGACTTCATCTCACCAATGGCCAGTGATTGCCCAGGCTCTTGGTATTAACACCTTCATACTTCCAGGTTCATTATGACTCAGGATGGCCTAAGAGTTCCTGTAGGCGTCTCTTATTGCAAAGCCTCTGAGCAGGAAGTGAGCCCCACCAGTGCAGCAAGCCGCTAAGGGGAGGTGCCTCAGCTGGAGTAAAAACAAGAGGCGGGGCGGGAGGGTGTCCTGTGCAGCCCACCATTAGGTGCTTGCCATTTAGTTCCACCTACTACTAAGCTTTCAAGATGGTGGCTGACCACAGTTTCTACATTAGACTTACGACAGAAGGAATGACGTTCTTTAGTTCAGTCAACTACTAAGTTTAGATTGTCCTCACCTTCAGCCAGCCCCCTTCAACAGGCTGAGGCATTTTCCTGGTGGAGTGACCCAGACTTTTCCTCCCGAAGGGATCAGCGCCTGTGGTTACTTTATGCTTTCTGGGCTGTGTTGCGATAGTTGTCCATTTATGGTTGTCAGTGGGCATGGCAGCCTCAGTCCCATCCCCTGGGTTCTCTGTACACTGTCTCTTGTGTAGGAGCTGCCATGAGTCCTCATGGTGAGGGGTCAGTTTACAGGACCCTCTCCCATTATTCTCCTGTTGGTTACTGCTTCAGAATTCTTCTTGCATCTCCTGACAGAAGTGCCTTCCCTTCTCCCCTAGAATCAGAAATTTTAATTCAGTGGACCCTAAGGTTGCCAATCTACTGTTCATCTTTTGGATCCTATATCTGTATAATTTTCTTTCTTTCTTTTCTTTTTTTACTCTATCAGAGATAGCACCACATTTCTACCTTGGGAAGAGTGTGTCAGATCGTGTACCACTGGGAGAACTGTGCCCAATTCCCTCAAGATGCTGCCAATTTTTTATATATAGGAAGTTTTGTTAAATTTGTTAATCTCGGACTCTTGGGTTGTACCAGATAAATAGGGAAAGAAATCTTCTCATAAAAGTGGTTAGTTACATTAGTCAAATGTTTCCGCTCATTCTATGTGAATTCAGCTGGTCATATGGCTATAGTTGTTCTTAGTTGCAAAGTTAAATTCATTCTGAAAACTTTATTTCACCTAAAATTATTTAATAAGGCTTTGAAATAGGAAAACCAGTCCTTGAGAGGACTTTGTGGTTCAGTGAGTTTAGCCAAATGTGCCTCTGGCATAATTGTCATGGAATATAAGGATCTTAGTACTTGTAGTAAAACTGATTTTCTAATACATTGAAACTGAACTTAAATTGTGATAAGAATATAGAAACATGCCTCTTTTGATAATTTTACATGAATAAGGAGGAATTGCTAGTTTTTTCTCTTATCATCTGAGTAAAGAATTTCTTTATTTTTTTCTCTTGTTACCTCCTGCTTCATAAGCTCTGATGAGAACTGAGTACTTGGTACACCTGTTTGTCTTTGAATATCTTGATGGTGACAACTAGGGTATATCACTTACTGATATTTCTCAGGGCTTAAGATAACGCCTTAGTAAGTCCTCCATAAAGAGTTGTTGAGTTAACCCAAGAGGGGAAGGATATGGCTTATACATGTGATATATGATAGCATTGATGAACTTAGTGGTTAAAGTTAGTTTTAATAAAATTACACCTTGTTTTAAAAATAATGTTATAGACTGTCTTCCTTTTTCCTTTCTTTAAACAGATAGGAGGGACACGAACAGAATCACCAGCACTGGCTGAAGGTAAATATGTCTTTGGGGGAAATGATTATTCAAATACATGTGAAAAGTTATGGTTTAAATGAAAAGTGATATCTGCTAAACATAATTTAAGAAAAATGTTCTGTGCATATTATTGAACTGCTAAAAATGTCTCTAGGAAAATACCTTATATTGTTTAGTTTCTGTCTTAGAATGGGAAGTAATGTAGATTAATTGGAACTTTTTTTTTTTTCCAGCTTCCTTTCAATAGGAGAGGTATGTGTTTTTCCTTGAATTCCTTTCTAAGTCATTTTAGCTATCACCAGTATAGTTGAGCAGGAAAAGTCCAAGCCATAGTTCTAGTAGTTAGAAATAAAATGTATGTGTATATTTTGAAGCTAGCTAGAAGGAAAGACATTTTTACATACTTTCTTAATATAAGAATTCTAGCTGTAATGGATTTTGGTCCTTTTATAAAATGGTGAAAGTAAAGAACGCAACAGCAACAGTAAATAGTCGCTGTTAAAGGGTCCTGAGTACCTAACCATTTACAATCCTGTGATTGTTTTAATTATAACAAGTTAATAGGTATTTGAAAATTAATTTTTCTATAGATATACTTTTTCTTGTCTAAGTGAAAATGATCAGCTTAAAGTCCCTTTTTGTTTTTTCTAATCATAAGCAGGTATTTATATTTTAAAACTCACCTGTCATTTTATTATAATGGATATGATTATGACAGTTATGGTCATTCTTTGGAATTGTAATCACCTCACCCACACTCTCTATTATAGGGCAGGAGTTACCCCCCTTTTATTTTGTTGTTGTTTCATGAATTCTAATAATGATCCATGGTTTTATGAAGTAAAATGCATAGAATTAAAAAAGAAACCCGTTATTATTGAAATACAGTTAACAAATACTAAAAATACAAATTTTTGATGCTTCTCACATTAGAGAATAACCTTTAGTGACAATTTAGTTAAGTACTGTAATTTCAGATAATGATAAAAAATAAATAATGATGAATTTGTAGTAATTGTAATATGAAAATACCTGTGATTTTTACCAATAACACGTTCAATAGATATTTCTAATCCTACAGTGGCTTGTTGCCTATAATCCTAATTGAAGGAATTGCTAAATTTCACATAAAGGTTAGTAAGAAGTTTCCCGTTCAGGTTCACAGATCACCGAATTCTTTCTCTGAACCTCAGATAAAGAACTCCTATTAGTGAAAAATCCATTAGACCTTTCTTTCTCCATCATGTTTGAGTAAGTGTAGAGTTTTTTATGTCTGTATAACTAATCTTAAAGAAGTAGAGTTACAATCCATTCCTTAGGAAATATCCTAACAGAAATAGCTTTGAAAAAACTTCTAGTTGCTAATCAGTAATCACAGAAACAGCAACCTAGTCTGTAGAAAAGGGAGTAGAAGAGGAGTTATACCTTGGAGAGACCCTGCCTTCAGAGAACTCACGTTCTAGTTCAAGGAATATGAAATAAACATGTAAAAAATAGCATGTCAGCTTGAGATACTTAAAGTTTAACACAAGAAATGTCATAACTGTCATAGGGAGGATGCAAATAGTAAGTGCTCTGATGTTTGTGTTACCGAAGCACACAAAAAAGGTCAAGACTTGTAAAATGTCACCAAGTGTCTGCCAGTTGCTTTTTTTGAATAGAACATTTGTGGGGTTTTTGTTTTGGGTGTTTTTTTTTTTTGCTTGTGGTCCTTTGATTCTTTCTATCATTGTAATCTGACTCTGATACCATATTTTAAAGATGTTCTTAAAAGCCGCGCTGTCAAGCAGCACAGGGATTGTTTGGTTAGTTTGGTTCCAGGAGGCCGGTGAGAACTGGGACCAAGGAGGAGAAATTAGCAAGTTTCAGCTTCATGCAGGTTTTGTGTGGTGGTTGAGGATGGGCTTCATGTCAGATTAAGTGTGTCATTTGATTATTGGCTGAAGTTTCTAAAAAGTTTTAAAAAATTGACTCAAGTCTAGAAAGGTGTCATTTGAAAACAGAATGACTTCCTCTTTGGATGTACTCATGCTGAATAAAGTATTTAAGCAGAGACTCGATTACAGCTTGGCAAAGACAGATGTTGTAGAATACATTCTTACTAAGGTTAGATGGTCAAGCTTGAGTCTTCCATTTTAATGCATGTCTTAGTTTGGGCTGCTTTAACAAAGGACCACCGACTAGGTGGTTCATAAACAACAGAAATTTATTTCTCACTGCTTTGGAAGCTCAAAATCAGTCCGAGGCCAGTGTGGATGGTCCCTTCCTGGTCTAAGATTTTCTTACTCGTTGATGATTGGATATTAAACCTTTCTGTCTGGTATCTTTCACTCCTCATGGTGACTGTTAACGTTTTGGAGAAACCACAGGGACGTCCCTGATGGTCCAGTAGTTAGGAAGAGTGCTTCAAGTGCAGGGGGCAAAAATTTGATCCCTGGTGGGGGAATTAAGATCCGAATTTGCTACACGGTACAGCCAAAAAAAAAAGAAGAAACCACAGTCCAACCAAAAAAAAAAAAAAAATGGAATTCTTGCTTCAGAGAATACCTTTTAATTCAAATTATGAGGGAAAGTGGACAAATTTTTTTTTAATTAAAAAAAAAATTATTTTAGCTGTGCTTTGTGGCATTCAAGATGTTAGTTCCCCAACCAGGAATCGAACCTGTGCGCCCTGCAGTGAAAGCATTGAGTCTTTACCACTGGACCACCAGAGAAGTCCCTGAAGGACAGTTTTTAAGAGCCTCTTAACCATTACAGTCATAATGTACTAACTAGAGATTCTTATTTGTGTTTATCAAATACTGGCAGATTTCTCTGAGCTTGGAGGTCTCCTGCTTTCCCCCTTTTCTTCTGCTCTGAAATCTCTGAGGGAAAAGAATGATGGTGGGTTCTTATTTCCTCCTTTTCACCGCCTTGAGACCTCCTTACCTGGGAGTGAGGCCCAAGTTCCTTGAGAATGAGGCAGAATGTGTATATGTAGTGGACGAAAACGTCTCTGTAGCCCTTACCCTCCCCGCCAAGATATGTTAAGAGGCGATTTTTCTGAGGATGAATGTTAGGTTTTAGGATCAAGATTTTAAGAATTTTGGCTCTCACTGCTGTAATGCATAAGAACATGAGAAATACCAATGCATATTTGTTCGGAGGTGATAAAGAGTGTTGTGGGAAGATAACATTGCTGTCTAGTTATCAGCAGTTTATCAGCAGTAAACCTTTGCCTGTTAGCCTTGCCCTTAATTAAGTTTCTCAGCTTCTGTGGCGGAGAAGGCAATGGCACCCCACTCCAGTACTCTTGTCTGGAAAATCCCATGGACGGAGGAGCCTGGTAGGCTGCAGTCCACGGGGTCGCTAAGAGTCAGACACGACTGAGCGACTTCACTTTCACTTTCCAGTTTCATGCACTGGAGAAGGAAATGGGAACCCACTCCAGTGTTCTTGCCTGGAGAATCCCAGGGACGGGGGAGCCTGGTGGGCTGCGGTCTATGGGGCCGCACAGAGTCAGACACGACTGAAGCGACTTAGCAGCAGCAGCAGCTTTTGTGGAACTTATAGTTTAATTATTCCTTTGTAGTTAGCACATTCCATAAGCTTACCGCCTACTTTGTAAAGTTGCAGTTTGTTTCATTTGACCTAAAGCTGCACCTTTTACGGATGCCCTTGGTTTAGATACGCTCTTCTTTGATGAACAAGCTTTTTTCACTTGAATTTTAATTCATTGATTAATTCAACTAATGTTTATTGAGTAGTGACTATATAATAGAATGTCTGCTGGAGGCTAGAGTTTATTTAGGAATTTAAAAGCTTAAAAAGAATTCCATGAATCTACCAGCCATTGAGGGACTAGAGTATTCCCTAAACCTCTGAAGTTTCCCATTCCTGTGGCCCTGTGCCTTCCCAGGGATAACCAGTATTCTAGATTTTGTGTTTATCATTCCCTTGCCTTTCAATGTATGTATTTTTACCACATACAGGTATTGATATATGTAATTTTTCCGTGATTTCAAAATAGTGGTAGGTTTTAAGAAAGTGAATTCAGAATACTGCTTTTGTTCAGTGGTCATAGTTTTTAAAGAAAAACCTTCATAATCCTTATAAAATAGGTAATTTTGAGTTTCAGAACTTTTTTTTCATGTTTCCATCATACGCCATCTTATACACTCCTAAGTCACTTACTTAGAACTTTGTACTAGCCCTTGTCATATCCTGTGTCTGTCCCTGAATGCAGGACACTCGAGCAGGAAGCATTTCTTTGCTTTCTTCTAAATTTGCAACTCAGGCGGCTAATTTGCCTAGTGGCTTAATTTTTAATGGCTGGGTGTATGGAAGAGTACCCGTAATCTCTGAATCAAATTCAAAGATGCCAGGACAATCTGATGTAATATTATTTTATCATGGTTCACTTTCATTTAAGGAGCAATATTGGTCTCCTAATTTATTGTACTTATTGCACATAACCAGGCTTCCTAGTGAGTCTTTTACTTAAAATAGCTTAACTAAGCTTATTCATTTTTAAATACTAAATTTAAGTGTATCCACTAGATGTCAGCCTTAGGAAAGGTGTATCGTACTATGTGTAGAATCACAGCCAGAAGAAATGTGAGAGGTTCAGTCTGGGTAGTAAACTGACCTGTGTAAAGTCACATATTTTGTGATAAAATCAGAACTAGACATCAAAATCCCCCAATTTTCATTCCATTCTTTATGTCACATAAACAAAGTTATTGGCCTTTTGTTTAAGGCCAATAACTTAACTCCCTGTAATCGTTAGACTAATAAAATATATTGATCTTGACATGTGCTTGTGAGATTTTAGTACTACTATAATGATACTGTAGCTGCGCACCCAGAAACACCTAGAATCCTGCTTCTTGCTCTGCCCTTGCACTGCAGGGAACACAGGTTCAACCCCTGGTCAGGGAACTAAGATCCCACGTGCCTTGTAGTGTGGTTAAAAAGTTAAAAAAGAAGAGAAAATGTCACAATGGTGGTTTCTAGGAGCTAAGGGGAAGGAGACATGGAGAATTGTTTAATGGTTATGAAATTTCAGTTTTTCAGGACTAAAGATTTCTGAAGATCGGTTGCATAACAATGTAAAATATACTTAACACTCTGAACTGCACACTTGAAAAGTTTTAGATGGTATTAATACATTTTATATTACGTGTCTTTTACCACAATTTAAAAAAAAATATCAAAAAGCTAGTTCAAGGCAAACAATAATAAAATGTCAAAGGATCTTGCATTCAGATTGCTTGCTAAAAGGGTCTTTAAAGTTTCACTACATGTTGAAGAGTCCAAGACTGACTTTTTTACTATGTGTGATATTTGTGCATAAGAGACCAGACAAAACTCAAATCAATATACCAATGATTTTTGTTAAAAAAAAAAACAAAAACTTTGTGATGACAAAAAGATTAGAAAATAAATGTACATTTACACAATTTTTTAGAAAGTAACACAGAGTGTAGATTCCGAGAGACTGGTGCACAGATTCACTGGGTATATAAAACAGCGACAAAAAGAAATGAATTCTTTGCTCATTCTAGGAATTAGTGGCCAGTTGGAATTAGAATAGAAATTGCTTTAATTATAACATACAAATAACTGTAATTACTTTTTTCCTATTAAATTTTTCCACCATTTACAGGTATGTAGTGGTGGTGTTCTGTATGAAGTTATTTAAATGACCTTTCCACTATAAATCTTTGGATAATAAAGACCTCTTTCAGTTCTGTCCTCCATGCAGATGACTTCCAACTCCATCTGCGGGTCAGAGCAATGTAAGTTTTCCAAATGCCCCTGGACATTTTACTTCAAATGTTTCTCTGTTAATTCATATTCAACATGAAAAAGTCAAACCTGTCATTGCCCTTCTAAATATTACTTTTGCTCTTCTTGATGTCAGCGTACACACCACACCAACTTAAATGAAAATACTGGTGTCATTCTGTCTTCTTCCGTTTGCTCACCTGTCATTTAATGTGTCCAAGCCCTGCTGACTTGTCTTTTGAAGGCTGTCTTTCATCTGCACTCCCTTTTTCTTCCCTCCAAGTTTCATTCCTTCTGGCCCTTGCCCCTCATGCCTAGGTGAGCACAATAAACTTCTCTTTTGCCTCCTCACTTGTTCAATTTTTTCCTGTTCTAATTCTACCCAAATACACCTCTGTTAATCTTTTTCATTATTGTTGTTTATGTGGATGTTTTTGTTTTTTGGCAGTGACACATAGCACATGGGATCTCAGTTGCCTGACCAGGGATAGAACACATGCCCTTTGCATGGAAGCTCAGAGTCTTAACCAGTAGACCACCAGGTAAGTCCCCAACGCTATCTTTTAATGCAGCTCTGCTTCAGCCAAAACACTATATTCATTCTTCCGCAAACTTGCTTTTCTTTTCCTGTCTCTTGGTTTTTACACCATTATCTCATGTTTTCTACCTCTCAAAATCCTATTCAGACCCCAAAGCCGCCTTTCTTACGAGTGCAAGACTAAGTGTGGAACACGTTTTTGCTTACATCCTGCAGAAGGCAATTTTCCACACATGTAAACCCAGAAGTAACATAGCAGGATACTTCTTAATTATATAATCATGACTCATGTGCTCAGTTTTCATTCCAATCCCAAAGAAAGGAAATGCCAAAGAATGTTCAAACTACCGCACAACCGCACTCATTGCACACGTGGACGGATGAGCCTGGTAGACTGCAGTCCATGGGGTCGCTAAGAGTCAGACACGACTGAGCGACTTCACTTTCCCTTTTCACTTTCATGCATTGGAGAAGGAAATGGCAACCCACTCCAGGGTTCTTGCCTGGAGAATCCCAGGGACGGGGGAGCCTGGTGGGCTGCCGTCTACGGGGTCGCACAGAGTCAGCAAGGGAGATGAGAACGATTAATCTCTTTTGGTGGTGTCTTCACTGCCCGAAAGCAACCAAGGCTCAGGAAACCTCAGTTTCTCTATCAGAGGAAAGGCAAGACTCTGGGTGTATCTCACAGCCTTGTGGTCTGATATCAGCCTCAGAGCAGGCGTCAGGGGCCTTGCTTTCCTCAGTGTCCTTCCCATAAAACATCCTTCATGGCTCTCAGCTTGCCCACAACCCATTTGCCATCCTTCTGGGTAGGTCCCCCTCCCTAGTCCCCACCTGTGAGCAAAGGGGCAAAAGACACTTTCTCCTTGGAAGAAAAGCTATGACAAATCTAGACGTCATTGATGTCTCATCGAAAGTAGAGACATTACTTTGCCAACAAAGGTCCATCTAGTCAAAGCTATGGTATTTCCAGTAGTCATGTATGAATGTGAGAGTTGGACTATAAAGAAAGCTGAGCACCAAAGAATTGATGCTTTTGAACTGTGGTGTTGAAGACTCTTGAGAGTCCCTTGGACTATAAGGAGATCAAATCAGTCAATCCTAAAGGAAATCAACTCTGAATATTCTTTGGAAGGACTGATCCTGAAGCTGAAGCTCCAATACTTTGGCCACCAGATGCTAAGAAATGACTCACTAGAAAAGTCCCTGATGCTGGGAAAGACGGAAGGCAGGAGGAGAAGAGGATGACAGAGGATGAGATGGTTGGATGGCATCACCGACTCAACGGACATGAGTTTAAGCAAGCTCTGGGAGTTGGTGATGGACAGGAAAGCCTGGCATGCTGCAGTCCATGGGGTCACAAAGACTCAGACATGACTGAGCGACTGAACTGAACTGCACTTTCCCAATTTGGAACCAGTTCATTGTTTCATGTGCGGTTCTAACTGTTGCCTTTGGGGAATTCAGCTTACCCTAGGGCAAGCAGACCTGTAACTAGATATGGCATTATTGTGTTGATATTGAGATGGGGTGCACAGAAGGAACAGCTATGGGGGCCAGAGGAAGGACAGAAGACTCTGAAAACCAGAGACCCAGTGTGGAAGACAGAGGAATCAGGGTATAGCTGGGCCTGATTCTGGAAAGGGTGGGCCCCAAGCCCAGGGGCTTAGCTTCTAAGTCTGAGAAGAGCAGACGTGTCTGAAGTAGATGTATGTCCCCTCACAATGACAAGACTTCAAGGTAAGGTCTGGGGCCTTCCAGCCCTGAACTTTCAGAAGGACGCGGCCAGGGTCCGGTAAGACCCCACTGGTAGAGGTTGGGGACAATACGCTGAACCCTGATTGACCCCAAACTCCTGATTCTGCCTCCCGCAGGTTCGTGACTCCTAGAGTCAGTGGAAGCCGGAAGTTTCGGGCTTGGGGGGTCGGGGCTACGGGCCCGACCCATGGCGCCTAAGAAGAAGGGGCTGCGCGCCGGGCGCCAGGGGGCCGCGGCGGGAGAGGGCGCTGAGCCGCCGCTGTCGGAGCGCCGTCAGTACCTGCATCGGCAGCACAAGGGGCGCTCTGAGGAACTGCAGGCCTGCAGGCAGCGCTTGGAACAAGTGAGGGCTGACAACCGTTTGGTTGACAGCGAGGCGGCGCGCCTGCGCGAAGGGAACCTGTTTTCCGTCACCTACCGGAGCAGGGGCGCGCAGCGCTGCGCCAACTCCGCCCATAGGCGTGATCGGGAGGGCGGCGTGGACCTGCCGCAGATTTACAGGCAGCGCGCAGAGCTGACTTCAATCTACCGCGCCCGTGAGGACGGGCTGCGCGCGCAGCTGGTGGACGTGCAGGCGCGCGCGGCGCAGTTGGAGCAGCAGGAGCAGAAGCTGCAGCTCGGCATAGTCAGTGCGCGCGCGCCCGCGGGCGGGCCGGGCTGGGGCCGGGCGAGGTGGGTGCGCGCCGCGGACCGGTGCTGACCCGTGCCCCGCCCGCAGGAGCTGCAGCGGCAGCAGCTGGCCCAGACCCGGGCTCTGCGGCGGGATCTGCTGAAAATGGGTGTGGAGGACAGGCAGCAACTCCACTGCGCGAGGCAGCGCTGGAGCGCCAGGCGCGCCAGCAGGAGGCGGTGGGCGCGCTCCGGGCGCGCATCCAAGGCACATCCATCCGGGCGGACCGCGGGCCCCTGCGGCCGGAGTTGCCGCCGTCCCACCGGGCCCAGGCGCTGTGGAACCAGCCGCGCCAGCTGCCGGACCGCGGCGAGCGGAGGACACGCGGGGCCTGGCGTGCGTGCTCGGAGGCGCGTCTTTGGCCCGTTTGGGCCGATACGAGCGATCAGATGCGGGCTCCAAGCTCCCGCCCTTGCGGGTGTCCCACCGCCCTGCCAGGGTAAGTGTATCCGGCCCGGGGTCCGGGGTCGCGTCCTTTACACCGTCCCGACCGGACTCTGAGGGTTACACTTCTAAAGTTGCTTACACGATCCCCACCCTCCCTGGGAAGCTCGTCCGCAGGTCTCATAGCCCATCACCACCGGCCCCAGTGGACAGCGACCAAGATGAAGCCGCCTCGGGAGAGCCCGAACCTACCTCGAGGAAGGCTAGTGAGGCCAGAAGGTGGCGGGGAAAAAAGTCCACTTTCCCTGCTAAATAAAGGCATGACTCCTTCCTCCACTCTCCGCTCTGGCTGTGGGTTTTTCATAAATGCCCTTGATTAAGTTGAGGAAGTTCTCTTCTGTTCCTGGTTTGTTGAGTGTTCTTACCATGGAAGGGTGTTAGACATGATCAAATGCTTTATCTGCACATGTACAGTTGTTCTCGGAGGTACAGAACTTGATAACAACAACAAAAACAGTAGCAATACTGTACCGCACTGAGAGCTGAGAACCACTACTGTGGTCTCTCCTGACCCCAACTGCTCCCCTTGCCCCCCGGGATCCTAAAGCCCCCGAGAGCCCCCCTCTGGCTACAGATGGGCCGGTATCATCTGCCTTTTTTGGAGAGAGAAGAGAGAGGGGCTTGCAGCTGCCCAGGTGTGAGCATCGGACAGGTGTCTGAGATGGGAGGGTCCTCGCTGCTGCCCCTGATCAGTTGTACTGTGGGCAGGGGCTTCTCCTGCAGACCTTGAGTTCTCTGCCCTTGATTCTCAGAGCAGCGACGGGTGAGTGAGCCCTGGAGCCCGCAGGGACCCTGGGGCCCTGGAGGCGGAGGCTGAGAGGTGGAGGCCGCGAGGGGGAGGCCGGGAGGGGGAGGCTGAGAGGTAGAGGCTGGAGGGGGAGGCTGAGAGGTAGAGGCTGGGAAGGGGAGGCTGGGAGCGGGAGACTGGGAAGTCGAGGCTGGAGGTGGAGATTAGGAGAGGGAGGCTGGGAAGGGGAGGCTAGGGCTCAGCCACCTCATCAGACCACAGTTGGTGCCTGGCAAGCATCTGGGACAGAGTGGCTCCTAAACTCCTATTTTGAAAGAATGAATGGATGAATGAGTCCATGAGTGGGACGATCCTGAGACTACCAGAATAGCAGCAGGGACAGGGGCCCCAGTCCCAGGTTGTGAAGGACAGACAGATCTCAGGTCCATCTCATGGGAAGCAGAGCATCTTCAGGAGACAGAACTGTCCTGAGCAAATTCAGACTCTGGGTGGCCTCACCTTGGGCCCTTCCCTTTTGCACAGGCACACATGCAGAGTGAGCAGACCTGCAGATGCAGACACATGAGGGTCTGTGCCCCTCTGGGTCTCCCAGTCCTTCCCCATCACCTCCAGAGCTGACCTACCCTGGGTTCCCCTCCCTGCATCCCAGGTCCAGCTCCTCCCTCAAGGGGCTCACAGTCTAATGAGAGCAAACACCACCACCTGGACCTCCACGTCAGCTGGTACCCTCCGTATAGACATTGAGCCCAGGGTGGGGGTGTTGCTGGGAGAGCCTGGGGTCCTGGGGGAGATTGGAGGGGCAGCTGGGAGGTCTAGAAGAGCCTGGGGGATCCTGGGCTCCTAGAGGGGCATGACTGTTTCTAGCTCAACCAGCTCTGAGGGCACACCTGGGGGTGTAGACCCCCGGCTCCGCCGGCCCGTGCAGTGGAGCGGGGAGTGCCAGAGCAGTGTGAATCTCTGCTCCTACCAGGTAGACTGATGTGCGCACCTGCTCGGCGACAATGACTCATTGCTATTGTGCCGTTTTCTAAAAGGCACTAATCCATTCCCTGATAACTAGGGGGGAGCCGCTACTGGCAGCAACAAAGACGCAGGGCAGCCAAAAATAAACAAATAAGTACAAAGAGAGGGTATGTTCATGAGCTCAGAAGTGCCTCCAAAATCTCTGTCAGACACTAAAAGTAGCGATCACCAAGCGATAGGACCTGTGCAGACAGCAGAGCTTCAGGTGCCGTCATCCTCCTCCGCGTTTGCTCTGAGCGTAACCCCTGTAATCGCGGCACTGGTCTTGCAGCTCCGCCTCGTCTGGGGCTGATCCCCGAGGCTCTGTCGTCTGAGTACGCCTCCCGTCTGCAACCTCCCTGTCCCCTCGTTTCAAAAACCATCTCCAGTGTGGCTAAGCTTCATCCTTTGCAGGTGGATTTATCTTATGGTAAGAGTCTGGTGCTAATCAAGAGCAACCTCGAAGCCCCTTGAGGACCTATGTCTTATTTTCTGGTGACTTCTCTCTTTTATTCTGATAGCCTTGGAATGGAACCTGGGAAATCATTGGCTGTCTACACAAGCTTGTAAAAACTGTTGCTGATTTCGAAACGTGCACAACATGGGGGTTGCAAGCTCAGGTTTATTTATTTATGTTTTAATTGAAGCATAATTGCTTTGTAATATTGTGTTGCTTTCCGCCACACGGCAGCGTACATCAGTCGTAAGCATACGTGTGTCTTCTCTCTCTTGAACCTCCCTCCCACCCCTGCCCCTTCCACCCCTCTAGGTTTTCACAGAGCACCGGCTTGAGCAGCCTGTGCTAACAGCAGCTTCCCACTAGCTAGCTATTTTACACGTGCGAGTTATGTTTCAATGCTACTCTCTCAATTCATTCTACCCTCTCCTTCCCCCACTGTGTCCGCAAGCCTATACAACTGCAGTTCTGTTTGGGGCAAAAGGAAGACTGAATCCTGGAGATAGCATTTCAGATAGCTAGAGAAACTGCTCCGAAGAGGTAGGGTATATAGAAGTCTTGCAAGAAGGACGGGTAGTTGGGAGCACCACAAGACTGCTGATGTTGAATAAGCCAGGTTTCCCAAGTTAAGGAATTCAGCCTTTTTCTCTGTAAGGGAAGATTCCGAGTCTGGACTCACTGAGACCATTCCTTGGTTATGCACCTCAGCTAACCGGAGCCAGGATCCTGCATCTCCACACCCTGAGTTTCCTCAGGGCGTGGCCGCAGGCTGACAGCTGCTATGCCTAGCACCTCAGTCCTGTCAGACCCTTGGTGACCCTGTGGACTGAGCCCCCAGGCCCCTCTGTCCGTGGGGTTCTCAGGCGGGAATGCTGGAGTGGGTGGCTGTTCCCTCCTCCAGGGGGTCTTCCTGACCCGGGGATCACACCCAGGTCTTCCACATCGCAGGCGGACTCTGTACCATCCGCGCCCTCAGGGAGGCCGAAGAACACTGGAGTGGGTGGCTGTTCCTTCTCCAGGGGATCTTCCCGACCCAGGGGTGGGACCAGGGTCTCCTGCATCGCAGGCGGATTCTCTACCCGCTGAGGCACCGGGGAGCCCCTGCCAGCTGCTGGATTACAGGTTTTCTTTTCAGCCCTGCGTTTCCTCGGGGCTGATCGGCTCGTGTTGAATGAAGGGCTGCGATTGCTGACTGCGGGGCATCCTCTGATGTGGCAGGAGGGAGGACTATTCCGTCTCTCACCGTCACAGTGCAAAGTCATGGATCTGACCGGCTGTGACGGCCCTGTGTGACTGCACAGTGAAGTGACTCGGAAGGAGAAAGGTCAAATACCCGCTTCCTTACCTGCCAGCCCCTGACTTGGGACCACTCGGCATTTTAGGTTTCGTAATCTCTGGGATTTTTCCCATCTGGACCACCTCATGCTGCTGTTGTGAAGGATCATGTTAGATGAAACGTCTTAAATGATTTGTATGGTTCATGCAATATTCCAAGAGCTCGGTAATTGGCAGTTACTGTGACTTGCTTTGAAGAGAGTCACAGACAGGAGTTACAAAATGTCCTGGGCAGGTATCCCTGCAGTAGAGAAGACGGATCAGGCAAGACTCATTCTTTTCTAGTGGGATACAAGTGACATATATGTCAAACCATTTATTAGTTTCAGGGGTACAGAGTAACACTTCTATAGGTGTGTGTACTGAGAAATAATCACCACATAAGTGTATTTAGCATCCATCACCATACATAGCTACAACTGTTTCCTTGTCATGAGATCTTCAAAAAATTATTTTAAAATGTTAAACTGGAGAATAATTGTTGGTCTCTGCGATGCGACCATGCCTCAGTGGGAAGTGTGTGTCTATCCCTCCCTGCTGAGCCTCCCTCCCGCTCCGCACCCCACCCCCCAGGTCATCATGAGCCCTGGGCTGAGCTCCCGGGCTGGGCGGCGCGTTTCCGCTAGCTTTCTGACTTACCCGGGGTACTGCAAGTATCAGCACTACACTCCCTCTTCTCACTCTCTCCTCCTCCCACTGGGACCACCATCCTTATTCTGCCCTGCCCACAGCCCCGTCTTTCTGTCTGCCTCCCTATTTTACAACTGAAAATTTGTACCTTTTGACTCCCTTCTCCCGTTTCACCCGCCTCTGGCAACCACCGGTCTGTTCTCTGTATCTCTGAGTTCAGTTTGTTCCCCAGAGAGGCAGCAGTGTGCAGTGGCATGAAGCAAGACCTTAAATCCCTGCCCTGGAATTGAACCTGGGGCGCCTGGATGAGAAGCGGGAATCCTAGCCACCAGACCAGACAGGGCTAGAGGCTAGAAGCTATTTTCCCTGGACCTTTGCCCTCAGTGAGAAATGTATCTCTCGCAGAGTTAAAAGCTGTAAATGCAGGTGTGAAGTTTTTTATTAGAGACACAGCAGACCCACAAGTGGGGGAGCATGCAGAGAAATGGCTTGCTTACTTAGGGCAGAAGTAGGGCGGCGATGCACACGCAGAGGGAAAGGGTGTGGGCGTCCCTCCTGGAGAGGAGGGGTGCGCGAAAGAGGCGGTTCCGTCATTTATATGGGGCACTTCGTCTGGGTCTTTGTTTACCCTCAGGCAATTACCTGGTTTCTTTTTCCAGACCTGACCTACGCTAGGACCCTCCCTGACATGCAGGCCCATTTTTTTTTCCCAAGATGGATTCCAGCCCGGAGGTCTATGGGGGGCATCACCTGCTCTGGGGTGGTGCCCCCTCGTTTTTCACCACCAGGGAGCCTGTGTGTGCAATGTCTCCTCTGTCCCAAGGATGGGAAGTGAGTGACCTCCTGGTCCTCTAGTCAGACAGGGCTCAGTCTTCTCTGTCCCTGCCGTGACTGTCATCTTCAGGGGTCCACAGCAGACAAAGCCTGACTGGTTGCCCTGTTTCAGCTGTGACTTCCATTTCGGAGAGCAAATAGTAGGTTGGCTGCATATATCTAACCTGGAGCTACCTATCTCCTGTTTTAGGAAATGCAAACAGGAGGCTAGTTGTAAGTGTCCAGCCTGAAGCCCACCTTTTTCTTGCCCCGAGAAATGTAAATGGGAAACCAGTTGTAAATGCCTAGCCTGGGGCCCATCTATCTCCTGCTTCAAGTGTTTTTTCTTCCCTTTTTTTTTTAGATTCCACAAATGGGTGAGAGCAGCCAGTATTTATCTTTGTCTGTCTGGCTTATTTTCCTAGGGTAACGTCCTCAAGGCCCATCCATATTGTCACAAATGACAGGTTTCCTTGCTTTTTTGGCTGGATAGTATTCCATTGTATATATGCATGGCTTATATATACCATATTTTCTTTACTTATTTACCCATTGGAGAGATTCATTTTTTATGTGTAGTTTTTGAAATAAGTTTCACTAAGTATGAGTGAAACTATTGTTCATCCATTGTTTACCTTTCTAGGTGACTCCTCCGATTCATTTGATTATATTCTGGAATCAGCTTGTTGAAAAATCAGCTTCTTTCTGTTCTAGCAACACTGTGGTCCTATATGATTTATTTTCAGTCTTATGTAAGCAAGAAGTGGGCATCCCCTGCTAAAAGAAGAATCTTTAGAAAGATTTGAGATCTTCTCGTTACCCTAACGTATACTGTATGTTTCATGGCTTTTAGTGACAAATAGAAGTTTGTTGGCTTGACGTTGGTTTTTCTTTTCCATCTTATTGTTCCTTAAAAGTCCTGTTGTGTGCAGAATAGGACCAAAATATCAACGTATTTTTAGTGATGGTGCAGTGCCATTGGGGGCGGATGCTCTACCAGTCTTTCCTAATACCTGGTCATGTTGAAATGCAGGTCTCTGTATGTAGGCACAATTCTGCAATCACTAATAAGTAAATGTTAGGTAGTCAGAATAGGAAAAAGCAGTCCAGAATGGCGGTGGCTAAAAGACAAGGAAGGGAAAAGCCTGTGAAAATAGAACAAAGGAAGGTCTGAGGACCAGAGTGAGGACCTCAGGTGAAACAAGCAGCCCTCCTGGCTGGCCCAGTTTACGTAGTGCAGGCCCAGGGGAGGAGAAAAAAACATAGAAAAAGAGGGGCCAAAATTGGGTGGGGGGCTTCTCTTCTCTTCTGTCTTTTTGGGTTGGCCTGCTCTCATGCCTCGAGGATGTATTTTCCCTTTCTTTCTAAATAAAACTCCATTCAAGGGCTATAATGCTGTTCCACCGCTTCAAATTTTGGTTGCAATTAGACAGAACCGAGGAAATTACAAACTCCCCCGACATCAATATTCACGTTGTTGTTCTGAGTTTAGTCCTCTATGCTTTACAAAGGCCTTATTGATGAAATGCTGTCCTGACACAGAATTAGGCACAAAAGAAGAAAAGTGACTAGGTATGGTAGATGGAGGAAAGGAGAAAAGAGTCTGGGCTTGATTAGCCTGTAAGCAGCTAGTTAGTCATTTTAGGGAATTGATGTGTGGTTAACTCTGTCTTTAAAAAGAGTTCTAGAGGTGATGTCAAAATTCAAGTGTTGTCTGTAGAGGCAAATGTAAAGGGGGAAGCATGGTTCTAGATCTTAGAGGCAGGGTGATGCAGTGCAGCTTGCCACCAAGACTCACCAGATAAATAACATTCACATGCCAGACACACCCCCTTAGGCTTATCAAAGCCCTAAACATTTTTCTTCCCACTGGAGCCATTTCTACTAGAGAAAGCATTTCTGAACACAAATATGAGCAAGAGATAGATATTTATGCAGAAAACCCTTCCTTAAATATAAAAGGAAGGGTTGCAAGTTCCATCATTTGCAAGCCTCACGTGTTGTTTCCAGCCACAGATGACCTGTGAGGGTCTTGCAGTGGGTGGCAATGTCACAGGTGACATCTGCAGCTGTGATGTCAGACCTGTCTGTGTGCTGAGAACAGGGAAGCTAAGGAGTCACGCTTCTCATTGCTTAACTGTGTGATGTTGAAAAGACCACTTAACTTCTCTGGATTATACTTTGTATATTTAAATGTAGAGACAGTCATCATCTTAGGCTGCTTTGCAGAATCATTGATAAAATGTCTAATCAATGTATGTGAAAGCACTCTAAAGCAAAGAGAGCAAAACTAGTGAGTTAGTCCCAAGGGGCAAATAAGTCCATGCAGACCCTCAGTTATCCTGTTTGTTCAATTTTGCCAAGTATTTGCGGGCTTTTCAGAATATTTTATGAATATAATATTGCCTTAGATGCATCCCTAAGTAGAATAAAATGAAGGCTCTACAGTGTGAGTCTGGAAATATCTCACCTTCTTTTTTTTTTTTAAAGCTGGGAACGTGAAGATTTTAATAACAGTTGCAACAACAAGCAACAATTGATTACAGTTTAAGTCCGGTGAGACCTTGCTCTAAAGGCATTGTGTGCTTTTTATTTTTCACAAGAATTCCATGATTAATTTCCCCTTTGTATTTAAGGAAACCAAGACATAAACAGATTAAGAGATATATGCAAGATCACACAGCACATAGTTGGTAGAGCTGAACCTAGGCAGTCTGACTCTAGGATCCGTGCTTTTAAATTCTGCATTCCATTCATCTTGGCAGTCCTGTTTAATCCCAAACCTATGCTCTTGGCCTCTCATGCGCTGCCTCTCCAGAAGTCTTCCAAGTAGTGAGTTCACGAAGAGGCAGCATCTCCTGGCTGCAGAGTATGCACAGTAAGATCATCTTCATGACACAAATTTGTACACAAATGTATGTAAACAATGCAGCTGTAAATATTTAGGAATAAAAACACTAAATATATGCATGTTCTAAGGGACAAACTTGACAGAAAAACCAGTGGTTAATTTTATGGAAGTATTAGAGAATAAAAAAATAATTATAGATCTCATTACTTTCCAAATATGTCTTTTCATTTATCTTTCTTGTTGCAGTAAGACCATGGGCATAAAGGAAGAGATACAAACACACATTTCATTTGCTTCAAGAATCAAAAATCGTTGGAGTTAGGGGAAAGCACTATGACACATGTTTTGGACTCGTATCAAGAATTCAGACAGGAATAATGTACGAGAGAAATGTGGGAGTATAAACACTTCCTTGCCATCTAGAATAAAGGTGTGCTTAGCAAACCACACCAAACTTTAGTACTTAATGGAAAGAACATGAGATGCATTGGTATTTAGAGCTAGTTGTGGATACTGGACTTCATTGCCCAAAATCTCTCCTTAGGGAATGAAGGATTTATTCCTCCCAGTGCAGAGGTTGTCCACTGAGAGATCGCCTCACCCCTCTTTGAGAATTGCCTCTACTGAAGAGTGCCACCTTGCCCGAGGTGACTGCTTCCCAGGGCAGTGCATCACCTATCAGTCCAGGGGTACAAAGATCTGGGTCCCTCCTGGCGTGAACAGGGTGATGCCAGCCCCAGGGATCCTCCTGGGATCAGGGCTTGGTCATAACTGCACTGCAACCCAACTTCTCCCCTGCCAGGCTCTCCTCCTGGAAATGCCCTACATTTCCAACAAACATCCTGCACAAAATTCCCGAACCCATCTTGCACCAGGGGCTCTCATCAATGTATGTGAAAGCACTTGATAAACTCTAAGAACTGTTTAATCCCGAACCCCGACCTCAGATTTTCCTGAGGGTTCTTCTGGCAACTGCAATTAGCTTTTTTAAAGGATTTATTTATTTTAATTGGAGGCTAATTACTTTACAATATTTTAGTGGTTTTGCCATACATTGACATGAATCAGCCACGGGTGTACATGTGTTCACCATCCTGATCCCCTCTGCCCCCTCCCTCCCCATCCCATCCCTCAGGGTCATCCCAGTGCACCAGCCCCGAGCACCCTGTCTCATGCATCCAGCCTGGACTGGCGATCTGTTTCACATGTAATAATAATGATTAAAACTGTTAAACAGTTTTCTTGGAAGGGAAACTTAGTGTCCTGCATATTCTGTACCATGTTGTCAGAAAGTTATGCTAAGGTCAAACCAAGAGGTTGATTTAAATAAACTAGAATTTTATAGGCTTGTCAACCTTCAGGTCATGAAAGACATTTTCATTGCCTGATTATGAAGAGAATGGGCTTCCCAGGTGGTGCTAGTGGTAAAGAACCCACCTGCCAATGCCGGAGACATAAGAGATGCAGGCTCGATCCCTGGGTCAGGAAGCTCCCCTGGAGGAGGGCATGGAAACCCACTCCAGTATTCTTGCCTGGAGAATCCGATGGACAGTGGAGCCTGGTGGTCTATATAGTCCAAAGGGTCGCAAAGAGTTGGACATGACTGAAGCAACTTAGCATGAACGCCTGTAAGCACGGATGAGGAGAAAACAGAAAAATGGTCAAATGATCAACCCAACACAAAAATTGTCAAGTGATTGAATTCTAAAAAGTTGAATTTTTAAAACCAGCATAAAGCATTATTATCATTTCTTTTCAGTTCACTCACTCAACAAGAAATTGTTGAGGGTCTATTATGTTATGGGAGAGAGAGAGAGTAATATAAGATATGGATTGCTGTTCTCTTCATTGTATAAGGGAGGAAATACATGTGCCTATTATATGATTAACAAAACAAAATAATATTTGGTTGGCCAAAAAGTTTGTTCAAGTTTTTCCATAAGATCTTACGGAAAAATCTGAACAAAGTTTTTGGTCAACCGAATACAAAACAAAAAGATACAGGAATTTAGAAAAACAAATAACTCTGAATTGTGGTGACTGGGAAATGTTTCAGGGATTACACAGTATTTGAATAAAACCTAGAAGACTAAGCAGAGATGATTGGGAAAGGATGTGGTAAGCAGAGAAAAGAATTGTTCACTCGCTGAGTCCTGTCTGACCTTTTTGGGACTCCATGGACTGCAGCATGCCAGGCACCTCTGTCCTTCACCATCTCTCAGAGGTTACTCAAACTCATGTCCACTGAGTCGGTGATGCCATCCAATCATCTCATCCTCTGTCATCCCCTTCTCCTCCTGCCTTCAATCTTTCCCAGCATCAGGGTCTTTTTAAATGAGAAAAGAATAGGACCAAGATATGGATGTGAAGAAATATAAGCAATATTGTAGCATAGCCTATAGACCTCCCACACCTTAGAAGAGGTAGTTTGGGGTCAGAGGGTGAGAGTCTTGAGTGGCAGGATGAGAAGCTGGGAGTTTCTTTAGGGGCCAGTGTGTGGCTACTGAAGGTTTCTGAGAATGGCCTTATCAGGAAGGTGGAGTGGCCCTGGAGATGAGAGTCAGGCAAACTTTCTGGTTCGTGAAGCCTGATTTTAATATTGCTCTTCATCTACCCATCAGCCTGGCCTCCCAGGAGCTCTCCAGAAAGAGAAACTTGGTTAATGGGCTAATAGTGAGGACATCTTCTTTTCCTTCTAGGTCGGCTTTAAAAATGTAGAATTTCAATTTTATGTGGGTAGTGTCTTTAAATGGTGTTCCCAGCTGAAACAACTAGCTAATAATAAAAAGAATTTTCCATGAAACTGTAACTGAAGCTCAGAATTGAATTTTCCCGTCGTTTTGTGCCCAAGTATAGTTGTTCCAACATCTACCTGCTGAGGGAGAAGACCTTAAACAAACACACAGGAGGGCCTTGGTCCACCGCTGAGTGAGTGCAAGAAGCCTCACACTCCCACCCCGGGAGCTTCCCAGTGGGTTTCTTTCTGAAATGACAGTGTTTCGGGCGCTACATAAATTTACAAGTGCTTCTCTAAAAGTGAGTTTCCCACAGAAGGCTGACTCCATCGCTGTGTCTGGCGCCTTCTTTCTGTCTGTGCTGGTTCCTTTTCACTTTGCAAAGACTTTATTTAGAGCGTTTCCCAGATCTTGTCTAATCTGACCTAGGAAAGTAGTAAAAGTGTTAATGAATATGTTTTTGATGTTGAATGTCTCCTCATTCAACTTTTTTCTTCTTTTCTAAAGCACTCTGTAATATTTTATGAGATACCAAGGTAACAATTACAGCAAGTCCCCTACACACAAACCTTCAAGTTGCGAACTTTCAAGGCTGTGAATGTGCTTTCCCTCAGCGTCACGCGTGAGTGACATTGCAGTTCACCCTCTTCTGTTCCCCATGAGCCTGCAGTTTTCAAAAAGAGATTAGTGATAAGGGACACTTTTCAAAAAGTTAAAAACAGCTGTTTTACAAATTTAAAATGAACACATGCCAAAGATCTTATTCATCTCATTAATTCATATACTGAAGAATTCAGTGTAATGGAGTGACTGCTTCCAAGAGCATCCGAGATGCTGGGTATCCTCAGAAATTCAATGCAGGAAAGTTAGGATATGATTTCTGGGTTAGAGACAAAACTAGATAATGTTCTGTAAGACAGTAAACTGTAACACTGGGCTATCTTTCCTGCTAGACAAAAATCTGGATGTCAACATACGTGTTAAATTGTGTCAGTGGTCAGTCATGTGCAACTCTTTGAGACCCCACAGACCGTAGCCCCCAGGCTCCTCTGTTCATGGGATTCTCCAGGCAAGAATACTGGAGTGGGTTGCCATGTTCTCTTCCAGGGGATCTTCCCAACGCAGGAATTGAACCCAGGTCTCCCACATTGCATGTGGATTCTTTACCATCTGAGAACACCAGCCACTTCTTTACATCTTGGTCTTTACTTAATGGTAAACAGTGGCTGAACAAAGTATATGCCTTTAAATAATCCTCGGGTGGACCTTTGAAGCAATGCCTCCAAATGGCATTGAATGGATATGGTACTCAACCTTTGTTCCATGTGTTTGATGAGTTTTTAGTTAACAGTAGGACAGTTAGCATACAGAAAGAAGGTTGGCATACTTGGATGATTTTGTTTCCTTCAAGTGGAGTGGCTGTAGTGAACAGCAAAAAGAAAGGAGAGGTGAATTTGGAAATCTTTGAACAATGGGCTAATTAATTGGGGCCTGTAGGGAACAGTGGGGAGGAATTCATTAAAGGTTTGGATGTGGACTGGAGGAAGGGCTATTTAGAAAAATAAGTAGTCTAAGTGATACAAGAATTATGACATCTTCTAGGACATTTGTTCAACAATTTAGGATTAAATTTAAATGTCAAGGACAGGAAGGAATATATATGAGGGGCTGAGGCCTACAGAAAATATAGTTGAAAGGAGATGTTAATAGGAGTGAGTCATTACTCAGTTACAGAAATCAAGCATTAATCTATTGATCCTGAACTGGAGACTGATGACTTTGAAAATGACATGCATGATAGGAGAAGGAATTGATTTAAAGTGACAGATAATGAGCTCAGAGAATAACTGGGATCTCATAAAACTTCATAAATCATTCAGTCTACTTGTTCCTTCCAATGGACTCTCAAGAGTCTTCTCCAGCACCACAGTTCAAAAGCATCAGTTCTTTAGCTCTCTGCCTCCTTTATTGGAAAGCAAAGAGATCAAACCAGTCAATCTTAAAGGAAATCAACCCTGAATTCTCTTTGGAAGGGCTGATGCTGAAGCTGAAGCTCCAATAATTTGGCCACCTGATTTGAACAGCTGACTCATTGGAAAAGACCCTGATGCTGGGAAAGATTGGAGACAGAAGGAGAAGAGGTTGGATGGAATCACTGATTCAACAGACGTGAACTTGGACAAACTCTGGGAGATGGTGATGGACAGGGAAGCCTGGCGTGCTGCAGGCCATGGGGTCATGAATTTGGACACGACTTGATTGAAATGACTTGGCATGCATCCACACATCCATGCATCCGTCACTTCATGATGAGCAGAGTGTATTTCCCTGATACTTGGCTTTGCCCTTGGCTATGTAACTTGCTTTGGCTAATGGACTTACTTGCATGGTTGGGCTTGCCTTTTTTAACTTCTTCCATTTTTATGAAAAGAACCAGATAGCCCTACAGCCTAGGCTATAGAATAAGACAGGTAGCCATGCTATCAGAATATTCACTCTGAAATGTCTTGTGACTAGTTTGCTATCTGGAGCTGTGACTTTTCTGAAATGTGTGATTATTGAGTCTGCAGAGTAAATGTGATTATCACAAGAGACAGTGAATGCGTTATAGAAATTTCATAATGAAATTTACATGCAGGTTTTATCTTTCTTTAAATTACTGTGTGATCATTGCATTGTTAAACGAAAATACTAGATTCAGATTGATGGAGAAACAGAGATAGCTCATGGATAAGTAAAGTAAGGTTTATTTATTTAAAGGATAGAGAAGGAAGTCCATGTATTTAGGATACTTAGCAGAGAGATCAGCTATATCCTCTAAAAGTCATAAGCTTCTGGATCCCAAGTACAGTTCGGCTCAGTTCAGTTGCTCAGTGGTGTCCGACTCTCTGTGACCCCATGGACTGCAGCATGCCAGGCCTCCTTGTCCATCGCCAACTCCCAGAGCTTACTCAAACTCATGTCTATTGAGTCAGTGATGCCATACAACCATTCATCCTCTGTCGTCCCCTTCTCCTTCTTCCCCACGGACTGTTGCCCACCAGGCTCCCCTGTTCATGGAATTTCCCAGGCAAGAATACTGGAATTGGTTGACATTTCCTTCTCCAGGGGAATCTTCCTGACCCAGGGATCAAACCTGAGTCTCCTGCATTGGCAGGCAGATTCTTTTTTTGTTTTCCTTCTTTTTTATTTTATTTTTTTCCCATTTATTTTTATAGGCAGATTCTTTACCATTGAGCCACCGGGGGAGCCCCGGGCTCTAGAGTACCTTCAGTTATTTTCCAGGCTAAGCAAACAATATTAATTGTGTCTTCATTGACATCCAAAGTCTAACCCTGTACTACATACCTCTAAAGCCATACTCTTTTTATATTTTCAACAACTTTCATACATATGGGTCCAACGTTTGAGATTGTTCAGTATGATAAGGAGAGAAAGGAAGTTTAATCTGAATGACTCTGGAACTCATTGTTTATCAGGGAGAATGATTTCTGAATGTACCTCAAGTGTTACTTGATCTCAGCTCAGATGGGGAGAACTGGGTTCTCTTAGGGACTGTTTGCTCACAAAGCTCTTGTCCACCTGGCCTCCTGGTGATCCTCAGATTCAAACAGATTCTGTAATAGCAGTACTATCGAGAACATCCATTGGAGGACACCAGAGCACAGCAAATAGATGAGAATGCAGGCATACAGAAGGAACTTGGTAAATCCTCTGCACAAAGGCAGGCAGCGTCCTCTCCAAAATTAAACTCGTGGCTACCTACAGAACTGACTAATTATCAATATTTCTATTGAAAAACAAATTCTATCACTGATGCTTTTCGTCTTTCAGAGTTGTAATTTTAGAATTGGCTGATGAATGACTTTTCCAGGAGGTAAATACAGAAGTTGTTTTAGTAACTTTTACATTTTTGTGTAGGAATCTGCTTTGGAAGTTCTGCTTAATAGCCTAACCTTAATTAAATCTTCATTGACGGATGAAGTCCTTTGCAGGTTGATGACCTGGGTTTGTTCTGACAAGCCCTTTGAACACAGAGAACTTAGTAAGGCTCACAGGAAAAAACCCCCCAAAACAGGGATTCTAATTGCTGCCAAAGGGAGTTACCCCAGGCAAATTATTTAGGTAAAAAACCTGATGAGAGAAAAACCTTTGACATCCATGGTGAGGGTTACTAAATTTTGTCATAATAAGTTTTCAAGTGTTTGAACAGTCTGCTAACAATTTTTAATCTCAAATGGTAACTATTTACAAGATGTGAAAAACACTTAGATATTTGGGCCTTTAATTTTAATTTAGCATAAAACTAGTCTTGTTTCCATTTCTGAGATTCTGAGTTTTCTGGAACTCCACCAATAAACAAAACATAGCTTGGACTGTAAGTAATGATGCTCACCATATGACAACTTTCAAGCACATTGTGCTTGAAAACTATCAGCATAATTGTGTATTTTTGTCAGAAGACTCAGCAGTCATGCATCAGCTTATCTTGGTAATAATGGCAACTGTAGGCATTTATTTTCACTTTATACACAGGGGGCACTCTGGGTTTGGTTTGCAAAGAAGAAGATGAAAAATTCTGGGACTAATTTCCTTCTGGAAATAAGTGTCCCTTGACCCAGAATACTTAGCTGGGAGTGACATGGCAGCCAGCTTTTCCTGCATAGCGTCTTATTAATTTCGATTCACCTCTCCTATTGCAACACAGACTGTCAGGCAATGAAAGCCATTATTTATGGTCCTGAGCTAAGGAAGGTGTTAAATCAGGTGCATTAAAGCTCCTAGGTAGTAGTTTAAGTGGGGTGGGAGTGTCAGTGAGACCACTTAGGAGCCCTGTACTGATTTACAGACTTCCAGTGGGGGTTCCAACCTCTTGTGAGACACTTGTATTCCAACTCATTTGGTTGTTTGGGACCAGGGCTCTGCTTCTTTATTTCTTTAAGAGCGACTAATCTCTGTCTTAAGCTGCTTACATGTTTTGGGGATGAGGGTATAAATGACTAAATGATGGGTTAGTTGCTCAGTCGTGTCTGACTTTCTGCGACCCCGTGGACTATAGCCCACCAGGCTCCTCTGTCCATGGAATTCTCCAGGCAAGAATACTGGAGTGAGTTGCTATTTCCTTCTCCAGGGGATATTCCCCAGCCAGGGATCGAACCTGGGTCTCCCACCTTTCAGGCAGATTCCTCACTGTCTGAACTTCCAGGAAAGCCCTAAGTGATGTAAAGTTTTCCACAAAATACTAACTTGTTCAGAAGCATTTAATAATTATAATTATGGTATTGCTAATAATATAGTATATTTAACTGCATATTTAATTCTTTTTTTTTTTTCTTTTGTTTTCCCCACTAAAAGAGTGATAGTGAGCGGTGGGGGGAGGGCTGAGTCACCCGTGGGGCATTCATTTTTACTGGAGTATAGTTGCTTTAGAACGTTCCATTAGTTTCTGCTGTCCAGTAAAGTGAATCAGCTGTATGTACACATATGTCCCCTCGTTTTTGGATTTTCTTCCTGTTTAGGTCACCACCGAGCAGTGAGTAGTTCCCTGAGCTGTGCAGTGGCCTCTCATTCGTCATCTATCATGTATATCAAGAGTGTATCTATGCCAATTCCTCCACCTCCCCGCCTTACGCCCTTGGTATCCATACATTAGTTCCCTACATCTGTGTCTCTAGTCCAGGTTTGCAAAAAAGATCATCTGTACCATTTTTCTAGATACCACCTATATGCGTTAATGTATGATACTGGTTTTTCTCTGTCTGACCTACTTCACTCTCTATATCAATCCCTAGGTCCATCCAGGTCTCCACAAGTGGCACAATTTCCTTCCTTTTTAATGGCTGAGTCATTCTGATACTGCACTTCCCTGTCTCCCTGTTTCAACAGGACATGGACGGCACCTTCCAACTGGGTGGTTAGTGAAGAGCCTAATAAAGATGCCGCAGGATTTGAGGAAACAGTGCGGGGAGGAGGCTAGTCACCTTGGGCAGCGCAGACGTCCACCTCCGCACAGGCCGGCCAGGGCGGGCGCTCCACCGGAGGCCTGTCCGCCGCGCCCCGGCCTCAGGTGGGGAGCCAGGTGTCCCCGGCACACCGTGCAGGGGCGGGGTGCGGGACCCAGGGGCAGACCCCTGACCTCGCCGTCGCCCCGGTCTAGACTCCTGCCCGCTCGGCTACAGCCACCTGGACGGGAGAGCTGCAAGCGAGCCCATTGCCGCGCGCGCAGGTCGGCGACAGCGCAGGGCCCCGCACGGGGCGAGAGCGCGGTCCAGAGGAGCGCACAGAACGCATCCCGCTCCCGGCCCGTGCCGCCAGAGGTCAGATCTCGCGACATCTCGCGTCACCGACGCGATCCTGGACGGCGAGAGCCAGGGCTTCGGCGCCCAGGTGGTCCTGCCTGCTGCCCGCGGGGACGTGCGGCTGGGACGTGCGGCCTGCAAACGGAGTGAGATTCCTCAGCGCTCTCCAAGAAGGGAGACGCCTCACGTTCTCCAGAGAAGTGAGGTGCCTCACGCTCTCCAAGAAGGGAGACGCCTCACGCTCTCCAAGAAGGGAGACGCCTCACGTTCTCAAAAGAAGGGAGATTCCTCACGTTCTCCGAAGAAGGGAAATGCCTCACGTTCCCAAAGAAGGGACATTCCTCACGTTCTCCAGAGAAGTGAGGTGCCTCACGTTGTCCGAAGAAGGGAGATGGCTCACGTTCTCCAAGTGAGATTCCTGACGTTCTCCAAGAAGGGAGACGCCTCACGTTCTCAAAAGAAGGGACATTTCTCACGTTCTCCAGAGAAGTGAGGTGCCTCACGTTGTCCGAAGAAGGGAGATGGCTCACGTTCTCCAAGTGAGATTCCTGACGTTCTCCAAGAAGGGAGACGCCTCACGTTCTCAAAAGAAGGGACATTCCTCACGTTCTCCAGAGAAGTGAGGTGCCTCACGTTGTCCGAAGAAGGGAGATGGCTCACGTTGTCCGAAGAAGGGAAATGGCTCAACTTCTTCGAAGAAGTGAGATACCTCACATTCGCCCCACGTGCGTCTTCAGCAGTGAATTTAAAACTCAACTAAAAGCCCCGGAAGATGGCAGTTAACCTACTGAGTCTGGAGCCGTCTTACCTGTCTCTAGGTAACTAGTCTAATTGAGCCGTCTTACCTGTGTTCTCTCACAGACCTCGACACCAAAGTGTCGCTGAGTCTTCAGACTATAATGTTGCAGTTTTAAAAACGAAAAATATTAACAAAATCAATAGGTGGTAGACTTTATGCAGAGAAATCATGAATCTCAATTTCCCTTTCCTGCTAGAAAAGGGGAAAAAGTTCAGAAACAAGCACGTATATTGTAAAGGTATTTTCTGTAATTTGGGGGGAGGTATTGGTAATTTATTTTGATCCAGCCCCCTTTACACTTTATGTTACAATAACATCTTCCCACTTTCTTGGTTTGTTTGCTATTGTTTTCCTTGTTTGTGAACAGCTTACTTTGTATTTTTCAATAATAGGGTTATGCTAATATGCTAATTGTACCAATGGTAAATATTAAGACTGTACTAAATGAGTAATATATATTCTTTGACTCTTACTCTAATGCTGAAAATAGAATTTAAGTCATTTAAGTGTTGGATAAATTAAAACTTAGGGACATACCCTAATCTCCAATGTAGGTTTTTTTTTAATTGTGATAAAAACTGCATAACTAGATCTACTCTCTTAACAGATGGTCAAGTGTACAGTCTAGTATGGTTAAATATAAGCACTCTGTTCTATTCTAAAGCTAATCTCTGGAACTTTTTCATCTCCCATGACAGATTTCATGCCCATTGATCAGCAGGTCCTCATTTCTCCTCCTCCAGCTAATTCCAAACACCATTTACTTTCTAACTTTTCCAAACTCACCCTTCATTTGTAGTCTGCTTTCAAAATCTGTCTTACAGTTCATGAGCTCTATAGTCCATCGTAAAGAATTTTGAATACTGTCCTAGCATTTAATTGTAAACTGTTCTCTGCATGAATTATATTACTGTAAGCATCAGTTTTTAAAAAGTGAAATAGTTCAAGCATTCAGAAAATATGACACACACCCGTATAACCATCACCTATAGCTTCATCATATTTTAATGTTTCATCATCTTTGGCTCAGTTTTTTTTTTTTTTTTTCCCCTTTGGACAAAATTAAAAATCCTAGGTGAAGTTCTTGCTAGTCTAATTCCCTTTCCTTCTCTAGAAGTCCATACTGTTCTGAATTCATTGTTTCCGAATCACATGTGTTTCAAACTTTTAACCAGGAAAGGCTTTACAGGTGTGTATAGGGCCTGTGTTTAGAAGGGTCCTATATTTGGTTTGATGTTCCTATTTTTGAACAAGGCAAGTGGCCCCAGTTTTGTAAGTTTTAAAGGTTATTTTGATGGTGTGATGCATAGATAGATGCTCAGATAGGTTAAGGGCAGATTTCTTTCTTAGAGCTGCAAATGAGAGAAGAATGCCACTTAGGGTTCAAAAAGGATGGCCCCCATAGGGTAACAAAGTCGGAGCTGTTTAATATAACAGTTTATGCAAGGTACACTGGCGATGGGGTGAGCTAGGTTTCCTGGGGACCCCGTGGGTTGGCTGATCTGAATAATTTCACACGATAGGGAAGAAAGGGCCCTCCTTAGTGGTCTGGACTTGGCCTTGGGGTGTGGGGTCCCTGATTGGGTGTGGGCACAGCAGCCCCAAGGAGTGAGAGTCTGATAGAGGAAGTGGTTGGAGCGGGGGTTCAGCGAACTGCTGCTAACGGGAAATTGAGGTTTTTCTGCCAGGACTTCAAAACTAGGTCAAGACAGTACTTGTGAAATATATTAAGGCATTGTCACTTTTCACTAAGCCCTGAAAATTATGTAACTAATCCTGATTTTAACTGTGTATTTATACATAGGCATTGTATTGTACTGTTTTGCATGCATATAGATTTTCATGAATTTAGGTTGTTTCAGTTTTCTTTTTTAAATAAACAAAGCTGCAATAAAATTCTTGAAGACAGCTCATTGGATACATGTGCTGCTTTAGGGAATATAACCACGAAGGCAGTTGCTTGGCACAGAGTGTATATATATTTGATATTTATAATTTGATGTTCCCATAACTCTCACACCTCTTTAAATGTTGGTTCTACAGTTAAATTCATTTAATATATGAAGTCATTTTGCTGTGGTTTCCCCAGTCATCTCTCAGTTGGCAGGAATTTGTTGTCTAGGTGTTTCCTTAAGAAGGGCTCACGAGAGAGACATTGCCTGAATTACATGTGCAGTGGTGTTTTCCAATAGGCTTCATTCACAAAGACAGCTTGGCTGGCTATAAATTCCTTTGCTCACACTTTTCTCCCTGAGAGTCTTCTAGAAATTTTTATACTGTCTTTGACTTTGAATGATATGAAAAAATCTGATCTGAGGCTAATTCTTTCCCTTCTCAGTGTCTTGGTCAATTTGCCTGACAAATGAAATTATTTTTTTAATCTTTAGATTCCAATAGTTTTGCTAGGATTTGTCTTAGTCCTAACTGCTCTGGGTAAACGTCCTCAGGGACATTGTATGCCATTTCAACATGAAAATTCAACTCTTTTTTCCAGAAATTTTATCAAATTATAGTTTCAGAGTTTGCTCTGATCAACTCTTCTTTTCTGAACAAATTTTTGAAACTATAATTTGATAAAATTTCTGGGAAAAAAAGAGCTGAATTTTCAGTTAGTCTTAAAGGAAATCAACTCTGAAAATTTGTTGGAAGGGCTGATACTGAAGCTGAAGCCCCAATACTTTGGCCATCTCTAGATTTCTTATAATACCTAATACAATGTAAATGTTGTGTAGGTAGTTACAAGGGTGTCGCAAATTCAAATTTTGCTTTTTGAAAGTTTCTGGATTTTTTTTCCCCCTAATATTTTCAATCCACAGTTAGTTGAATCTGTGGATGCAGTACCTGAGCATATGGAATGTTGATTGTACATTATGGTAGAAACTTTTGCCTGTTTTTTCCCTTCATCTCCCAATTACTCCTTCTTCCTTTTAAGCTCTTATTTGTCTTATTTTGATTGCTTTTTTAATACCTATAATTATTATTAATCACTATTCTCCTCCAAATAGTTATTTTCTCTTGCTTTCATTTTAATTTCAGTTCAGTTCGGTCGCTCAGTTGTGTCCAACTCTGCGACCCCATGGACTGCAGCATGCCAGCCTTCCCTGTCCGTCACCAACTCCCAGAGTTTGCTCAAACTCAGGTCCATCGAGTCTGTGATGCCATCCAACCATCTCATCCTCTGTCCATCCCCTTCTGCTCCTGCCTTCAATCTTTCCCAGCATCAGGGTCTTTTCCAATGAGTCAGTTCTTCCCATCAGGTGGCCAAAGTATTGGAGCTTCAGCTTCAGCATCAGTCCTTCCAATGAACACTAGGACTGATTTCCTTTAGGATTGACTGGTTTGATCTCCTTGCAGTCCAAGGGACTCTCAAGAGTCTTCACCAACACCACAGTTCAAAAGCATCCATTCTTCAGTGTTCAGCTTTCTTTATAGTCCAACTCTCATATCCGTACATGACTACTGGAAAAATAATAGCTTGGACTAAATGAACCTTTGCGGGCAAAGTAGTGTCTCAGCTTTTGAATATGCTGTCTAGTTTGGTCATAGCTTTTCCTTCAAGGAGCAAGCGTCTTTTAATTTCATGATTGCAGTCACCATCTGCAGTGATTTTGGAGCCCCCCAAAATAAAGTCTCTCACTGTTTCCATTGTTTCCCCATCTATTTGCCATGAAGTGATGGGACTGGATGCCATGATCTTAGTTTTCTGAATGTTGAGTTTTAAGCCACCCTTTTCACTCTCCTCTTTCACTTTCATCAAGAGGCTCTTTAGTTCTTCACTTTCTGCCATAAGGGTGGTGTCATCTACATATCTGAGGTTATTGATATTTCTCCCAGCAATCTTATTTCCAGCTTATGCTTCATCCAGTCTGGCATTTCGCATGATGTACTCTGCATTGAAGTTAAGTAAGCAGGGTGACAAAATGCAGCCTTGACGTACTCCTTTTCCTATTTGGAATCTGTTGTTCCATGTCCGGTTCTAACTGTTGCTTCGTACAGGTTTCTCAGGAGGCAGGTAGGGTGGTCTGGTATTCCCATCTCCTTAAGAATTATCCACAGTTTGTTGTGATCCACACAGTCAAAGGCTTTAGCGTAGTCAATAAAGAAGAAGTAGATGTTTTTCTGGAACTCTTGCTTTTTCTATGGTCCAACAGACGTTGGCAATTTGATCTCTGGTTCCTCTGCCTTTTCTAAAACTAGCTTAATCATCTGGAATTTCACGGTTCACATACTGTTGAAGCCGCTTGCTTTCTTATTTTCTCTTGCTTTCATTTTAATTTAGTTCTTATCTATTTAAAGCCCCTTTCCTTTTAACTTTTTCCTTGAGTTCTCACAATATTTCATCCATGTCAATCCATTTGCTCACCCTTTGCTCTTTATTTTCTCACAGTCTATTCTCTAGTTTCTACAGTTCTGCTTTATGGGTTTACTTTTTAAATAAATAACTTAAAGAAAAATTTGTGGCAAAGTATTTCATCACTCTTTTTCTCTGTTCTGTGACAACCTTTCCATGGTGGATGTTTTTTGTCTGGTAAGTTTTGCTACTTTTTCCTGTCATTTTTCTTGTAGTATTCTTGTATTGAGGTTATATCAATTTTTTACTACTTTTTCAAGAAAGAATGAGTTGCACTTTCCTGGCCTAGGTTTTTATAGCCATTCCCTTTAGGGAAATAATTTGTCCTGGTTAGTTTTGAGGTATTTTGCCTCTATTTCACTACCCTTTTTGAGTCCTTTTGTATTTATCTCCCTTCTCCATCTCCTACCTGTCTTCCCTACATCCTTAGCAATTGCAAAAGCTATACATTTCACTTTAGGGTAAACCCTTCTTTCAGAAAGGGTGTGTGTGTGTGTGTGTGTGTGTGTGTGTGTGTGTGTGTTTGTGTGTGATTTTCTGAGACCTCCTGCCATGAAGCTGACTTTATTTACTGTTTCTGTGCATGGCAGTTGCTATACTTCTTGACACACCTCTGGGAGTTTTTTTTTTTCTACAATTTTTTTGTCTACGTGAGTTCCAGTTACTATTTCAGAGAGAATAGGAAGATGTATTACTATTTCCTCTATAATAGATTATTGGTATTTCATTGTATTTGCTTAATTTATTGTTGTTAAATTAATTTTTTGCTTTACTAATTTTTCATTGTTATTTGGCAAATTTCTTTCAACTTCCAACTTGTTAGTAATATGTGCATTTTGAGTGCTGTCAAATTTAGCAACATTTTTATCAAGTTTCTTTCAAATATGAGAGATACAGTGCTTTTCCTCCATAACCTGTGTCTGTGTGGCGTTGGAGGCTATAGGAAGCATTGACATCATGATGCAACTTCTGGCCCTCCAACTTTATGTCCTGAGGCTGAGTGAGTTAGCAGAGTGGGCCTTAGAATTCCCGGAAGCCATTCTTCCACTGGGGGGTTAGCTTTGCTACCTCAGAATTGACTGAGTCACACAAATAGTTCCCACAACACCCGCAAGTATGTCCTAAACTTGACCCTTCCTTGGCTGACAGGAAGAGTTGAGGCCACTTGAGGCCTCTCCCACACCACCCTGCATTAGGGAAAGACCATGGAATTCAGAGAGGACATACATAGTTAAAATGTCTTACTTTTGTAAGTTTTCAAAACGTATGTCCAACTGATCATGTTGTGTAGGCTGCAGAGGTGAAGCTCTGAGGTTGCCACGTTTGCCCTGGGGATCAGGGTAGGGAGGGTGGTTTTTGTGGGGGAAGTGTGGTTTCTAACCCCAGGAGAAAAGTTTGGGGCATTGGCTGCTGGGTCCTCCTGGGCCGTGTCAGAGCGATAATTTGTTTTGGCTCATGAACAGTTCCCAGATCTAGTTTGTCTTTTTCTTAACTTGGAGTATAGTTGACTTACAATGTTGTATTCGTCTCTGGCATATAGCAAAGAGCTTCAGATGTACGTGTATATTCTTTTTCAGAGTCTTTCCCATTGTGGTTTATCACAGGATACTGAATGCGGTTCCCTGTGTGGTACCGTAGGACCCTGTTGTTGATCTGTTCATGTGTAGCAGTGTGCGTCCGCTGATCCCGGGCTCCTAACTCATCCCTCCCTCCCAGTTTCTCCTTTGACAGCTGTAGGTTTGTTCTCTGTGTCAAAGGTTTATTTGCTCACGACAAGTCCTGTGTTGGGTTAGAGGAGTGAGAAGAGAGAAGAATCTCTGCTCTGAAGGAGTTTGAGGTCCAGCTTAGTGTTTCTCAGGCAGGTTGTGAAGTTAATTTAGTAGGTCACCACCAGATTGAAAGTAACAGCATAGAAAATGTCAGAGTGAATTTTAGATCATAACAGCCAATATCATTTTATATTACTTGTGACTCTCAAATCCTTTGCTCACTGAGCTTGCTGTCAAAAGCATCAGAAAAACTTTGACTTCCAGGTGGAAAAGCTACTACAAATACACCAGGAGCAACTAGCCTCTATGAATCGTGTCTTCATTCCCTAGGGTTGCCGTAGCCGAGTCCCACAGACCGAGTGTCTTACACAGCAGACATGAACCGTCTCTCAGTTCTGCAGGCTGGGAGTCCACGATCGAGGCATTGGCGAGGCGGACTCCTTCTGAGGCCGCGAGGGGGAACCTGTTGCCTGCCTCTCTCCCAGCTTCCAGGGCTTTGCTGGCCGTCCGTGGGGTTGCTTGGCTTGCAGGTCCATCCCTTTAATCTCTGCTTTCATTGTACACAGCATCCTCCCTCTGCACATGTTTCTCTCTGTGTCCGGGTTTTCTTTCTCTAAAATCATGACTTTCTGTAAGTCATGGTGGGTCAAGGCCCACCCTAGTGATCTCATTTCAACATGATATCCTCTGAAAAGACCCTGTCTCCAAGGAAGGTCACATTCTGAGTTCTTTAGGGTTCAGGGCTTCAATGTGTCTTTTTTGGGGGGAGGACACAATTCAACCCATAATAATCGAAGTGGGCCCCACTCAAATATGTGTGTGCTGGTCCTTGTAGCAAGCCCTTATTGGTCTCTGACCCACGATGAGACATACATTTATTATGTCAATTTTACAGGATAATAGAGGTTCCGAGATAGTCACTGTTGCAACTTAAGTGTGTTTTACTTCAAAGCCTGAGTTCTTTCATTCTGCTGGTTGATTCCTGGGAGGCTAGAGCTGGCAGGGGTCTTAGAGGCCATCTGGTCCCACCCCCTCTTTTCACATGTAGCGGTGCAACAGTAATAGTGGACTTGATTCTTTCTCCTTTTGTTCTGATTTTGTTTCACATATTTTATGCTCTGTTGTTGAGTATATCCACATTAAGGATTACCATGTCTTCTTGTAGAACTGACTTATTTATGATTATGTAATATCCTCTTTATCACTTATAATTTTCCTTTTTTTGAAGTCTGATTTTTTCTGAAATAATATTTTTACTCTGGCATTCTTTTGATCAGTATTAGTATGATATGTCTTTTTTCCATTTCTTTTAAACTATCTTGCTTTATATTTAAAGTGAATTTTTTGTAGACAATGTATCTTTGCGTGTGGTGTCTTTTTTTTTTTTTTTTTGCTCTAAATACACTGTTTTTCTTTAAATTGGTGTGTTTATTTGTAGCTGTTTTCTGTTTATTCCACTTTGTTTGTTATCTACTCTTTATCTTGCTTTCTCTGGTTTAGCATATTTATATGATTCCATTGTTTTCTTCTTTCTTAGCATACCAATTTCACTTTTTAAAAAATTTCAGTAGTTGATCTAGAGTTTGAAACATGCATTTACAACTAATCTGAAGTTCACTTTTAAATAACACATACAACTCTGTGGGTAGTCTGGTACCTTAAAACAGAGTATTCCTTATTTCTCCATTCTATTTCTTACGTTGTGCTCATTCATTTGGCTAATCTATAAGTTTTAACCACTTAATTAACTGTTGTGGCTATTTTGAACACTTATATATTAGATCAATTAAGAGCAAATAAAATATTAATAAAATGCTTAATTCATCTATTTATTCTCTAATGCTCTCCTTTCTTTATAGAGATCCAAGTTTCCAATTTATGTGATGTTTACTTTCTCTGAAGAATTTCCTTTAACTTTTTTGTGATGCAGGTCTACTGGAGACGAATTCCCTCCATTTTTGTTTGTCTGAGGAAGTCTTTAATTCTTCTTCACTTTTGAATGATACTTTGGCTAGATACAGACTTGTAGGTTTGTGATTTTATTTCTTCCAATATGTTAACTATTTCAGTCCACTCTCTTTGCTAGCATGGTTTCTGAGGAGCTGTTCAATGTAATTGTTATCTTTCTTCCTCTGTTGATAATGTGTTCTTTTCCCTTTGGCATCTACTTCTTTCAAAATGTTCTTTTTTGTTTTCTGTATTTTGATATGATATGCATAGGTGTAGTTTTATTTTTCCCTCCAGTATTTATCTTGCTGGATATTTTTTGAGCTTCTGAAATCTGTGGTTTGATGCCTGTCATTTATTTTAGAAAGTTCTCAGTTATCATTTAAATTCTGTCTTTCTTGTCCATCTGGTGTTTCCATTACACATTTAGTACAGCTTTTCTAATTGTCTTACTGTCCTTGGGTATTTTGTTTCATTATGCTTTTGCTTGTTTTGTTTTTTTCTTTCTTTTTTGAATTTTAGTTTTGGAAGTTTCTACAAACTTACTTTCAAACTCACTGATTCTTTCCTCAGCCATGTTTCATTCATGTTCAACCTTTGATGAGTCCATGAAAGACATTCTTCATTTACCTGGCAGTGTTTTCATTTTCTAGCATTTTCTTTTGATTCTTTCTTAGAATTTTTATCTTTCTGGTTACATAATCTATCTTTTCTTAGATATTGCCCACTTTTTCCATTACAGTCCTTAGCATATTAATTATAGTTATTTTAAATTCTTGATCTGATAATTAAAATTTCTCTACCCTAGCTGAGTTAGTTTCCTGATGCTTGGTGTGTGTCTTCAGTCTGATTTTTCCTTGCCTTTTAATATGCCTTGTAATTTTTTATTGAAATTCAGACATTATGTATTAGAAAACGAGGTGAATCGGTCTTTGGGTGATGTTCTGTATTTATATGACTAGCAGTTAGGCTGCGGTGTAAGATGCAGGCTTCCCTGGTGGCTCGGTGGAAAACAATCTGCCTGCCGTTGTAGGAGACACGAGTTTGATCATCTGGGAAGATCCTCTGGAGAAGGAAATGGCAACCCATTCTAGTATTCTTGCGTGGGAAATCCCCTGGACACAGCAGCCTGATGAGCTACAGTCCATGGGGTTACAAGGAGTTGGACACAACTTAGCAACCGAAGAAGGACAGCAACAATAGTGTAAGATGCTTCTATTTACTCTGGTATCCTTGTTTTTCTCTCCTCTGTTGTCCTTGAGTTTCCCTAGAAACTCCTTCTTACATCGTCTGTTTCCTGAAGTTCACTCAATTGTAATTTATTGTTATTATACTCCATCCCTATTAATGTGGTAGTAACATATTGGAGAAGGCAAATGTTCCATACTCTCATGATTTAGACTCTATTTAAAAAGTGGGTCAGAATTACTACTATGACCTTCAGTAGAAATTGGCTGTGGGGATTAGAGTCAGCTCACTGCCCTTCTAGAGATTATGTTTCAGTGAAGTAGTTGTCCTTAAAATCAGGTCTTTGTTTTGGAGAGTTGTATTTTAAGATGGTTCCTTTTTTTCTTTTATCTTCCGCAAAGTATATGGGCATTTTCTTCCTGGTTTTCACAAGTGGGAATTTGGTGGGGTTCTTGGAGGTAAAACTTACGAACGTATAGAGGCTCCCTGAAGACTGGATCCTCAGGAGTTTTAAGTCTGAAGCTAGTCAACACTGACCCTCCAGAAATGTGTCCGTTACAGTTTTTGTGTTCCTACCAGTTTCTGGCTCCAGTACCTTCTGCTCTTGATACGCTGTGATTCTCTGTGTTATTTCCCTCCGGTTTTCAGGGCAGCAGTTTTCTTTATGACCTCAACTCTTTGCTGGATTTAAGGACAATTGTTGATTTTTAGTTTTTCAACTTTCTTCTAATTATGAAGATGGGAATTACAACCTCTCATCTCTTCACATGTTGTAATGAGAGCTGGAAATGCCATTTATTATTATTACACTTTTCAACTCCCAGATCTTCTTTTTTAAAAACAGTATTTATTTATTTATTGGTAGTCTCTGTTTGATGAGCCACTTCATCATATTTCTCTTTAATTTACAGAAGTGATTTTCATTTGTTTCTTGAATCCATTTGTGATAACTGTCTTTTTTGTGCTAAATGGGACGTCTGGGTCCCCTAGTAGACAGTTGTTTAGAACTGTTTTCCCTTGTGTACAGGTAACGCTTCTGTGTTTCTCTGTATAGTATTAGTTTTTTTGAAAACTGGACATTTTAGGAAAGATGTGTGCGCATGCTCAGTTGCTCAGTCATGCCTGACCCTTCGCAACCCCAGGGACCATGTAGCCCGCCCGGCTTCTCTGTCCATGGGGATTTCCAGGCAAGAATACTGGAGCGGGTTTCCATTTCCTATTCCAGGGGAGCTTCCTGACCCAGGGATCGAACCCATGTCTCTTGTATCTCCTGCATTGACAGGTGAATTCTTTACCACTGAGCAACCTGGGAAGCTCCTAATATGCATCATAGCAAGTGTGAATTTGATTATTCTCTGATATTGTTCTGTTTGTTAATGATTTGTTTGGACTAATTCTGTGGAGTCTATCTTTCCCCACAGTTTATGACCTCTGATGTCTCTGCTAAGGCTTTCTTTTTCATTATTACTTTTATTTTCAAGCCTGATTTCATAGGGGATGCTCCCATGTAAGAATTGCTTATTGATAACTGAAAAATTAGAGGTTGCTCTCATCTACCTTGAGCTATGATATCTCATATATATATATATCATATATATATAATGTATCATATGTATATAAGATATTATATCTTAATATGTTATATTAAGCTTCTCCCCATGTTCATGGATCTGTGTGTGAGTTGGGAGACACATGTAAATTTCAGACGATTCATCTATTTTTCCTGGCTTCTACCTTCTGCTAGCAGAAGCCTCACATCCATCCAGGGACAAATAGAGAGCTGCCTTTTCTAGTCTCTGCTGAGAACATGTGTAGCCTTACACATGCACAGTGCCTTTGGGACCCAGGGCTACGTGGGGGCCTATTAAGGCCTACTCTGGCTGTCTCATTCCTGCTAAATTTATGCCTAGTCTGACTGCCACAATCTCAGCCTACCTGACACTGGCCTTTCTAATTTGTCACTAAAATTGCTATTGTTTCTGACAATGCCCAGGCATGTGGGAATTCTTCCACGTTCTGATGACTATCAAGTTAGCTCTTACCCCTCCTGGCTTAGAAGCTGGTTTTCATGGCTTACACCAACCCAGAACATAGCTAGCCACAAATGCAGAGATGGGGTGAGTGGCAAGGTTGGGGTCATAGCAATCCCAGGATACAACAGCACAGTGAAATCCCTACCTGAATTGCCTTCACACACTACCACTACACAGTCTATTCTTGTGTAGATATATCTCAGTTTATTTTGTGTCTTTCTACTGTTTCTGCAGTCCTGAAACTTTTGGGTTTTGACAGTTTCATCCAGTTTTATCATAACCTTTTGGAGGGAGGATTTGGAGTTACTTACTCTACAACCTCACATATACAGGTGATGCCACCCTAATGGCAGAAAGTGAAGAGGAACTAAAGAGCTTCTTGATGACGGTGAAAGAGGAGAGTGAAAAAGCTGGCTTAAACCTCAGTGTTCAAAAAACTAAGACCATTGCATCTGGTCCCATCACTTCATGGCAAATTGATGGGGGAAAATGGAAACAGTGACAGAGTTCATTTTCTTGGGCTCCAAAATCACTGCAGATGGTGACTGCAGCCATGATGCTAAATCCCCCCAACTCCAGTGGAGGGAGTGGTGGACTAGACATTCAGGATATCGTGTCAAGGAGCACCTTGCTAAATTCCCATTCCACAACCTCCACTGGAATGGAAGAACCAGTAGAGGGTAGGAAAGAAACTGACAGGATGTGTGGCAGGACTGGCTGCTGGCTCTTGCAGTCCAGTGGAGGTTGTGGATGGGAATGTAGCATCATGCAGGTGTTGGAACCTTGTCTGGTCAGGTTCTAGAAGGTATTGGGGCAGGAGAACAAAGGGTGCTGATTAGAGATTGGTTCAGCTGGTTAATCTTGAGACCAACACAGACTACGGATGGAAGAGAAGTGATGCAAGTGCTGGTGACCGGGAGGACTGAAAGAGCCAAGGTTCTGGGAGTGAGCTTAAAGTCAGAAAGATATTTGTCCTGCAGTCATGAGTGAGTTGTGGGTCATTAAGAACTTCGGGTCAGAAGCTGAGCTGACATAGCTGTGGCCTCAGAAGAACCAGTTATTTGCCATCAACCCATGTTCCTAGCTCCTTCAGATGGATGGTGATGGGTGTTGAGTGTAGTTGACTGTTGGGGGGATTGGAATATCCATATGACTGGAAAAGTCACAAGCAGGGAATGCAGTCAAATCCTAGTCTTTGGTTGTTAGGGTTTTACTTCCATTTTCCCCTTCACATATTGGTAAAAACAATAAACACAAATTTAAAAAGTAACAATTTATTCTCCAAGCTCGTGGACTTAATGGTCTGGTCCTCCTCTGAGCCCTGAGGCATGCTCTGTGGCCTGCTGTGCCCCTTGGGATGCAGTTCATATCTTTGGCCCCAGTGGCTCTTGCTGCAGTGGAGACCCTGTGTGTGAGTGTGAGGGGCGGTTTGTACCGGGAAAAAATGATGCATCTTGTCAGAAAGTTTTACAAGATGGTTATTAAAAAATGTGACGGCTAACAAGCGAACAACTTGACGAGATTATTTCAGTATGAGTGTGTGCTAAGTCTCTATGGTTGGGTGTGAGTCTTTGCGACCCTATGGACTGTAGCCTGCTAGGTGCCTCTGTCCATGGGATTCTCCAGGGAAGAGTGCTGGAGTGGGTTGCCACTTCCTATTTCAGTCTGTTGACCCTCAAAAGATTTTCATTTTTAAAGCTGGTTCGCTTGGGATTTAAGTAAGTGGTTGATTTAATCATTTGACCCAAGCGTTTATCATCAAGACATTCCTTCTGCTCTGATTTTCACCATTCAGCACGTCAGCCTGCCCCGAGCAGGTGTTGCCGTGGAACAGATGGGGGCCCCTGTGCTATACCCCTGGCGCATAACTCACTTTCTCTACTCATTGTAGACTGATTATTCTAGGCAAGGGTCCTTCAAGAAAGTATGTAAAGCAAAGCTATGAAACTAATGTGTGGTTTTTCTTTTTCTGTGAAAAAAAAAAAACTTGGTTTGTCTTTAATGGACCTGGTCAATGACTCTGTAATGAATTCAGGCTTTATGGACTCAGATTCTGTGTTGTTTGAGCTTTTAGAAGAAAATTTTAAAAATTAAAGTCTGTTTTTTTGCTTTGATTTCTATGGAAACTAGTTTAATTATGGATCATTAGCTACCTCACTTCAATTCTAGTTTCATCAAAGTTTCTTGATTTTTTAATTGGAAAATTTTCTCATGGAATAAATGTCTCCTGGAACATTCTTATTCTGCCTATCATAGCTTCTGATGACGGGGCCTGAAGCCTAATCAGAGATAACAGACCATGAAATGCTGGTATTTTTTTTAACAACTGATGGAATAGTGTAATTTTAAAAAGACATTTTCTAAGAGATTCATTTAAAAGTAATTAAATAACTTACTACCTCTCTTACACACACACACACACACACACACACACACACACACACACACACACACACACACACACACACGCACAGAGACAACTATGAAAGGTGGTCCACTGGTTAAGACTGTGCTTCCAAGGCAGGGGATGTGGGTTTGATCCCTGGTCAGGGAACTAAGATCCCACATGCTGCAGGGCGTGGCCAAAAATTAATTAATTAAGCAAAAATAGAATAAAATTATAAACATAAATAAAATAAAATACTTAAACCTTATAATAAAAAAAGTCACAGTTCTTTTGTAAGAAAATAATGCAAATTCCTGTTTTATGTTTGGTTGAAGCATGTACTTGCAACACTGCAGTGAAATTGGAGATTTGAACATGTGTGTGTTTGTATTTGTGCGTACATTGGACTTGCTTAGAATTACATGAACCATATCCTCTTCCTAAGCAGAAGTTTTCCTTATCCTCATCTGAGAAAAAGCTTATCTTAGTTTATTGTCACATGGAAACTTGATGCCACACTTCTTGCTGCTTCATCCCCAAATTCAATTTCTTCCTGATGTTAGACATTCAAATGCACAAGTACTGGTGGTTTAGACTTCTGTGTTTGTGGTAGACAAGTAACACCCTATTTCACAGGCTCCCTGGCTGGTGCAGCTGGACCCCACTCTGCCCTGCGTGCACCTAGGACTGGGAAGAGAGGCGGAGCGTCCAGTCCCTGTCGCCTCTCCCCCGTCTTCTTGGTTAATGCTTCCACTTTTTATTTTAGCTCTTTTTACTGTATTCTGTCAGTCTTGGAACGATTTACTACTTTCCCATGTATTTTTTAAAAATTTTATTTATTTATTTATTCGGTTGTCCTGGGTCTTAGCTGCAAACTCCCAGTTGAGGCATGTGGAATCCAGCTCCCCAACCAGGGAGTGTGGATTCTTAACCCCTGGACCACCAGGAAGTTCCCTCCCGTGTAGTTTTTATTATGGTTCTTTATAGCAGTGAAATTGCTCTCTCTCCTTACAGAATAAACTTCTTTTCTCCTTTGACCTTGAGAAATGTCACTGGCTTCCTGTATGGTTTCTAGACTCCCATTGTTTCCATGCTCTCTCTACCTAGTTGGGTGCATTTCAATTCTGTCTCACTCTGTAAGGGTGACTGGGGACTCTAAGAGATACAGGGTGTGGAGAGAACCTATTTTACTATGTCTGGGTAAAGAACATTTTAAATGGACATAGATAAACTCTTTTATCCAGAAGATTAACCTTTCAGGGCATTCACAGTGACTTTGGTAGATAAATATTGTTAAAGGTGCTGTGACTTTATACCTTTTGTAGAGCTTCCAGGTACATAGAATGAGTTATTCTCATCATTAACAAGGAAAGTCCTCTTCCTTAAAGTGCTAAGCATATTGAGATTAAATTTGAGAGAAATGCATGCCACCCAGTTCAAAAGATGAGAGGAAAAGAAATGTGTTGTGTATGATTTTCCTTCAGCTAAGACCACTTTCTTCATCTGCAAAATAGCAGGGTTGGATTTGATCAGTGTTTTGTTTTTTTTCCTTTGATTTTTTTCATGTAGCTGTGGAACCGTTTCCCAAATGGAAATACTGCCCTTAAACTGAATGGAAAGGTGGCAGTTTTAACATATTGCCTCAGGTTCTTTGACAGTATTTTCATTGAGGTTAGGGTCTATGTCCTCTTCCCTCGAGTTTGAGCAGGTTTGTGATAGCTTCGCCATCCAAGTATGGTGGAAGAGACCCTGGGCAACTGCTGAGGCAGAGTCATAAAGCCCATGCAGCTTGCGCCTTCTTCTCTGGGACACTTGCTTTGGAGGCCGTGACCACAAAGGGGTAAGAAGGTCAACCACCCTGACGCCACCATGCTGTGTGGAAGCCCCGGCCACCTGCAGGGGTCGCTGTAGAGATGCTGGTTCATGGTCTCCGTGTGCAATCCCGGCGGTCTTGCCTCTGGGATCCCACCCCTCATCCACTTGAGTCACTCCCAGCTGTGCAGTTCTCAGCTGAGGCCCCAAACACTAGAGACCAGAGGCATCCCGTCCCTGCTCCGCCCTGTCTGAATCCACGAGACTCATTGAATCTGTGAGGATCACAAACTTGGTGGGTTTCTTAAAAGTTATGTTGACTTTTGGGGTGGGTTAGTTAAGATGCACTGTATGACCAAAACAAAATTATAGAGGTTATATTGGAGTTTCTCAGGCTGAAGTAAAGGACCTGTGGAATTCTGGAAACTGCTCCCCTGAAAACTGCTTATGATATCTGGCACCCATGAGAAAAATAGGGCTAATGGTAGCCTTTTGTGAGTTCACTGTAACTTGCATGACCTGAGCCATATTCCAAATATTTCAAAATGTTGACTGTTAATACTAAACATTCCCTGGAAATGTTTGATTCCAAAAGACCTTTGGTGAGAAAGCTCAGCATTTAACATCCCATGATCTGAGGTTTTAGAAGGCACAATTCTGCATGGGTGGTTTGGGGTTCCTTTGAGGACGCTTCTTACTGTAGTGGAAATTTCCACTTTGTTATTGACTCCATGTTTCAATGTCAGTAGGAGTATTCTATCAAATTTCTCTGTGAATTCATTCACATCTAGAGAAATGGCACCGCTTTTATTTATAGCTTCTGCTTAGAATTTAATATTTAGAAGAGTTCAGTGACATTTTCATAGTGAAATGACATGAGGGCAATAAAGTATTACAGAAGCAGAAAAAGTTCAAATGTACTTTGTTTCCATTGATGACACCCTTATGTCACAAGGGAGAATGGTGAGCTGATTAATTAAAATCAAGAAGAGCAAAAATTAGACAGCCTCTGAAACAAAGCAAAACTGTAGATTCCTCTTGGGTCCCCAAAGCTCTTCTCTTGTTTCCTCTCACCCCTGGTGTGACCTAAAGTCTTCCTTCTCAGTTACTGAGGCAGAAAATATCATTGCTGAACATCCAGGAGGCCACCAATGGACCTTTTGGCTGCATTCTTTTCTTTCTTTAGTTTATCTAACAGCCCAAGGTGGGCTTCTCGGGTGGCCCTCGTGGTAAAGAACCTGCCTGCCAGTGCAGGAGACCTAAGAGATGTGGTTCTGTCCTTACATGAGGAAGAGCCTGTGGAGAAGGGCGTGGCCATCCTGGAGAACCCCACGGACAGAACAGCCTGGCAGGCTACAGGGTTGCAGTTAGACACGACCGAAGTGACTTGGCATGCACGCAACAAAAAAGGCTTATTTTGAAAATGGGGGCGAAGTATAGTGTTGATGATATGGTGGATAAAAGATGGTTTGGACCAAATCTGCTACCTTTTGTGAGACAAAAAGTATGTTTTTTTTTTTTTTAAAGTCTAATATTTAATTCTTTTTTTTTTTTTTTGACTTGTTTTTTTTTTTTTTTTCCAGTGGGTTTTGTCATACATTGATATGAATCAGCCATAGATTTACATGTATTCCCAATCCCAATCCCCCCTCCCACCTCCCTCTCCACCCGATTCCTCTGGGTCTTCCCTGTGCACCAGGCCGGAGCACTTGTCTCATGCATCCCACCTGGGCTGGTGATCTGTTTCACCATAGATAGTATACATGCTGTTCTTTTGAAATATCCCACCCTCACATTCTCCCACAAAGTTCAAAAGTCTGTTCTGTATTTCTGTGTCTCTTTTTCTGTTTTGCATATAGGGTTATCGTTATCACCTTTCTAAATTCCATATATATGTGTTAGTATGCTGTAATGTTCTTTATCTTTCTGGCTTACTTCACTCTGTATAATGGGCTCCAGCTTCATCCATCTCATTAGGACTGGTCCAAATGAATTCTTTTTAATGGCTGAGTAATATTCCATGGTGTATATGTACCACAGCTTCCTTATCCATTCATCTGCTGATGGGCATCTAGGTTGCTTCCATGTCCTGGCTATTATAAACAGTGCTGCGATGAACATTGGGGTGCACGTGTCTCTTTCAGATCTGGTTTCCTCAGTGTGTATGCCCAGGAGTGGGATTGCTGGGTCATATGGCAGTTCTATTTCCAGTTTTTTAAGAAATCTCCACACTGTTTTCCATAGCGCCTGTACTAGTTTGCATTCCCACCAACAGTGTAAGAGGGTTCCCTTTTCTCCACACCCTCTCCAGCATTTATTGCTTGTAGACTTTTGGATAGCAGCCATCCTGACTGGCGTGTAATGGTACCTCATTGTGGTTTTGATTTGCATTTCTCTGATAATGAGTGATGTTGAGCATCTTTTCATGTGTTTGTTAGCCATCTGTATGTCTTCTTTGGAGAAATGTCTGTTTAGTTCTTTGGCCCATTTTTTGATTGGGTCATTTATTTTTCTGGAATTGAGCTGCAGGAGTTGCTTGTATATTTTTGAGATTAATCCTTTGTCTGTTTCTTCATTTGCTATTATTTTCTCCCAATCTGAGGGCTGTCTTTTCACCTTGCTTATAGTTTCCTTTGTAGTGCAAAAGCTTTTAAGTTTCATTAGGTCCCATTTGTTTAGTTTTGCTTTTATTTCCAATATTCTGGGAGGTGGGTCATAGAGGATCTTGCTGTGATTTATGTCGGAGAGTGTTTTGCCTATGTTCTCCTCTAGGAGTTTTATAGTTTCTGGTCTTACATTTAGATCTTTAATCCATTTTGAGTTTATTTTTGTGTATGGTGTTAGAAAGTGTTCTAGTTTCATTCTTTTACAAGTGGTTGACCAGTTTTCCCAGCACCACTTGTTAAAGAGGTTGTCTTTTTTCCATTGTATATCCTTGCCTCCTTTGTCAAAGATAAGGTGTCCATAGGTTCATGGATTTATCTCTGGGCTTTCTATTCTGTTCCATTGATCTATATTTCTGTCTTTGTGCCAGTACCATACTGTCTTGATGACTGTGGCTTTGTAGTAGAGCCTGAAGTCAGGCAGGTTGATTCCTCCCGTTCCATTCTTCTTTCTCAAGATTATTTTGGCTATTCGAGGTTTTTTGTATTTCCATACAAATTGTGAAATTCTTTGGTCTAGTTCTGTGAAAAATACCGTTGGTAGCTTGATAGGGATTGCATTGAATCTATAGACTGCTTTGGGTAGAATAGCCATTTTGACAATATTGATTCTTCCAATCCAGGAACACGGTATGTTTCTCCATCTGTTTGTGTCCTCTTTGATTTCTTTCATCAGTGTTTTATAGTTTTCTATGTATAGGTCCTTTGTTTCTTTAGGTAGATATACTCCTAAGTATTTTATTCTTTTTGTTGCAATGGTGAATGGTATTGTTTCCTTAATTTCTCTTTCTGTTTTTTCATTGTTAGTATATAGGAATGCAAGGGATTTCTGTGTGTTAATTTTATATCCTGCAACTTTACTATATTCATTGATTAGCTCTAGTAATTTTCTGGTAGAGTCTTTAGGGTCTTCTATATAGAGGATCATGTCATCTGCAAACAGTGAGAGTTTTACTTCTTCTTTTCCTATCTGGATTCCTTTTACTTCTTTGTCTGCTCTGATTGCTGTGGCCAGAACTTCCAACACTATGTTGAATAGTAGTGGTGAGAGTGGGCACCCTTGTCTTGTTCCTGATTTCAGGGGAAATGCCTTCAATTTTTCACCATTGAGGGTGATGCTTGCTGTGGGTTTGTCATATATAGCTTTTATTATGTTGAGGTATGTTCCTTCTATTCCTGCTTTTTGGAGAGTTTTAATCATAAATGAGTGTTGAATTTTGTCAAAGGCTTTCTCTGCATCTATTGAGATAATCATATGGTTTTTATCTTTCAATTTGTTAATGTGGTGTATTACATTGATTTGCGGATATTAAAGAATCCTTGCATTCCTGGGATAAAGCCCACTTGGTCATGGTGTATGATTTTTTTAATATGTTGTTGGATTCTGTTTGCTAGAATTTTGTTAAGAATTTTTGCATCTATGTTCATCAGTGATATTGGCCTGTAGTTTTCTTTTTTTGTGGCATCTTTGTCTGGTTTTGGAATTAGGGTGATGGTGGCCTCATAGAATGAGTTTGGAAGCTTACCTTCATCTGCAATTTTCTGGAAGAGTTTGAGTAAGATAGGTGTTAGCTCTTCTCTAAATTTTTGGTAGAATTCATCTGTGAAGCCATCTGGTCCTGGGCTTTTGTTTGCTGGAAGATTTTTGATGACAGTTTCGATTTCCTTGCTTGTGATGGGTCTGTTAAGATCTTCTATTTCTTCCTGGTTCAGTTTTGGAAAGTTATACTTTTCTAAGAATTTGTCCATTTCATCCAAGTTGTCCATTTTATTGGCATAGAGCTGCTGGTAGTAGTCTCTTATGATCCTTTGTATTTCAGTGTTGTCTGTTGTGATCTCTCCATTTTCATTTCTAATTTTGTTAATTTGGTTTTTCTCTCTTCGTTTCTTAATGAGTCTTGCTAATGGTTTGTCAATTTTGTTTATTTTTTCAAAAAACCAGCTTTTAGCTTTGTTGATTTTTGCTATGGTCTCTTTAGTTTCTTTTGCATTTATTTCTGCCCTGATTTTTAAGATTTCTTTCCTTCTGCTAACTCTGGGGTTCTTCATTTCTTCCTTCTCTAATTGCTTTAGGTGTAGAGTTAGGTTATTTATTTGGTTTTTTTCTTGTTTCTTGATGTAAGCCTGTAATGCTATGAACCTTCCCCTTAGCACTGCTTTTACAGTGTCCCATAGGTTTTGGGTTGTTCTGTGTTCATTTTCATTCATTTCTATACATATTTTGATTTCTTTTTTGATTTCTTCTATGATTTGTTGGTTATTCAGAAGCGTGTTATTTAGCCTCCATATGTTTGAAGTTTTAACAATTTTTTTCCTGTAATTGAGATCTAATCTTACTGCACTGTGGTCAGAAAAGATGACTGGTTCTACAGTTCTTATATGAAATTCTTCTTCTTCTTTTTTTTTTTTTTGTCTTCAAACCTCTTGATTTTTGACTGCTCTGTGATTTCCTTTCTCTTATCATGACTTATTACTCTCACTATCATTTTACTTTTCATATGTTTTGCTAACCCTAAATGGAAGTTCCTTAAGGGCAAGAATTATGACATTTCTTTAAATCCCTTACAGTTCCTGGTAGTATGCTCTTCAAGGATTTGTCACATAATTTATGTTGGTGGGATAGGGTTGGATTGGACCCTCATACAGTGATCCAGCCCTGCCCTCATCAAAGTATGAATGTTCTCTGCTCCAACTCTCTATATACCTAAACCTAGCTGTTCTGTCCCTTAAAGGCAGCAAGACATATCTCTGAGAATGAGCATAGAACTCAGGGAAGGAAATGTTTGCAAGTTGGGCCTTGTGCAGCCTGAGAAATTATACCATAAGAGAGTAAGACTGTAACAAGGTCCCAGATTCTATACAGATTTCCCATCAGTTGTACTTAGCCTAAGTGAATGATTCCGCAGCAGCTAAGGGCCTGGTGAAGTCTTAGGTGAGAGAGCCCTCTAAGGAATCAGGCCCTGGTGAACCAGGGAAATGCCCCGGGAAGACCTCTAATCATGAGTGTCTGGGTGGCCAAACCCTTATCCTCTGAAGGGCCAGGCTGCAGGCCTCAGTGTGCTCCCCGATCCCCCTCGTCCTGGCACCGACTGTTCCGGAAATGGCCATCCATCTATATGAACACCATCTCAGTGGTAATGATACCATCCTAAGCAGGATGGTTTGGAAGGCAGCCCAAAATCCTTAGAAAAAAGTATGACTTCAAATTATTTATTCACTTCACAGTCCTCGTTAACAAAGTAACCCCTATCTGTTCCAAGTGAACAACCTCTGAATCACATTACTTCTTCATAAGATCATACCCAACTAAAACCAGGTGACTAGAACCTATTGATTAAATTCAATTTTTTTTTCAGTCCTGCACATGACTAGCTTTGTTCCCAAATTAAAACTCGGCTGCCTAGGTCTTAACAGTAAACAACTGGCAAGCAACAACAAAACGAGAAGAGATTTTGCATCAAACTCTAAGTCCTCTGATAGCCAAACAGCCACACATGTATTGACTAAAATGCAAAAACAAATGTAAGCATTTTATTTTCTTAGCACTAACAAATTTAAAGATCATTAAACTGTAAAATAATAATAATAAATCCAGAGAGACACAACATCATTATTATTTATTTTCAAGAAGAGGAACAGTGCAACCTATCAAAAAAGAAAAAAAATCTGTGAGTGCTCATATTGCATTTTTAAAAAATATTCTTGACCATTTTTCTTATCTGAATGGAGCTCATAAATCATAACTTTTCCCCACTAGGAGTTATTTTTCAGGAGGGTTTTATCATTGCGTTCAAAGTCTCTCTCCAGGCAGCTGCAGAAGGTGAATGTCTTCTTAGCTATTGCTTCCTCTGGGCTTATATCCTGCAAGTCCTTGTTATTCCCTGGATGGTACAGGGAGATCACAGCTGTGAAAAGAGCCCAGACTAGGTGCACAGGAGCTGCCTCTACCAGCAGAAGATGCCCATGAGGTTCAAACAAATTCTGAGCCTACATTTCACTTTTGCAAGAGGCATATTTTCTTTATGATCCATTCAGGGCCTCGTGTTGGATTAAATTCTCTGTGATTTTGTTTTTCTTCTTTTTTCCCAACAATCAACCACATAAAAAAAGCTGATTCCACAAAGACAACTATTTTAAAAGCATGTTGTTAAGTGAATACAGGACAGTTATTTAATCCCCATTTTCTAGCTATGTTGAAAGGGTGTCATTAGGAAATATTTTCCCACTTGGGCTGGGATAAATAGCATTTCTCTTTATGGCCCTGCTTTCACCAAGGACTCAGAGAGTGCCTATACCCAAATCCTCCCTGCCATACCAAATTCTGGTAAGAGTTCTCTTTGTTTGTTCACTCGACCACCAATAATTTTGACATTTATGCTGGATTTTTTCCCAAACAAACCATTGGCAGTCTTTGGTTAGAATTATTCCTAAAAATTAATCAGGCAGCCTCCTCTGGGTTGATGATCACTAGGCATTCCAAACGTGTACACTGAGCCAAAGAAAATTAACTAAATAGTGGGGCCTGCTACTGGCATATTCATTTCCCAGTGTGATCTCTTCCAGATCCTCTTTCTCTAAGCCAGACAACAGTTTGCTCCACAAACATGCCCAGATGTTGGGCACCTGATGAACCCATCTGCTTTCTCAAGGCTGAGGTGCCCAAAACCTTCTGTTTGGAGACTGTTCACAATATAGATACGTTTTTATGGACTCATCATAGAGAAGGGTCTCCCAGTAAACAAGAGCATGTAGTTTAAAGGGTGTTCTGACAGAGAACAGTTGAAAGAACATGAGGTAGAGGAATATTTCCACTTAGACGTCTTCATTCAAATGTGTTTTAGACATGCTAGATGAACAGCAAGATGAAACTTAGCTTAAATTCCTGTAGACATTTGATAAAATTCAAATACAATGAAACCTTTATTGTATTGTTTGCCAAGTGTCTTAACCTGTGCAGACTTCTCTAATAGAAGGCCACACACAGGTAGCTTGTAAACACCAGTTTATAGAAATGTATTACTCGCAGTTCTGGAGGTTGGGAAGTCCACAATCCTGGCACTGACAGATTCAGAGACTGGTGAGAGCTAGCTTCATAGACAGTGTCTTCTCACTGCCCCTCACATGGTGGAAGGGATAAGGGAGCTCTGTGTGATTCCATTCATAAGGGCACTAATCCCATTCATGAGGGCTCCAGTATCATGACCTAATCACCTCCCAGGGCCCCATCTCCAAATAATTGTCACTTTGGGGATTAGGTTTCAACATATGAATTTGGAGAGGACACAAACATCCAGTTGCTAGTATAAAGTTAGTCACTGATAGTGATGCTTCCTGGGGCTTAGTGGTTAAGAGAAGGCTGATCGGTATACTTTCAGCTCCAATCAGTGTATATACTCACAAGCTTTAAAGCAGGCCTCCTAGTACCTAAGTTCGTATCCTAGCTGAGTTTATACACAACTGCATCTTCCATACTTGAGAGACTAATGCAAGCTATTACCCAAACATGTTTTCCAAATAAAAGACCTTGGATACATCAGGACCTCCCTACTTCCACTGCCAAGGCTTAGAAGAGGCTCTAGATTAGCACTTTGCAGTAGAACTTTCTGCAATGATGCCAGTGTTCTGTCTTGCACTAAACAATACTGTAACCACTAGCCATGCTCATGTGGTTAGGGAGCACTGGAAATGAGACTACTGTGCCTGAGGAATTAGATTTTTAATTGTCTTTCAATTAATTGAAATAGCTGTTTGTGGCGAGTAGCTACCATGTTGGGCTGCACAGCCCTGAGCGTTGCAATGGCCTTTATATGTCCTCCCTGCCTCCAGCCTTCTTCCCACCCTCCCACCCTTCGTCCAACCTTCATACCTCCACTCTGGTACTCCTTCTAAAACAACAAGTCTGATGATATCATGTCTCTCCTACATCATTAGTGACTTCTCAGTTGGCCTTCAGATAAATTCCAAACCCTTGGCCACAACCACTAAGGCCTGCCATAATCTGTCCCCTCTCACCTTCTTCCTGAGGCTCAACTGTTTATGCTGGTGGCAACCCTGTACCCACACCGCAGACTCACAGATCTGTGCCTTTGCCAGTCACATCACCTGGGACTGTGATGCTCTCCCCAGCCTTGCCCACCTGGAAGAGTCCTGTTCACCTTTCAAATGCACGTGGGCAGCATTTCCTCCTCCTCTATGCTGTCCTCTTCCCACCTCCTTTCTCCTGCTCATTCGACAGTACTTCTTTTAACTACTCTCTATTTATTTCCACCCAAAACCGTTTCTTTATCACTCCCTGATTTTTTTACTTTTCTCTCATTTTCAAGGTTTACTTGTAGATAGTAAACTGTACCATTTTTAGTCGATAGTCTGTGAATTTTGACAAATTCTGTGTCTGGTTTTGTAACCACAACCACAGGGAAGTCAAGCCCTCCGCCCACTCCCAGCACAGGCAGCCACGGATTTGTTTTCTGTTCTGTAATTTTGCCTTTTCCCATGTAAATGGAATCACTCAGTATGTAACCACTTAGCAGAATGCATTTTAGATACACTCAGGTTGTTTCATGTGTCAATATCAGATCCTTTTAAATTGCTGAATAGTATTCCTTCGTGTGAACGTACCATAGCCTGCTTATCCATTCCCAGTTGAAAGATATTCTGGTTGTTTCTTGTTTTGGGTGATTATGAATAAAGCAACTACGTACCTTTTCATACAGGTTTTGTGTGGCAATAGGTTTTTGTTTTACTTGGGTAAATATCCAGGGGTGGAATTGCTGGTTCATGTGGTACCACTTTCCAGCATGACTGTTTTATTTGGTACTTCCCTGGATGAGGGCTCCAGATGAGCCACACCCTTGCCAGTACTTCCTGTTTCCAGGCTTCGTTGATTTTTTTTTTTTTTTTAGCTATTCTAAAACTAATGATATCGAGGATCTTTTCATGCACACTTTTGCCATCCTTATACCTTCTTTTTCACTTTTGGTCTCTTCCCTGTAGACTGTAATTGGTGTTTCATTTTGGACAAGGGAACACATTTTGAGGTTCTTCAGCCTTTGTTTTTTCAATTCTCAATCATTTCTCCTGGTAGAGTAATAAAAATCACCCTATGATGATGATCTCAAGTGAAGTTATCATGAAGATGTATGTCTGCTTAGTAAAAATGAAAATACATATAATTGCTATGCTTTAAAGTACAAGGGATTAGATAAAATACATATAAGCTGAAATTCAAATGAAGTTAAAATGTGTAATAGTTGGGTAAGAAAGATAAGGATAAGAAAGAAAAATTATATGCAGTAATGGTCTCACGTTTCCGATAAGGAAACTGACATGATTTATTTGGCCGTCCAGAGGTCACACTGAAAGTTGTTTTCAAATTAATGTATGATCAAGATCTTCTAGCTCTTGAACCCTTTGCTTGAGGGTCTATTCATGTTTTATCCAGTCATGCAAAATTGCATTATTTCAAGGTGAAACGTGACATACCTGTTAGTGAAACTTTGACTTCTGTGAGAAACTAAACAGCCGATAAATATTCATGTAATCTTCTGGATAACATATTGAAAAGGACAGCTGGCTCAGGAGGGATCATTTGCCTGGGTTAGTATCTGTTTCCGTTTACATTAAGAAAATATTGCAAGAAGTTATTATCTACCTGAGGGCTTAGGGGAATACAATGAAAAGCTGATATTGCACCTGATTGCTTTTGACATTTACCTATTGTAACAGGGAAACTGTGTGAAGATAGCCAAGTTACTTTTTACAAAACACAATTTCAGAAGCTATAAAAGGAAAACGGAGATGGCAGAGATAGAATACGCCGCATCTGTAAAAATGAGAAACATGGCTTGTCAGCAACACCGGCTTGTAACTATCAACCATTTCTATTAGGCCTGCTGAGAAATTACTGAAAGCCAAGTACATTGATGGGTGTGAATTCTCAAAGGCAGTTGAGACATATAGAGGAAAGAAAGTGTGGTTTCATTGAACATTTTTAACACAATACCTGGAGTCGATGAAATGTAATTTTATGACATGTTCTGAACTCTTGAAAAGAAGTCAGTTATCTTTTATATTTTATCTGTCAGGGCTACAGGAAACAGCAGGACTTTTAAAGTTTGGGTCCATAAAATATTGATATTTTTTCCCCAAATAGATTCCAAGTCTTTAACTGGTATGCCAACATTGATTGCAGAAAATAAAATAAAATTTACAGAAGATATTTTCAAGTTCTAATTAATGATGTCATTAAGATTTATCTTTTCCCATTTCTTAGACACCAATAAAATGGTGGTAAATGAAGAAGAAAGGGATGGCTATGAATGGGGAAGATACTTTAAAGACAAAAATATGGCAACTCATTTAGTAAGACAAAGGAAACCAAAAAGAGAAATGAAAAGCACTGATCTGCTCATTTTCTCTTAGAAACTCAGACCAGCTCAGAACTTTGGAAACTTTGGGAAGAATGGAAAACAACAACCATGGCCACCAGACATGAAATTTGTATTTTTAAAACAGAAAAGCAAGCAAATTAATGAAAGAATAAAAGGAAAAATGGAACAATAGCAAACTTCAAAGATCACTCACTTACATACATAGATAGAGAATATTACCATCATAAAATAAGTATAGAATGCTATAAAAAAAAAAGAATGATATGATTAAAGAAAGAATTCTTAGGAATCAGAAATATCTTGCCTAAAGTTAAAAATTCAACAGAAGGATTGAAAGTTAGAGTAAAGGGGTTTCACTGGCAGTAGGACAAAAAGAAACAGAATGAAAGAGATGATAAAATTAGCAGGTCAATACAGGAAGTCAATGTCTAACTACCAAGAGTTTCACAGAGAAAGAGCGGAGAAACAGAATGGAAGTTATCAAAGATTATTATAATAAAAGTTCCCTAAAGCAACACTAAAAGAAATGTCTCCATACTGAAATGAACCAGAATGCATCACTGCAAAACTTTAGATCACAAAACGTACAAGGACAATCATAAACATTTCTGAAAGGAAACAGAAAAATAAGTAGGTTGTATACAAGGGAAAAAAATCCTAAGGAGTTCAGACATCTCAGTAGCAACACTGGATGTTAGAAGACAGTAGAACAATGCCAGCAAATTTCTAAGGAAAAAGGGATTTTTAAATCTCAAATTTCATACAACCTAGAATTCAAAGCCAGAGTTTTATTTCAAATGAGAAGGTAAAGCTGAAGATGTTTTCAAACATTAAATACTGAACCATTACTTTCTGCCGTGTATAGTTTCTATAGGAAGATACTATAGGATGTGCTTTAGCAAAAGGAAAGAGTGCATCAAAAAAGACTCAGGATTTACTGACTATGTATTCCACCTTGGAGAACAAAAGGAATTCACCTGGGGTTTGTTTGTGGTTTTTTTTGACAAAATAAATTCAAACTTTCATTTTTTTTAAATTTTTATTGAAATATAAAATGTTGTGTTAGTTTCTGCTATATAGAAAGATGAATCAGTTACACATATACATATGTCCCCTCTTTTTTAGACTTCCTTCCCATTTAGGTCACCCCAGAGAACTGAGTGGAGTTACCTGTGCTATTCAACAGGTTCTCATCAGTTATCTATTTTATACATAGTAGTATATATGCATCAATCCCAATCTCCCAGTTCATCCCACCACCTCTCTCCTCCTCGGTATCTGTAACTTTGTTCTCTATGTCTGTTGTCTCTATTTCTGCTTTGCAGGTAGTTCATCTGTACCATTTTTTTAGACTCCACATGTAAGCAATATTCTCTTTCTGACATACTTATTCTATATAATAGTCTCTAGGTCTGTCCACATCTCTGTAAATGACACAACAGTGTTTCTTTTATGGCTGAGTAATATTCCATTGTATATATGTAACACATCTTGTTTATCCATTTCTCTGTTGATAGCTTGGTTGCTTCCATATCCTAGCTGTTGTAAATAGTGCTGCAGTGAACTTTGGGGTACTTTTTTCTTTATAAATTATGGTTTTCTTCAGGTAGATACCCAGGAGTGAGATATCTGGGTCATATAGTAGCTCTATTTTTAGTTTTTACTCCATAACGGGAAAATCTTGGGTCACTGATTTAACTCAGTGGTGGAAATATGTATCCTTTACAGAATTTTTGGAGGAAAATGCAAAAAATGTTGAGTAGAGTTGATGTTTGACTTAGAAGGACACATTTTCTATGTCAATTTCAGACCAAAACAGGTAATAAAAAGAATGTCCCAGCTGCCTGGAAATTAGCAAGGGAAAAAAGGACTTCCTGGGATATACAGTAAAGTGAAATGTATTTCTACAGTGATATCTAGAAATGGAAGTGTTTCCCTATCTTCTCCCTCTCCAGCTCCACATACCCACATGCATGCCTTTCTGGCCACCTGCAGATTTGAGGGGCGTGACTATTCTGAAGTTTCTTTAACTCCTGCCACTCTCATGTCTAGATGTTTTGTCAGATGATGAGGGATATAAATAGTATACAAAGAATACACAAACTCCTTCAAATGGTGTGTTAGTCACTTAGTCGTGTCCAACTCTTTGGGACCCCATGGACTGTAGCCTACCAGGCTCCTCTGCCCATGAGAACCCGAGTCTCCTGCATTGAAGGCAGATTGTTCACTGTCTGAGCCACCAGGGAAGCCCTAAAATGTCGTGGTAACAGTAAAAATCTATTTAAAAAAAGAGAAAGAAGGATATATGCTTAGCAGATGCTCAGTAATGAGTGACTTATATGAATATTTAATGAAATAAGAGAATTAAGGTAATTTTTAGGCCTCTTGAATCAACACGCAAAGAATCAAAGATCTTTAAGAATATAAATAGCAGCAATTATTTGGACTATCTCTTCTAATGATGTGCATGGGAATGAGAAATGCAGCGACCACTGGAGAAAGAAATTGTTTTTGCTTCTTCCTCCACCATCCTTTGGGATAATTTTTCTTGATAACATACCATATTCTCGTTTACACCTTCCATTGCAAACACTGAAATGATAACGTAGTGGTATGATGACAAAATATACTATGAATATAGTCACGTTGTTGTTGTTATTGTTCAGTAGCCAAATTGTGTCTGATTCTTCACAACCACATGGATTGCAGCACCCCAGGCTTCCCTGTCCCACACCAACGCCTGGAGTTTGCCCAAGTTCATGTCTATTTAATCGGTGATGCCATCCAACCAACTCATCCTCTGTTGCCTTTCCTTCTGTCTTCTATCTCTCCCAGCATCAGGATCTTTTCCAATGAGTTACCTCTTCACATCAGGTGGCCAAAGTACTGGAGCTTCAGCTTCAGCATCACTCCTACTAATGAGCCTTCAGGGTTGATTTCCCTTAAGATTGACTAGTTTGATTTCTTTGCCTTCCAAGGGACTCTCAAGAGTCTTCTCCAGCACCACAATTCAAAAGAATCAATTCTTCAATGCTCTGCCTTCTTTTCTGTCCAGCTCTCACATCTGTACATGACTACTGGAAAGACCATAGCCTTGACCATATGGACCTTTGTCAGCAAAGTGATATCTTTGCTTTTTAACACACCGTCTAGGTTTGTCATAGCTTTCCTGCCAAGAAACAATTGTCTTCTAATTTCATGGCTGCAGTCACTATCTGCAGTGATTTTAGAACCCAAGAAGAGGAAATCTGTTACTGCTTCCTCCTTTTCCACTTCTGTTTGCCTTGAGTGATGGGACTGGATGTCATTATTTTAGTTTTTTTTAATACTGAGTTTTAAGCCAGCTTTTTCACTCTCTTCCTTCACCCTCATCAAGAGGCTCTTTAGTTCCTCTTCGCTTTCTGCCATTAAGGTGGTATCATCCACATATCTGAGGTTGTTGAGTTTCTCCTGGCAATCTTGAGTCCAGCTTATTACTCACCCAGCCTGGCACTTCTCATGAAGTGCTCTGTGTATATGTTAAATAAACAGGGTGACAATAAACAGCCTTGTTGTACTCCTTTCTCAATCCTGAACAATTCAGTTGTTCCATTCACGCTTCTAACTGTTGCTTCTCAGATAAGATGGTCTGGTACCCCTTTCCCCATCTCTTTATGAGTTTTCCAACTTTTGTTATGATCCACACAGTCAAAGGCATTAGTGTAGTCAATGGAACAGAGGTAGATGTTTCTCTGGAATTCCCTTGCTTTCTCTATGATCCAGCGAATGTTGGCAATTTGATCTCTGGTTCCTCTGCCTTTTCTACACCCAGCTTGAACATCTGGAAGTTCTTGGTTCATGAAATGCTGAAGCCTAGCTCAGAGGATTTTGTGCATGACCTTACTAGCATGAGATGAATATGAGTGCAATTGTCCAGTGTTTTGAACATTTTTTAGTACTACACTTCTTGGGAATTAGGATGAGGATTGACCTTTTCCAGTCTTGTGGCCACTGCTGGGTTTTCCAAATTTGCTGAGATATTGAATGCAACACTTTAATAACATCATATTTTAGAATTTTAAATAACTGCTGGAATTCCATCATCTTCACTAGTATTTTATTGGCAATAGAGCTTTCTAAGGCTCAGTTGACTTCGCACCCCAAAATGTCTGGCTCTGAGTGAGAGACTGCACCATCATGGTTATCAAGGTCATTAAGAAGATCTTTTTTGTACAGTTCTTCTGTGTATTCTTTCCATCTCTTCTTGATCTCGTCAGCTTCTATTAGGTCTTTACTGTTTCTGTCCTTTATTGTGCCCATCTTTGAATGAAATGTTCCTTTGATAACTCCAGTTTTCTTGAAGAGATCTCTAGTCTTACCCTTCCTGTTGTTTTCCTCTATTTCTTTGTTCATTGAAGAAGGCCTCTTTGCTATTCTCTGGAACTATGGATTTAGTTTGGTATACCGTTCCCTTTCTCCCTTGCTTTTTGCTTTTCTTTCCTCGGCTATTTGTAAAGCCTCCTCAGACAACCATTTTGCCTTCTTGCATTTCTTTTCCTTGGGGATGGTTTTGTTTGCTGCCCCCTGAACAATATTACGGACCTCTGCCCATAGTTCTTCAGGTACTCTGTTTACTAGATCTAATCCATTGAATCTGTTTGTCACCTCCATTGTATATTCATAGCGGATTTGATCAATTATATAATTTTCAGCACCCATATTCATTTTCAGTGGAAAATGAAAGCATGATGTCCTTATTTAGAAATTGTTAAGAAGATGAGGATGTTGAAAGTACACCACTGAACCAAACACAAGACCCTTTTGAGTGTAGAAATCTGTGTATAGGTCGCACATGCATGAAATCGGGCCTGTGCCTACAAGTTCACCAAATCTTTCCAAACAAGATGAGGTTGCTAACTCAACCTCGTGTTCCAGGATGGGATGGTCAAATAATAGCTAATTACATTTCCTAATGTGATGAGTTTTCTTTTGGTTACCAGTTCACTGTCAGGAAAGTAATAGCATAAATGTAAGGTACAGTTGATGAGTGTCTACTCCTTTTCAGCCGTGTGGTTAACTTTTTAGGTGGTCTTTCTGCCCCTTGAAACACGAAATCAGCAGGCTTCCCAAAATGCCAGTGGTGGGGCCCTCTCCCCATTCTCTCATCTGACTGTCTTGCTTGTTACCACCTGCAGGGTGACTAAACTGTTCAACCACAAGAGAATGACTAATGGGAGCTGGAGAGGGGAAAGTGCACTTTTGGAATCTGCAGTCCTTAAAACACCAGCTGCTCGATTTTGGATTGCAAGTTATTTGGCTATGAAATTCAGAGAAGACGTTTTCATTTTTGGAAATCTGAATTTTACAGACTTCTAGAGGAAAACAAGTCATGCAGTCTGTTTTTTTCTTAATTTTACCACAAATTTTTTTTTAAAATACCAAACACATGTTTTCCCCACATCTTCGCCCCCTGACAACCTAGAAAATCTCTTTCGAAGGACATTGTGTCACACTGCAGGAAGGGAGAGAATCTAGCTGAATGGGCTTGTCACAATAGAACATTCTCATTCGGGACTTCTAGGAAGGAGAGAGATGGAAAATGAGCAAGATTAGCACTAGGCTTAGCTTTCCGAAGGACCCCCCCCCCATAAAAAATCAGAATCAATTATCATATATTAGAAATATCCTGTGACAATTACTCTTCTGTTGTTCTGTATATCTGGAGAAGCTGGGCAGAGGCATCATATTTAGGCTCTCGGGGAAACATGGAAGCATAGTGATGGTTGGAGGGACCCCGTCCGCATAGCATCCTCTCTGTGCATCTCTCGCATGGATGTGATGGCACCCCCTTTACTGTCATGAGTTTTTCACTAAGGGAGCTGCCACTTAGCCGAGGGGCCATGTGCCCTGTCTTCCCCAGAGTGGCTTCCTTTTCCTTATCAGTCTGTAAGTCCACACCTGGACGCAGTAATCCATCCCACCTTCCTACTCTTGTATGTTACTTGCACCACACATTTTCCACTTGTGTTGTGTTTTAAATATTTGATATGATTACCCCTGGTCTATGCACCTGGACTGGGAGTTTCTTGAGGGCAAATGCCATGCATTTATTTTATTATTGTCTTCCCCACTGTACCTAGCATTTTGCCTGTTACTCAGAAGATACTGTGCAGGAATATGCTATTGATAGAACTACTGATTTTCCTACCCTGACCCACAATTTTAAAACTAGGCAATAGATAATTTTTACAGGTGATTTTAAGAAAACCAACTGGAATCATCTAGTTTAAAAAAAATTCTTTTCGTGTCAGGTCATAGATTCTAAACCCAGACTAACTTCTGTCGCCTCTTAAAGCTAATGGCATGTTGTTTAACCTTCACAAATTAGTGGAATTGTGAGCTAATGAGAATTGATACTGTTGATTGCCTTTGAAGAATTTATTTTTGTCACTTTCATTTCAGAAACTTCTCCCTTGTAAGTTTGACATGAATGATGCAGAATTCACTTTCCCCATCTAACGCTTTCCTCAACATACAACTCTACTTCGTGGGGTCCGATAACAAGGAAATAATTAAATGTAAACATGAGTCACAGGTTCTTCCTTTTCTGAAATGAGATACGTATAAAACAACAAGGAAATATTAGGGGGAAAGGTGGGAGGAAGATCCACTATTCCCTTCAGTAGGATGATGCAGCTAAAAATTCCATGACTAATCCGTCACCAAAAGATTCCGAAAATATACACCACCAGAGCAAGAAAAGTCCTCCCACCTTCTGATGGGAACTGACCCAAGGGAGAACACAAGAGCTCATTGGTTGTCCAGTGACTGAAGGTGTCTGGATAGACCATAGTAGGTCCCAGAAGAGAAAGCCACAGCCAGAAGGGAGGATCGTGGCTTCCTGTAATGGCTATGGCTAGACACGCAAAGAATCCAGACCTTTAGTGCTAACTTAGAGACCATCTGGTCCAACTGATTGTGTCTGAATATTCTTACTAAAACAAGTTTGCGGTGTTGAGCATTGCCAGAAGAGTCAGTTCATCTCAGGAAAATATGAGACATATTGCAGTGTAAATGCACAGTAGTGTTTTACCCAAAAACGAATAAAGAAGGAAAAGATCGGTTTCTTTTTCCCATAATTTATGTGATTTGCAATTAAAGGAAAATTTCCAACTAGTAATATGTTGTCTCCCTTCCAATGTCAGTATGCCCAAAGCTTCGTGACATATTGCAGCTTTTCCCAAATATCCGTGTATCTTAAGAACACTGTGTCAAGAGGCTTGATCCAAAGACTTGATTTATGTTGCTGCCTGACAGATGATGTCTGGGAGGCATGCCGTCTAAATGGACTGCACTCCAGCAGTTACCTTAATCATCAATTCTCAGAGAATTAATGACTACCATTCATCCCAATAATAGAAATCAAGGTCAGGGCCTCTTCCATGGTCTGTAATCTCATTAACTATGCACAGAAAGTCCTTAGGTCACAAGCTCTGTAGACCTCATGACTGAGCGAGTGGAGCTGCATCTTGTTTCCGGAGTGAGCCTCCTCTGAGCCTACCCCTTGTTGTAGAATAGCAGTTGATGTGCTTATGTATGGAGGGGAAATGCTGATAAAGGGAAGTGAGGCTGTCTGCACCTGCCAAGAGTTTCAGGTACTGGTTTTATGACAGTACATGCCAATAGCAAACTATTTGAATAAAGCCATTCCAGGCACTTCAGTGATGGGGCATCCATTTCTGCATTGTGTACTCATTCAGATATTATGTAAGCCACTCCATCATTCCAGGACATTGTCATAGAATTTAGTTTTCATTCTTTTATCTTGGTTTTTAGTTTTTATGCTACCTGTCCTAATAAAGTGAAAATGACCTTGAAAGAATTATCACCATACACATATTTAGAATGAAACTTTCATCTTAAAATCTCAAGCATGGTTTCCTAAGCTGTTTCACCAAGCAGTCCTTCACTTCTCTTAATTCAAATTGCTTTCAGCCTCTTGTGGCTCAGCTGGTAAAGAATTCACCCACAAGGCAGGAGACCTGGATTCGATCCCTGGGTTTTCCCTTCTCTTCCCTGGAGAAGGGAAAGGCTACCCACTCCAGTATTCTGGCCTGGAGAATTCCGTGGGCTGTATAGTCCATGGGGTCGCAAAGAGTCAGACTCGACTGAGCGACTTTCACTTTCACTTTGTCACATATTTAAAAAAGAAGGGAGTAACCCCAAGCTTCCAAGTCATAGGCTTTGACATTTTTTGTTGTTGTTTTCTCAATAGTTAAATAAGCATGATTATTAAATTTTTACAGCTGTTTCACATTGAAGTTATAAGGAGTTAAAATAAGTGCCTAATACAGTGCCTGGAAATTAATAAATAGTAGCATAGTGTGCCTGTGTGCGTGTATGTGAAATCTTGTTTTGAAACATTTGGAGTTTTATGCCCAGAAATTCTAAATGATGCGCAGTAATGGTGGGGAGCAGAGGCATGAATAATTCAAAAGAGCAAATCATCTAAATATCATTTGTATGTGTTTTGAAATGTATTTTTTAATTTCATTTCAAATGTGACTGTTTCTAATACCCAGAGAAATTGCCTCAAAAGAATGACACTGCGATGTGAAGTCCTTGCTAAATGGGATCTGAGGAGCTGTCCAATTTTCCTGTTTCCTCCTCTCCCTGCTGCCCTCTTCTCCCCTTCCTATCTCCTCCTTCCTTGCCTTTCAAAAGAGCTGCCGCAAAGAAACCGCTTCAAGCAAACCTCCTGCCTTTCACCCTCCTCTGGATCAGGGCCAGTGGTGAAGCATTTACGACTCTCTTCTTAGGGGCAGCCTGCACTCCCCAAATTAAAGCCCCAGGTTCTCAGGGAGCACTCGAGTGGAGGGAGGAGTTGGTGACCGTGAGACAGGCAGTGCCGGGCTCTGTTAAGGACACAGGCTGTGGCATCTGACAGTCTGGAATTCTAAACCCCGGTTAGCCTCTGTGACCTTGGGCAGACGGCAGACTATTTAATGCCTCAGTTTCCTACGCTGTAAACATGCAGTGATAACACTGTCAGCTGTCTCAAAAAAAAAAAAACACTGTCAGCTGTCTCATAATTTACTGAAGATAAAGTTGCATTTATCTTAGCGTAGTTAAAAGTGCGTGTATGTGTGTGAGAGAGGTTCAATGCAGAAAATGCATCATATACAGAAGAGATCTGTACTATGCTCATTTTCCTTTGGATAATTAACTCTTAACTTGTAAGTTGGTGTTTTCCTATAGAGATTGTTGCAACACCTTTTTTGTGAAACCTCAGAAAAGCGAACAGGACTCTTGACCTCAGCTGGTGTCTCTGTTTTCCATAAAACATACCTCTCTTTCCCAAATGAACTGTTTACCCCTGTTGATACTTAGGGAATATTGCTCTGTAGTAAGCAGTATTCCTTCCATTTTAGCTGTGTTACAGGTTTGCCCCATGCAGACAGAATTTCAGCTGGTGCCAATATCCAAGCACACACATATCAATAGTGATGTCACTTTAAAACAACAGTAATAGAAAGAATGAATGAAGAGTTAATACTTACAGAGCAATTCTTAATGCCAAGGACTGTTTTAGTCATTTTATGTATGATAACTCATTTAATTCTCAGAACCATCCTATGAGTTCAACTATATTACTATCCTAATTTTACTTTTGAAATACAGAAAGTCAGAGAGGTCAGATAGTTGTTTAAAGGTCAGGATAGATAACAATATTACATAGTGTGACCAGGGAGATCTTATTATTTATTGACTGATCCAGGATACTCTTGGCCATGAAAGAATGCAAAAACAGGAATGAAAGTTCACTCTATTTATGACTGAAGGCCAGACAACCTTGCAATACCCATATCATGTTAAACAATTAGTAAATGAATGAGTTTTTGTTACATTTCTGCTTGAGCAATGTATTGTCCTGAGATTCTCAGATGATCATCAGTATGCTGTAAGTAAGTTGTTCTTAATTAAAGCCATCCATGCTTATGGTAAATAAAAATGTGTTTGAGCTTCCAACATGATGAGTTTCACTTCAGAGACACAGTCTCGGCCAATATTTTCATATGCTACCTATAACCTTTCACAACAGAAATATGATCAAGGTACTGGTTCATTAACTCTCTGATTGTCCTTCCTTACCATGGTCATTAGTTGATGTTCTGCCTTTCACTGTATCTCAGACACAAGACTGAGAGTTTAAGGAACAGACATCCCTGGGGCATAATGAATGGTGAAGTATGTCTTTGCCTCTTTATGCAGATGAAATCAGTCCCTGACTTCCACAGGGAGTGCAGCAAGTCGTTGACAGGCAGTTTTCCCGCTGGGCTCCTGTCTTGAAGGGAAAAAGGAAAAGAAACAGGTTTCTATACGGTCAGTACCTTGAGGGCACGCATAAGGACACCATGCACTATTGATATCTGACCCCAAAAATAGTTAACCTCTAGGAACTCAGACATTGACTTTGAACACAAATCAACCCATTAGAAAATCTATATCCCCACAAACCTGGCTCTCCCCATGCATATAAATAAATAATGACAAAATGAATTGTCATTGTTTTAAAGAGACACACACCATATTCCATTAATTGTAATACACATTTTTCATATTTTAACATTTCAAAAATTAGAGAACATGCTTTGTCAAATGGAGTTACTGTTTCAATGCTAGAGATTTGGTGTTTTTTTTTCCTATTTTTCTTTCTTGTGGTTCATAAAAGAAAAGTATATCTTAGTGGAATTTTAAATTTGATGAACTACATTACATACCAGATATTAACAAGATCTTAGCACCACTTGCACTGAATCAGAAAGAATAAGTAATAGTTGAAAACTGCATCAGCCTTTATCCTTAATACTTGGGTAGGAAGTTGGTCATAACTTCTTCATCAGCTGTATAATTCCCATATAAGTAAGTATTTCTTCCCTTTCCTGTTTTCTCCTCTTAGTAAAATAGAAGAGGGTAGATATAAGTTCCCAGGTTTATTGTGTTTTTCTAAACTGTATTTTTGTCTCTAGAGTATGAGCTCTTTGGGTACTGTATTCTACGTCCCTGGTTCTAAATTTTTGTATGTATTGGAATCTCTTGAGGAGCTTCTTAAAAATCCATTATCCTCCCCTTCTTCCTGAACATTCTGATTCACAAGGTCTAGGATGAGACTCAAAGAGATGTATTTTTAATCCTAGGGTGATTATAATTTGCCTCAAAGTTTGAGAATCTCTGGTGCATGTGTTTGGAATTGGCCCATCACAGAATTTAGCCTTGACTGTAGAAACTCTGGTCTCAGCTATATGCACAGGGCTGCGTTTGATAGAAAAGATCATAGTCTCGAGAGACTGACAAAAGGCAGAATTCTGACATCATGTTGTTTCCTATGCTGCAGGCACTCAAAGGTAGAACTTGTACTGGTAATGGCCCTGATACCTGTTTCTGTTTGGGATGTTTTTGTAGCTGTGCCACATAAAATCGGACGCATCATTGATGGGAGTCCAGCAGATCGCTGTGCAAAGCTAAAAGTGGGAGACCGGATCTTAGCAGTGAACGGCCAGTCTATCATCAACATGCCTCATGCAGACATCGTGAAGCTCATCAAGGATGCGGGTCTTAGTGTCACCCTTCGCATCATTCCTCAGGAGGGTGAGTGCCTGAGCCGGGGCCCGGGAGCTCACCTGGCTGCAGTCAGGGATATCAGAATGTCCAAAGTTGTTATCCAATTTTGCAAAAAGTAACACTCTGAGGCAACCCATACCCTATTTACTCATTACCAGTGATTCCAGGATCAAGCTATGTGGTGTTGTAGATAACTAGTGTGAATCCCAAGACACCGGGTTATTCAGTCATTCCCTTTGGTCCCAGGAGTACTGTTTTTATGGTTATATATTAAGCCAGAACCCATTCAACAGAGATGACAGAGTTACAAATCTGAAGGAAAAAAAAATATTCATGTTAATACTTAAGCTCTGGAGGATTCTTCAAAGTCAGATTGATTTTGAAAAGCTTGAGGAAGTTTTGTGGTAAAAAGAGAGCTCATTTAGAAAATGTTGCATCTGATAAGAATTTTAAATTCCCACCTAGCCTTTTGAATTTCTCTGTACAAGGACTCCCCCCTGAGGCTTGAGGAGTCGTAAGCATCACAACCCATAGCAATGCCTTAAAGAGCAACGAAATTCTGAGCATCAATTTACCATCAGTTCACCATTTCCAGACACAGTGGGTTCATTACTAGTTTGAGGCTGCTGACTCAGTACTGTTACTTGAGGACTCAGTCTTTGGAGCTCACTGGTGATTGGACCACAGTGTCCCACGTGGAGAGGGATGGGCTCAGTCACCTTGGACACCTCTGGTTTCCTCCATCTCCTGATTTCATCTGGGACTATCTAACAAGCAGGCATCAAGTAGCCACCTGACTTTAAATATAAAACAGCTGTCCTCAGCAGAGATGATCTTGTCCCATCAGGGGGCATTTGGAGATGCCTAGAGACCTTGTTGGTTGTCATGTCTGGGGTGGGGATGCTCCTGCTCTCCAGTGGGGAAAGGACAAGAATGCTCCCCTGTACTCATCCAACAGAGCACAGGGCCGCCCACCACAGCGTGGAATCCTCTGGCTCCAAGTGTCCACGATGCCGAGGCTGATACAAGTGGAAAATAAAATTTTAAATGTAGGGTGGGAGCAAAGAAAGAGGAAAGTGGTTTATAAGGGAACACTAATATATCACTTTTTTGTCACCCAGGAAAAAAAATAACCATTTTAACCTGTTATATGCAGACAACATTATGTATAAAATATTCAACAGGAGTCAACTTCAAGCAAAATTGGTTGCAAAAACCTGATTTGCTTCTCCCTTTTCCTGTATGAAATGTGTCTCTCCTGCTCTTAGTCCAACACAGAGAGATAATTTCAGATGAAAATTTGATGCTATAACAAGAAAGACCAAGAAGCAGTTTTAACAAAGAACAACTTACTAACTTTCCTCTGTCGAATGTTCTTTCTGGAGAAATGGAGTGCAGAGAGGGTTATTAGGAAATAAGACTAACAAGGAACTGAAGAAAGGATTATGAAAAGCATTTTGTTTTCTTGCGGTTAATTCCTTATCCAAAATTTAGGATACTGATAGGACTTCTCATTACAACCAAAATGTATGGCTGAAACACTTTGCTTCAACAAGTAATGCTAGAATAAGTAGAATATATTTTAGAGTCCTTTGAATTATTTTTCGTAGTTTTAATACTTTTTATCGTAATCTTTTCTTCTGACAAAGGACGAGAGATTTTTGTTCATAACCTTGTTCAGCAGCCTTATCATTTATGAAAGAATACTAATTCTAGGAGCGTATTAGAACTTGCTAAGTTTAAGCTGTTATCTTAAAGCCTAACAGAAACTGCAAGAACCATAGCCTTGAGTCATGTGAGGAGGCAGAGGAACCATCTCTGGCCACCTCTTGCCCTTTATCAAATGCCAGCCTGACTTCATTTGCCTCTTTGGTTTCCCACTGCAGAACTCAACAGCCCTGCTTCAGCACCCGGCTCAGAAAAGCAGAGCCCCATGGCCCAGCAGCACAGCCCCCTGGCCCAGCAGAGTCCTCTGGCCCAGCCCAGCCCAGCCCAGCCACCCCCAACAGTCCCATCGCCCAGCCAGCTCCGCCTCAGCCACTTCAGCCTCAAGGACATGAAAATAGGTAAAGTTTCCTGTGTTTTTTCTAATTTTGAATAGTGAGGGAAGTATAAGGAGAGAGTTTGGGACAGGACAGAACGCAGGCAGGAGAGAGATTTTCAAAAAGTAAAAATTACCACGTGCACCTTTGTGTGATTTTGAGATTGTGTATGTGTTATAAACATAGTTTCATTAGCAAATGTAGATGTCTGTCCTTCACAGTAAGAGAAGCTTTCCTGAGTAAACAGTGCATGATTGCAGATAAGTAAGGGGTTAGCTAGCTGAAGAGCACATTAAAGAGAGTAATATTTACAGTATTCAGTAGCATGCAGTAAGGCCCTTTGGCAGGAGGGAGCATGCAAGCATGAGGGAGGAAATAAAGCCAGTGTCAGGGGTGAGGGAGAGGGAGCATGGGTGGTGGGGACCCACCCTAAAGGGTCCTGTAGGCATGTTATAGATTCTGATCTTTATCTTAAGTGTAGCAAAGAGGTTTTTGGAGGATTTTAAGCTTAGGACTGACATCCTTGGATTAGCTTTGCAAGACTCTCTCTCAGTTGGCCCCTTAGAGAGCAGACTGGAGGCTGATCGAGATGAATGTGGTTAGATGTGGCTGCCATGTCCACCAAGTCACTGATGGCCCAGAGAATAACAGTGGCATGGAGGGGGAAATGCTGAAGAATTTGTGAGCATGAATATAGGTTAGTGTTTTCACTGCATTTTACTTTATGTCCACCTACCAACAGTCTAATGAGATCCTTCCATCTCACATCATGAACAAATGTGATCAGGTGCTATGAACTTCCATAATAAAAGGATGCCATAGAAAATCAATGCTGTCTTCCTATTGAGACTTGTGTGTAACAGGGAGCCTGAATTAGGTGGAGCCATTAAAGAAAGAGATGAGGACATGTTCCCATGTTGTTTTCACCCTTTCAAAGGAGAAAAATAGAACAACCCACAGGAATATCTCTGAAAACAAAACCCTCACTGGTCCTTTTCGTGAACATCTGCTACCCATCTCCTGCCTCCCCTGTTAGTGAAGATGAAGTGAGACCCAGTTTTTGAGTCCCAGAACTCTCTAGGTTTATCACTCAGAATGTTGCAAAGCAAATATTTTCCCTGTGCCACAAGTGTTCTTTCCATGAAGCCCAGTCCTATTCTGATTTCTCCCATTTCCTTTCTTAGAGAAGTAAATGTCTGTTGTCCTCTGCTGTTTATGGTTTTAATATAGCCCAGAGAAGAACAAAGACTAAGCCCCAAAGAGTAAATGATACAGAGGCAAGAATCCAAGAGTCCATAAGAGGAGTATGTCCTGGGTGCCTCGGTAATAAGTCCCTGATGTGCTTGCTTTCACCATGTATGCTTTGGACAGATCACACTGACTTTCCCCAGGATTCATTTTAGACTTGGGAGGAGGGATCCAAGTGCTCCTGCAGTTCCTGAGCCAGCATCAGACGCCCCTGCTTCTTGGCTCTGCCTCTGTCAGTTAGCTTCCCAGACACAATTCCATCTTCCCTTTGTGGATTAGACTTTGCTGGAATCAGGCTCTTACTTCTGGCCTGGGGGTGGATAATCTCATTGCTGGAGTGTAATAGTTCAGCAGGGAGAATGGCGCTGGGGAGAGGCCACTGCCCTGTCCCCATCAGCTACTAGTTACAACAGGGACTCAGCCCTTGTCACAGAAACAGCAGCCTTTGGATGTTTGTTTGTTTTTTGCCTGACTTCAGGATAAAATATTTCCTAACTCTGGGATTAACAGGTTGATCCAATTTGTTTTATAGATTACTAACAGATTTACCCAGGATTCTTAGCTGTTTTTGCTTCGGTAACATTAAATGTCTGGAATGTGCTCATTCCAATTCCAGGGCCCTTTTCCTGAGACTCACGTTTCCTGGCTTAACGTTTTGATTGCCAGTAGGTGGATCTTTTCCAAATGAATGAAATAATTCTAAAATCTCACAGAACCGTTTTTCTAGAACCATTTTTCTAGGTTCATTTCAAGATGTTCATGGTATCAGAGAGAAACTCTGCCTTTTTCTAGATCAGGCTACAGATGTCTGCAAGGCAACTTGTATGCCAAACACAGTATGAATTTCCTATTAGTTCGTTTGTACAAGTGCCCACCTCCATGTCAAATTGAGCCAGTTTCCATGTTAAAGTGTGATAAAATAAAATGACAATCTGCTTGCAAATTTTCTTATATGAGTTAGAAGAAGTGAATATTTTACCCTGTCTTATTTACTCTTGAATTGGCTTTCTCCTGACATGCTGCACACCTCTATTCACTTCTCTCTTAACATCCTTTTGGTGTGTGCTCAGGAAACAAAATAATTTTGATAGAAGCAAAACATTGCTGAAGGAGAAGCATTTTTTGAAAACAGTGAAGAGCCCTTGTGTAATATATTCAAAAACTAAGTATAAATAGCAGAGTTCACCTTCCCAGCAAAAGCAATCATTATTTACATGTCTTAAATATCAAGGTCAGTGGAAAGCATTAGAAATTGACTTCTTTCAGAGACTTTGTACACTCGATGCTGAAGACTGGAAGCAATTCTTGAAAGACCCACATGTGGCAAAATCCCACCATAATATCCCCTACCACATGAGCAGCATTTTTTGATTCTGGAACTTATACCATAAAATTCTCCTAGAATTTACCATTAGCAATCTGGTTTTATCATCTCTAAAGTCTCTTTAATAATGTAATTAGTAGCTACAAAGAGTTATACTAGTATACAACCTACAAAGGTTATCCTTTCATAAGTAAGGGAACTACCATCAGTAAGAGAAATATCAATAACCTCAAATATGCAGATGACACCACCCTTATGGCAGAAAGCAAAGAAGAACTAAAGAACCTCTTGATGAAAGTGAAAGAGGAGAGTGAAAAAGTTGACTTAAAGCTCAACATTCAGAAAACTAAGATCATGGCATTCGGTCCCATCACTTCATGGTAAATAGATGGGGAAACAATGGAAACAGTAACAGACTTTATTTTGGGGGGGCTCCAAAATCACTGCAGATGGTGACAGCAGCCATGAAATTAAAAGACACTTGTTTCTTGGAAGAAAAGCTATGACCAACCTAGAGAGCATATTAAAAAGCAGAGACATTACTTGCCAACGAAGGTCTGTCTAGTCAAAGCTATGGTTTTTCCAGTAGTTATGTATGGATGTGAGAGTTGGTCTATAAAGAAAGCTGAAAGCCAAAGAACTGATGCTTTTGAACTGTGGTGTTGGAGAAGACTCTTGAGAGTCCTTTGGACAGCAAGGAGATACAACCAGTCCATCCTTAAAGGAAATCAGTCCTGAATATTCATTGGAAGGACTGATGCTAAAGCTGAAACTCCAATACTTCAGCCACCTGATGTGAAGAACTGACTCATTTGAAAAGACCCTGATGCTGGGAAAGATTGAAGGTGGGAGGAGAAGGGGACAGCAGAGGATGAGATGGTTGGATGGCATCACCGACTCAATGGACATGAGTTTGAATAAGCTCCAGGAACTGATGAAGGACAGGGAAGGCTGATGTGCTGCAGTCCATGGTGTCACAAAGAGTCAGACATGACTGGGCGACTGAACTGAACTGAAGTAAGGGAACTCTTAAGAGACTTTGAAAAATAATAATAATAATCCTGAATTTTCCTTAAAATAAACTGTTTTACAAATTCACAGTAACAACTTTTGCCCTAACTGTTATGTTGTTCTCTTAAAAGTTAGCAATACTCATAAAAATTTGTGTATTTTTCTTATTAGAGAATTCTTCAGTTGTTGTTCAATGTAAAATCCCGACACATGGCACTGTCGAATGAAGTTTGAATGCTGAGAGGCAGGCTTGGATGACAGCTGTTACAAGTTCTAACTGTCCCTATTTCTAGGCTCCGGGGAGACTCTTAACATTTCACCCTCTTTTGCTGTACTTCATGACACATCTGGTTGGAAAGGAAGCTCATAATGGATATTTCATACCAGCACCACAGCGATAATGAAAATAAAGTGACTGTGCTATAGCTTGAAACAATGTGACATCTAAACCACCAAGCAAACAATTTCTAGAAAAGAACCAACACCCGCCAACGAATGTCACCATCTAATTCCTTTTGTTTAATTCATGCATTTGCATAGTTAAGTGTCTTTTTCAAAGCTTCTTTTAAATAATTATGTTCTCAGCATGCACACTCTCAGTAGGTGAGTGGACAGCTTGCTGAAGTATAAAGCAAAGCCTGAATTATGCATCTGGCAAAAGGAAAGTGTCACTTCTGTTAGTTAAGTAACTAATGGGAACTACTTAACCCTTTATTAAAGTAACTGCATTGCTAACCCCCTTCAAAGCCCCAAATAAAAACACATCTACTGCCATTTACAGTCAGTGTGTCCTCAACAAATCTTGGATTACACTAATGGCAGTTGTTCAGGTGAGACATTCTTTAAAATGTTTAATACTCATCAGACCATAAGTCAGTAAAAAACAAATAAAACCAGAACTCATCTAGTCTTAGATGGTGAGAGGTAAAAATTCTGCTGGTTTGAACCCATTTCCCTGAGACATTTGAGTTTTTCCTTGTTGCTAAACATTTTCTCAAATCCTCCATATTAATTCTAGATAAAATTATTATTATACAGAATGTATTTTTTAATCGACCTATATCCCTAAGTAACTCATTATGTAGAACACTGTTCTGGCAATTGGCAATGAACTATGGAGTTCTGTAGCCTCTATACATGGTAATAATTTTTTTGCTTTATCTCATTAATGATCCCATAATGGTAGGCATTGACTGCTTTAGCCCTTTTGGGACCTGGAAACTCCTCATTTTAGAGCAAGTTGAATCTACAAAACAGAACTAAAAAACTAGTTTTGGCCTCTTTTGCCAAAAAGTCAAACACGACTGAGCTGAACTGAACAGTGACTTTCTCCCTGATTTGTAGTTAGTGATTATACTTTACTTTCACTCCTTTAACCTCTGTAAGATACTAAAAATTCTGCAAGCTAACAGGTTAAACTAACCTTTAATTAGATATTTGTAGGGCTTCACTGGTGTCTCAGATGGTAAATAATCTACCTGCAGTGCAGGAGACCTGGGTTCGATCCCTAAGTTGTGAAGATCCCCTGGAGGAGGGCGTGGCAACCCTCTCCAGTATTCTTGCCTGGAGAATCCTTGTGGACAGAGGAGCCTGGTGGTCTACAATGGGGTCACAAAGAGTCAGACACGACTCAGAGACTAAGCACACAGCACAGGGTATTTAGAGATCACTTAAATTGTGTTTTCATGAAGTAATGAATGCTGTGTATGTGTGAGAGAGAGAGAGAAAGAAAAATTCAAAGGGTTTACTGATGTTAATTCAGACTGCTGTTTGGGTACATATAGTTAAGTATGTGAGTTAAGCTGCAGTGGCACAGCTTTTAAATAGCCAAGTCAAAGAAGGTGATCCACGAGTCCTTTTTCACAAAGTTCTGATTGACCATCACTTTTACTTTGATTTCTTAAGCGGCCAAGTGAAAAGTATATAATATGGCATTTGTCAAAGATTTTAAAATAATGCTTATCATTTATTTAATCTTCTTGTAATCCTGAATATGCAAAAGAACCACCAAGAGGTATGGCCTGTACATGCTTGGAGGTCCTAAGGTCATTCTAATCTCTTTAGAATCCTGAGATACCAAAGCAAGTATCATTTCCATTCATTTGGTTACAGGTCAGAAGTAAAAGCGAGGCAAGATGTGAAACCAGACATCCGGCAGCCTCCATTCACAGACTACAGGCAGCCTCCACTGGACTACAGGCAGCCCCCAGGAGGGGACTACCCGCAGCCCCCACCCGTGGACTACAGGCAGCCTCCGCTCCTGGACTACAGGCAGCCTCCCCAGACACCAGGCAGTTCCCGCTGTCAGACTACAGGCAGCCCCAGGTACCTCAAAGACCCCACCATGTTTGTTTCATTTTTCTAATCAGCAGACCTATAATTCTCACACAAACACACGCAACTCTGGTGCATTTATTTATGGTGCTCAGCAGCAGTGAATGAGAAAATTCAGAGAGATAATACCACTGAGGCCTATGTGCAATAGTTACATGTTTTCCACGTAAATGGATAAGAACTAAAGTCCACACGCTACGCAGCAGTTCTTTTAATGACCAAGGAAACTGTTCTGATCTGCTCAAACCTTTTGAATGTTGTCTTGAAGACAGATTACTCCTCATGATATCTTGTCAGTTGGATCCCAGTAACTATGAGAGAGAACAGAGGGACTGACCGCAGAAGCTTCTCTGATATTAAACAATTGTTTATTCCATTTCTCCGCAACCCCAAAGGATTTTGATTATTTCACTGTGGACATGGAGAAAGGAGCCAAAGGATTTGGATTCAGCATTCATGGAGGAAGGGAGTACAAAATGGATTTGTATGTGCTGAGATTAGCAGAAGATGGGCCAGCAATAAGGAATGGAAGGATGAGGGTAAGAATGTTCTCTTTTTATAGAATTGCTTAATTCTGAAAGAAATGCCTATTGTGGTATTGATTCAGTGCTAAAGCCCACTATTAAGCAAACTGACTTGATGTACATGTTGCCTTCTTTCCATTTCACAGTCCAGTATTCTAAAGGTTTGGCCAAACATTGTTTGAGACTTATCTCTCATTTTCTTTCTAATGGCTTCTAATTGACAACTCTCAGTATGATGGTTTACATATATGTTTCTCTAAAAAGCAAATTAAAGAAAATGGACAAAGTAAACAAGTCTAAGAGATACCTTGAAATGCAAATGTGGCTCCATAATCTTTTGTGTGGTTTGAGGATTTGAGATTGAATCTTTTGAAATTTATTTTTAGCATCGTGTTTTTTTCTTCACATGGTTTTGTTTTTCTTTGGAAATATTTCTTTTGAGTTGACTGACTTTGGGTTTGATATTGGGCAAAAAGAAGCAGGAGAAAGGGGGATGAAGCTTCTTGGATACATGTTGCCCTTAAAATGGTAGCAGCCAAAAATTTTCCAGTTAGAGTGTAAGTTAAGGTTAGATTTTTAATATAATAGTTACTTTGAGGCATCTAGTTGATGCATAACTAATTCTTCACCTACGGGTACAAAGCAGCACTTGCTAGAAGTATAGCACATTAGTCAGTCTCTCTCTATAAAATGTCATCCAGGAAGCACACAATAAAGGTTAGTTATTATAAGTAAAATCTAGAATCATTCTTGTCCTCCCCCCTTGCCCTTTAAGTTAATACAGAAAAGCTGTGGTTCCTGGGTTCTAGAGCCTCAGATTCTTCTACTGTTTTACCAACCAATTGCTCCTGGCAATGGAATGAACCTGTTATTCCTGCCACCAGGTCTGCCATTTCTGTAGTCTCATTTTCGAGTCAGTGAATCATCCACAGTGCAAAAGTAGAAAGAGCAAATGTGTCTATTTTTCTCCCTTCCTTCACAATCCTTTGACATCTGGGGAGTCTCCAGGGGATTTGAACCCAGGCAAGGCTGACTGCAGAGAATAACAGCCCCTGCCCTGATTTAGCCCCAACCTCCTCTTAACATCCTCTGCGTGTGGTTTTAGGATCAGTCTCTACCTGGTTTCTTGGCTCCCAGCTTCCCTAAACAGAAGGGCACTTCCTTAACATGCTGCAAAGCCAACTCACAAGTTGTTCAATAGAACGAAATTAATCTCTGCAGTGCAGATGAACACAACACAGCGCAGAAGCCGTGAGTGAAATGACCAGAGCTCCGTGAGAGAGGACCGCCCCACCACCGGCCCATGCCTGGATTTTAGAGTTGTGGGCTGCAAAAGGTGGCCACATTTTATAACAAATGGTCTAGTTGACTTTTCAATATATTCAGTTCTCCCAAGGCATAGAAGCCTAAATATAGAGGCACTCTTACGTAAAATGAATATTCTTTCTTATAGAATTTAAACCAGAGCAGTAGTTCTCTGCTGTGTGGTCCCCTGGCATCAGCTTCCCCGAGAGGGGCAGGTTAGTTAGCAACACAACATGGAGCCTCATCTCCTGGATGTGCATCTCAGAGCCACTGAATCAGAAACTCTAGGACTGAGGCCACCAGGCTGTGTTCGTGCGATCCATCTCCCGATGATTCTGGTACAAGGTGACGTTTGAGAACCGCTGAGCTAGAGGGAAGCTGTGGCGATATAGGTATGGCACAGCGAGGATGTGTGTGACCCAGGCTCTGTTCATTCCCCCTGGATCCTGTCCAGGGAGCTTTCCATTCTGTCTCCCTGCTTTACCTCAGGTCTCTAAATCCATGTAAACACAGATTTAGAATTCTGTAGACAGGTGCTCAATTTTATGAAAGATGTTTTTCTTCTGGCAGGTGATAAAAATGAGTCTCTACCTGGGTTTCAAAAAATGGTACTTTCACTCCTTGTCAACGATTATAAAAATCAGCAATATTTCCTCATTTTCAGTGTCATTTTTATATAGCAACGTATTCTTCCTGTGTATAAGCTGTCCAAAAAGAAGTTATTACGGCCAGTTTTAGATATTATGAGTGTTTATTTTGGACTACTATATACATATATATTTCTAACATTTAATTCTCAAGGAAAACAAGTCACTTGAGAGTCATGGAAATTCTGTGGATCAGATTTTACTGGTTGATTTTATCTCTGATCTTTAAAACAAGGCTAGGACTTGTCAGGGATGAATGGATGACTTTTTTCTGCTGTTACGGTTATACTTAATATTCAGACATTTTGGTGTTTTTTTTTTACTTATGGATTCTTATAGCACCAACAGAGAACTTGTCTAGGGTGACAAACTCCATGTCAGGGAAGGAAACTACTTCACCATATAAGTTCAGAAGTACTTGTATTAGCTGCTTTGAATTTGATAAATATTTTGTATCTGCAAAATTAAAGGTCAGCAATTGTTCTTGATCATAGCACATAATTAATTCAGATTTTATTTTCATGTTTGGTATCAAATTTCATCACTTAAAGCTAATATTTTCTACCTTCATTAGTATTTACTAATTAGCAATAATGTTTATTTCACAGATATGTTTAAATTATTTCAGCAAGGAACAGGATAGATTAATATTTGCACAACTCAGTGGTTTGATTATTTTTTTGTTTGTTTGATTACTTTAAAATCATGGATAAACTGGATAACATATAGGTTACCAATATGGGAATTTAATAATAAAAGTAGTTAGGAATTCATTTTTCATCTTACTATAAAATCCCCCTTTTATATCACTGTTGCCCAGATCTATGTCTGTGTATATATGAATCTGGGCAACAGTGGTAAGAAATACATGGAGAAAAGGGAACCCTCTTACACTGTTGGTGGGAATGCAAACTAGTACAGCCACTATGGAGAACAGTGTGGAGATTTCTTAAAAAACTGGAAATAGAACTGCCATATGACCCAGCAATCCCACTCCTGGGCATACACACCGAGGAAACCAGATCTGAAAGAGACACGTGCACCCCAGTGTTCATTGCAGCACTGTTTATAATAGCCAGGACATGGAAGCAACCTAGATGCCCATCAGCAGACGAATGGATAAGGAAGCTGTGGTACATATACACCATGGAATATTACTCAGCCATTAAAAAGAATTCATTTGAATCAGTTCTAATGAGATGGATGAAACTGGAGCCCATTATACAGAGTGAAGTAAGCCAGAAAGATAAAGACCAATACAGTATACTAATGCATATATATGGAATTTAGAAAGATGGTAATGATAACCCTATATGCAAAACAGAAAAAGAGACACAGATGTACAGAACAGAATTTTGGACTCTGTGGGAGAAGGCGAGGGTGGGATGTTTCGAGTGAACAGCATTGAAACATGTATATTATCTATGGTGAAACAGATCACCAGCCCAGGCTGGATGCATGAGACAAGTGCTCAGGCCTGGTGCCCTGGGAAGACCCAGAGGAATCGGGTGGAGAGGGAGGGGGGAGGGGGGATCGGGATGGGGAATACATGTAAACCCATGGCTGATTCATGTGAATGTATGACAAAAACCACTACAATATTGTAAAGTAATTAGCCTCCAACTAATAAAAATAAATGGAAAAAAAATAATAAGTTCAAGACGGGAAGCTAGCACAAATTTTTCCCAACCTTTAAACCAGTCAGTCATCTTTCTCCTTGTTAATTGTGATTTCTTCACCTTCATTCTTTAATGCATTATTAACTAAACATGCTCTTTGTGATCAAGTGATCTTGGAACACTATAAAGCTGCCCCCACCTTTTTTGTGATCAGAAATAGAAGGGAAAGTCAGGAAGTATCTGATAATAGCAGGGTGTCTTAGATTAAACTTAGTACAGTAAAATTGCCCAACTCAGAATTACTACACAAGAGCCAGGTGATTCTGAAAAATCATTTCATGTAACAGTTAATGAATTTCTGTGCCTGGGAATTAGGGCTGTAACACTACTTTTGAACACTGAGTTAATGCACAAGTGTTAGCCTCTGAACCTGAGGCTTTTCCTGGGTGTTTTATGTTAGGCTTGCTTGTAGGACAGTCGTGGTTTGTGCCAGTTTAGTAGTACAGGACTTTGCTGAGATTACAGAGAAGCCAGGTAAAGTGAGAGTCAAAGAAGGTGTCTAGCACCGGTGTGAAAGCACCCCCTTACACTGGGGAGTCTAATAAACGATCCACGGATCTGGATTTGTAAAGAATGTCCTTAGGCATCTGAGTGACCACCTGGGCATCCAAGAGAAATGCCAAAGATCTTCCCTCCTCAGGGGTTCTCTCATGGATTTGGTGAGAGACAGGTAGGCATATCCCAAAAGTGGGTCCCAGGTGAATTATTTCACTCTAGTCTTTCTGGGCACCTGCAGCAGAGACAGTTGTCTTAGCAGAGATCTTTGGCAAATTAGACTGTCTGACTTTCAAATTGATTAAGAAGTACTCGAAAAGAACATGATTTTTTTTTTCTCCCTTGGAAAGTATTATACGCTTACTCAATTTTTTGGTTAAATAAACTCTTTCTTTCCACTTGATGAAACAAGAGTCAGATCAGGCAAGCATCCCGATAGTACTTTTCCTGGTAAGGTCAATGGATTCCTTAATACCAAAAGCAAACCACACTCAGAAAGTAGTGAGGAAAATAGTGACTCTTTTGAGGGTCAAATTTACAAAGCAAGTCTAGATACAGGGGAGACGGACGATAAGAAAATCTTTTTCAGAAGATCAATTTGATGCTTATTTTAAAAGGTTCTAAAAACCCCTTTATCAGAAACATATAAAGGTAACAATAAATGAATTTAAAGATTTATTAAAAATATAACTATTTTGATCCCTTCTAAACCCACAGCCCTGCTCTCAGTCTCCAAAATAAGCAAACATGATGTAAACGGCAACCCACTCCAGTATTCTTGCCTAGAGAATCCCAGGGACAGAGGAGCCTGGCAGGCTACAGTTCATAGGGTCACAAGAATCAGACACAAGTTAGTGACTAAACCACCACCAACAACCATTTAACATCAGTACCTGTGAAACAGGAAGGATTATATCTATTAATGCCATATAGACTTATTGGGAAAGTGTAAGCAGTTTTTCGGGAAGTAGAATTATTTTTGTCTTATTAAGTAGACAAGTAGAATTATCTTTGTCTTATTAAGACAAAGAAGGGAGGTATCAACTTGTGAGTGACTTATGTTATTGAGAGACTTATACATGAGAATATATCATGAAATGGAACTTGAATAGCATAGTGCAATTAGAATAAACACTAAGAAAAACAATGTGAGACATAATTACATGAAATACTGACTTTATTTTAAAAAATTAGAGAGTAGCAAGTTTTGACTTTAATTACTAGCTAATGTTTTAACACTATGTAATAAAAATTAAACACACAAAACAATCTGTAAATGTAGAAAATACGGGGAATGGGAAATAGAAACATAATCATCTTGTCTGATTGCTCCTCCTCAGTCATTCAAGAAGGGTGACATCAGAAGAGAAACACAAATGACATTCAGATTTCAAGGAAAAGTTTAAGAAAGGATTAGAAAATATTAATAATCTGTTTTTAAAAGAAGACTTTTTAAGTTTATAAAAGAGTCTAATAAAGTTGAGAGGGATAAAATGTTCATAACTAATGAATAAATCTCTGGTACAAAGCTCTTAGGGACACAATCTAATTAAAAACTGAGTATAAATAGAAAACACAGGCAAAGAATAATGAATGTATGAAGTAATTTACTGGTGAAGCTCAGTGAATCAGGAATCTAAGAAATCAAGAGACTTCTGGAGGGAAGAGAGTGCTTAAATAAAAATCAGAGTCAAGTTAGAAGATATCTGAAAAGAGAACAAGTTTGAAAGGTAAAATGTTTCCTTGAATATTTACCTTGAAAAGGTAAACTATTTTCCTGTTTCCATAAAAATATAATACATTCCCTAATCCAGAAAATACTTTTTTTATTTTAAAGAAATAACATCACTTTTAGCTTCGCCACCTTAATAACTGGGTAGTAGCTATCTGTGCCTACTTAGCATTGCATAAACTTATTTATAAAATAGTTTATCTTCTTCCTGAAACTCATATGTGACAAAGTCAACCAGCAGTGGGCCTTGGGATCACCTACAAAAATTTGTAAGGCTGAACAATGTGTGAAAAAGATACTGCTTACCCATCATTTTCTTTCCTTTTTAATGAAAAAGCAACTTCCCTGTTGGCAGCTTCTCTTAAATTCATCACCTCTCCTATGGACCAGACATGGCTAGCCTGTGACTACAGAAAGAAAGCATTCTACTTTATATAACATAAAACCAGAAGAACATTTCTAACATATGTAATAATATAAACACTAACAATGATTCAAGCACCCATGAGCCCTTATCCCAGTTTAAAAAGCAGAACATCTCCAGTCTCCCAAGATTCCATTCTCCTCCCACTTGCCAACCCCCAGAGGTAACCAGCACCCTAAATATTATCATTCCTTCTGGTCTTACCACACGTGTGTGTACCTCTCAACTATATCATTTAATCTTGTACGCTTAGTGAGCTTTACATGAATGAATCTTGCTGTACATGTTCTTCTCTGTGGTTTACTCTTTATACATTATGTTCATAAACACTCGTACAAGTTGATGCATGAAGATGTAAATTATTCCATGGTATGAATATGCTACAGTCTCCCTTAGTTATAAATGGAGAGTTGAAGTTTTCTGTATTAGTGGACACTGGATTTTTTCCAATTTTTTTTTTTTTTTTTGCAACTAATACTATCCTTGTATATACTTCCTGCTGCACATACGCACAACTTTCTCTAGACTAGACTATATATCTAGGAGAGTATATATTTAACTAAATAATACAAAGATATTTTCCTAGGCAGTTGTACAAATTTATACTCATACTGGCAATATGAAAGTTTCCCTTATTTTACATCCTCACAAGACTTGTACTTCAGGCTTTTAAATTCTTATTCTGGTAGGTAGAAAATGATATATAAATGCAAATATAAACCTATTTCTTGATTACAAATAATATTTATTTTCTTTTCTTAGGTTTATTGGGCTTTATTTCCTCCCAAATAAAGATGCCTATTCATATCTTTACCCCATCTTCTGTTAAATTATTCCTTCTTTTCATATTGATTTTGAACCAAGTGTTTATATGTTCCTGATGATGATTTTTCACTGATTGATATGTTGGAAATATCTTTTTTCACCTTATGGCTTTTAGTTTCACTTTCATTACGATGCCCTTTCATAGACAGAAGATCTTAATTTTAGTGTAATTGACTTAATCATCCTTTTCTTTTATAATTTCTGCTGTCTGTGTCATCTTTGAAAAATCACTCCCTAAGTCATATTCTTGAAGACCCCCTACATCTTCTTCTAAAAGTCTTACAATTTTGCTTTTTCGTATCTGTCTTTAATTAGCTAGAATTTATTTCTGTGTGTGGTAAAAGGAAGAAATCCAATTTCAGTTTTTCAATATGGATAACCACCTGTCACAGCATCATTTATTGGGTATCCTCTCATTTCCCTGCAATCTGCAGTGACAGCTCCATAGTAAATACGGTGGGCTGTTTATAGATACCTTATACTGCTCTACTGGTCTGTTTGTCTATACCTACATCAATACTATACTTATCTACCTTTTAATAAGTCTTGAGTTTTGATGGAGAAACTTCCTATCCCCCCATCCCCAGACATACATCTTAATTCTTCAGGAGTGTTTGAATGTTCTTGGACCTTGTTTCTTGTCCTATTGGGGTTTTTAATTGGAATTGCTTGGAATCTATAAATAAAAGTGGAAAATCTTACATCTTTATAATATTGAGTCTTTCTATCTGTGAGCAACTATTTATTTTGATTTTCTATAAAGTGCTTAAAGTTTCATAGTATTTTCCATAATTTTGATAGATTGAGTCTAAGCATTTGCACATTTTCTTAATATTTTTACGCTTGTATTTTAATGTAATATTGAAATTAACTGTACCAATGAAAAGAAAAACAATTGATTTCTCTATATTGACCAGTTGTATCATACAAAATTACTAAATTCATATTAATTCAAATAACTTATCTGTAACTTCCTCTAGGTTTTCTACATAGATACTCAAATTTTCTGTGTCTTTCTTTTAAGGCCTTTTATTTATTTTAATTATTTTATATATTTATTTACTTGGTTTTCAGTATGATGCTAAATAGAAATGGTCAAACAAGCACTCATATTTTATTTCTAATCTTAAAGGGAATACTTTCACCATTAAGCATAATGTTGAATGAGTTTATATAAATAACCTTTATGAATTAAGAATGTTCCATTCTATAGATAAGGAAGTTTTGGTACATATACACAATGGAATATTACTCAGCCTTAAAAAGGAACAAATTTGAGTCTGTTGAACTGAGGTGGATGAACCTAGAGCTTGAGAGAAGTAAGTCAGGAGAAAAATATCATATATGAATGCATATATATGGAGCCTAGAGAAATGATACTGATAAACCTATTTGCTGGACAGAAATAGAGACACAGAGCACAGACTTGTGAACACAACAGGACCAATTGAGAAAGTAGCAATGAAGCGTGTACACTTCCATATTAAAATAGATAGCGAGTGGGAAGTTGCTACATAGCACAGGCAGCTCAACCCGGTGCTCTGTGACAATCTAGAAGGGTAGGATGGGGGGTGGGGAGGGATGGAGGTTCACCAGGGATGGGATATATGTATACTTAAGGCTGATTCACATTGTTGTATGGCAGAGATCAACACAACATCTTAAAGCAATTATCTTCCAAGTAAAAATAAATTTAAAAAAAAGAATATTCCATTCTGTTACTAGTTTGCTAGATAGTTAATTATGAATACGTGTTGAACTTTGTGAACTATTTGTACATCCACAGAAAGCATATACCCTTTTCCCTTTAATATGCTACTACTGCTGCTGCTGCTAAGTCACTTCAGTCGTGTCCGACTCTGTGCGACCCCATAGACGGCAGCCCACCAGGCTCCCCTATCCCTGGGATTCTCCAGGCAAGAACACTGGAGTAGGTTGCCATTTCCTTCTCCAATGCATGAAAGTGAAAAGTGAAAGTGAAGTCGCTCAGTCGTGTCCGACTCTTAGCGACCCCATGGACTGCAGCCTACCAGGCTCCTCCATCCATGGGATTTTCCAGGCAAGAGTACTGGAGTGGGCTGCCATTTCCTTCTCCCTTTAATATGCTGATTAATATAATTAAGAATATTATTCATATATTAATGGAATTTTATGTTAAATCATTCTTGATTTCCTCAGATAAGCTATATTTATTAATGATAATCTTTTTGATGCATCATTCAATTCAATTTTCTGTTATTTCCTTTAAACTATTTGCAGCTATATTCTTAGGTAAGATAAGACTGTAATTTTCTTTTCTTGAAGTGTTGGTGAATCATTTCAACGTTAGTGTTATACTAGTCTTATTAAGTGAGAAAGAATAATCCCTTTTGTTATTGTCATCATTGTTGTTATCTGAAAAAGCTTATGTAAGTTGAGAATTGTCCTTGAATGTTTGGTAGAACGAACCTGTAAATCCATCCAGGTCTAATATATTTTCTTTGTGTGAAAATTTTAAACTACATTACGTTTCTATAATAATTAGAGTATTCTTCAGATTCTCTGTTTCTTCTTGGGTCAATTCTGATAATTTTTTTCTGATAATTTATTTCATCTTAGTTTTCAAAATTTCTATAATATTATCTTATTATATTTTTAATATTTAAAGATTTATGTTTATGTTCCCGTCTCATTTATCTGACTATTGCTTGTGTGTGTATTCTTTCTGTTTTTCTTTGTTAATCACGTCAGGGGATTTGGCCAGTTTTTTTATTCTTTTAAAGAACCAGCTTACATATTTGTTCTCTGGCTTATTCATTTATTTTTATATTTGGTATTTCCATGCCTCCATTTTCTTCGGGTCAACTCTGTTCTTATTTTTCTTGTTCCTTAAGTTGAATGCTTAGATCAGTAGTTCTGAAGTTTTCTTTATTTCTATTAATAATGTACAGATTTAAGGCTGTAGTTTCAATATATAGTATGCTCATTTTTTTTTAAGTTCTAAATATATTCTGATTTCCACTACGACTCATTCCACTGTTTCTTTTTTTGCGCATGGATTATTTAGAAGGTGTGTTTGGTTTTTATTCCTAAGAGTATGGGAATTTTTTGGTTAGTTGACTCTTCTTGATTTCTAATGTAATTCCATTGCCATAAGAGAATATATTCTATATGATTTCAATCTTTCAAATTTGTTGTGGCTTACTCTTTGAGCTTACGTGTATTCAGGTTTTTTATATGATCCATATGTGCTTGAAAAGAACATGCCTTCTGTAATTATTGAGTGCAATATTCTATAGCTGTGTTTATTGGATAAAGCTTAGGTATTGTGTTATTCAAATATTCTCTATTCTCAATAATTTCTGTCTATCTGATATGTTAAATATTGAACTAGGTGCTTTAAACTTTTTTTGTTAAAAATCTTGTGCATTTTTCTTTGATCTGTCAAGCTTTACTTTATGTTTACTCTGTTATTTGGTACTCAGATATTTGTTATATTTTCCAGATGAATTCAATCTTTTATCATATGCAACAACCTGTCACATCTCTGTCAGTGCTTTTTACTTTCAAGGCTGTTTTGTCTGATATTAGTAAGTACACTAGTTTTCCTTATCTGGGGTGTCTTCTATCCTTTGCTTCCAACTTTCTGTGTCCTTATATTTTATGTGTTTCTCTGGTCTATGTAGCTATTTTTGTGTTTTTTAAACAATATGTCTTCACTAAATCATTAGTAGTCAATTTACATTAATTTTGATTACTAATAATTTTATTTGATCCTATTGTTTATTCTGTTCCTTTTCTGTCTCACTCTTTTTGTTCTTTTTAGCTTACTTTGAATAAGTCTTTGGGTGTCCAGTTTATGCAGGTATCTCCTATTTAACTCCTCATTTATAGCCCCAAGCTGTATTTTCTATTCCTGATGCCCATCCATCAAAATAGAAACAGGTTTCCCAGAAAAGGTAAAACTCTGTTTGGCATTTGTTTGCCTCCTAAGAGTCCTACCTACATTCACTTTGTTTTTGGCATCAGAGGATTCTTTAGTTTCTTGCCTATTCAGCAATGGTAATTTGGGGTATCTAACCCAGCATTTTGCTAGAAGCAGGTTTATGTCACATATATCCTTAATGACCAAATTATAGTTGTTGAAACTATCTCCTGTCTTAGAACTGGGTATTAATCTCCCTCTCAGTGTCTCTATGTAAGAACCCCTGAGGGTACCCTACATGTGCCAGCTACAGTCGTTCTATAGCCTGTCTTCTTCTCCAACTCCAATCCCACTGTCCTCTGCCCATATAGCCACTGATGAGTTCTTGCTCCAGCCCTGCTGAGACCTCTACAGCTTGGCCCTTGAGTGGGTCCAAGGTGTCTAGCCCCTTTGATGTGCACTCTGCTGGGTTCCGGGCAGAGGGAAGCATGGCTTCCTCCTCACCCCCAGCCACGTTTTGCCTCCTCAGCACTCCAGTAGCTCTGGTTGGCCCACAGTCTCACAGAGCTTAGGGGTGGTCACAGACTCAATGCCTGCAGGAGCCAGGCAGGGAACAGAACAAGTGAAGAACACAGGGCCTTTGGCCTTCCTAAGGAGCCACCTCTACTGCCAAGGCCAACTGTGAATCTGTCGGAATGCTGTCTTCCTCCTAAGTCTTCAAACTTTCAAGAGAAAGAAAAAATCTGTATTCTTAAGAATTAACTAGACTTGAAAAAAATTTTCATTTAAAAAACCTGCACAAGCCAAACAAGTCTCCAGAAGGTGGGGGGTTCACAGCTGCCCCATTTCTGTCATCTATTGTAAACAGATCCTAAAGCAGGGGGGAGGCAGAATGGCTGAGGGCAGGGATGGGGAAGCAGCTCCTATTCTGGGGACCCAGTGCAGTCAGCCAGTAGTATGCTGGTGTAACAAGTACTCTTGTTTTTTCTTACTCCAGTATTACTGCTGTAACTTTTAGGAGAAGCGAATGCAGGACTGCTCAAAATGTTTCAACATTGTACATGGTGAGGAAAATCTTGGGAAAATTTTGATCTTTTGCCTCCTCTTTGTACTTGAAATTTTAAAGATGGTTTTCACTCCTAGAAAACATATTTTGATGGCCCAAAATGATTTTGTGTTTGTCATCTCCTGCCAGATCCTAGAGAAATCATTTCTGAGAGAGGCCATGTTTAATAGGGTGCAGATTCCTGCTGACTGTGCAGAAGAACCCAACCTTGTCTTCCATGAACCAGTATTGTTTGTCTAGGCCATGAATGCATGGACCTGCATAGCTGCCTGAATCTGGGGAGGAGCCCCTTTCATATCTAGCTCGAATCCTGCCATTGAGTTTGAGTAGCATGACATACTGTCTTGAATTAATATGCCCTTGAGTCTAGAGAAACAAAGCAAAGAATCTGTCTCCCTTAGCAACAAGAGACTCTCTCACACAGAATTTCCCTGCAGGAGGAAAAAGTTAGGTTAAAAACAGTGAGATAGACCCATCCATGAGTCTTGAAGAGTCTATCTCTGGTAATTGACATATGTCTGTGAAGAACTACATTCACTTCATTTATTTTTAATCATCTAATCTAAGTTACTTTCATTGTCACTTAAATTCACTCAGTTTCTTCCTTACCTTAAAGTCTGGCTTAGAGGGAAGTTCTTATCTGTCTTAGTGACTTCTTAGGCCACTCCCTACGTTGGTCCCTTTCCTTCTTCCTCTGTCTACTCCTCCCTTATCAGGAAATACGGGATACTAAAAATGGCGGGAACCTGGGAGACCTGATATTCAAACATTGGCTCAACAACCCACTGCCTGTCTAGCTCTGACCTTGGACGAGTTAGCCCATCATACAGCTGTTTCTATAGCTTCAACCAAATACCAGGCCTCCTGTGGGCAGCTTCAGGGGTACACACATTGGGGGGAAAAGTGTCCTCCTAGCCAGCATGACCAGTTGAATCAACCCTAGCAACTCATAGAATGATAGCATGTCCACATATTCCCATAAGTTATTTAATAGAATCAGTTTTATTCATCTGTAAAATGGGGAAATATTTTCCAGGAAGGGGAAAGTGCCTGCTTCAATACTCCTGAGTTTCTATCTGTTCTTTCTCTTTCTCCTTCTCCTTCTCCTCAAGGCTTATACTTCTATTAAAATACTCAGTAGTCTAAGCTGGAGATACAGAAAGCATTTTTTTTTTTTAAGTAAATGTGGAGATCAAGAGGCCATGAAAGCTTTGAAATAAAAATCAACATGTATTTACCTCCCCACTCCCCCTGTCTATTAGATAAAGTGGCTCCTTTTGAAAATGCAAATCTGGTCTATCTGCCCAGCACTTAAAAACCTTCAGTGGCACCCCATTTCTTTCAGGGTAAAGATCAGACCCGCCCAAGGCTATCCATGCCCTGCATGTTCCAGCCCTGCCTCCCTCCACAGCTTGGCTCACCTGGGCTCCCCTACTTTCCATGCAGCTGACAACCAGACCCTCTCAGTCTCTGATAGTTCACATGCTTCCCTCTCCTCTTCACCAGATTGTCTCCTTGTCCTTCTCATCCCAGCTCAAGCATCTCATCCCCAGAGAAGGCGTCTCTTCTCCCCTCTCTGATCTGGTCACATCTGCCTGTCACAGGCGCTTCATAGCGTCTTTCCTGCTGCTCGTTTTACATTTATGTGTGATTGTGTTATGATGTTTGTCTCTCTAGAATATAAGCTCTATGGGAGCAGGAGCCGCATTGCTCTCGGCTCCCCACTGTACCCCTGTGCCTGACACATGGTGAATGCTCAGTAAACATTTACTGCTGAATGAATGCATGAACAGAAGCCTTTGAAGTGCAGGATACAACAAGCAAGCTCACTAAGTTTCCGGGGAGTTTGTAATTTCCTCGATTCTGTCTCGTTGCAACAAAAATTTGAAGCAATGGACGGACCAGTGTTACAGCTCATGTTACAGCTCAGTTTTATTTAGAAAGTAAAGGAAAATACATCCTTGAGGTATGAGGGCATGCCGACCCAAAAGACGTGAAAAGAAGAGAGGCCTCCGGCCCAATTTTGGCTCCTCTTTTTATATATTTTTTCTCCTCCCCCTGGGCCTGCCCTATGTAAATTAGACTTGCCAGGAGTGCTGTTTGTTTTACCTGTGGTCCTCACTCCGGTCCTCCTGGGACCTTCCTTTGTTCTATTTTTGCAAGCTCTTCCCTTACCTTGTTTTTTAATCACTGCCATTCTGGGCTTCTTTTTCCTATTCTAACTACCTAACATTAAGTAAATGACCACAAAGGCACCTGATGGACCAGGCTGTAGGATTTCATAGATAAGTACGTTTATGAATACACAGGGCTAACAGTCTAACTCATAGGGCTTCTTATGCCCTAGTGCCTCATTGTAAATGCACCATTGTTTTGAGGCTGTGTTTAATTATTACAGATTTTGCAGTGTCAGGGAGATGGTATATGTAAAACCTTACTGTGCCTAATATTATTTAAATACCCTTAATCTTAAATTACATGACAGTTCATGTCTTGCTTTCCTCATCTGTAAACTCCTTATCACCAAATGGGAATGACAAGGTAAGAGTGGAAAATAAGGTAAAATAAGGTCAAACAGGAAATAATGAAGAACCTCAAAAGCATGAGGTATGCGAAACATGACAGAATAATGGGTTGCAAGACAGGTGTGCTGAAGCCTATTAGGAAAGGTCCACAGGAGAGCAGCGCAGTTGGCTGAATGGTGGGAAAAACAGAGCTAGGCAGAATATTCCAACTCTGCAGAGCTGAGTTCCTATCAGGTCAATGCAGATAAATGAGGTAAGGAGTTGATAAAATCGAGAGCAGGAGAGAAGAGAGATAACAAGTGCTTAAGAGAGGAATAAAGCGGTCCAACTGGAGAATCAAAGCAGTTGTCTGGGCTCAGGTAGATCATTTCAGGAGCACTGCCTTGCAAAGATCACCTACCCGATGTTTCATCACCCCTGGGTGCTGACACTCAGTAAACACAGAAGGCTTATCCTACATGAAGCGTGAGCCTTTACATGTCATCACAGCCCTTATCACTCAGCCGCCCATAGTCCCTCAGCCATCACTCTGAATCACCCTTCAGCTCATCTGCAAACGTAAGGCTTTCCCTTTATTGTTGGATTCTGCTCTGTGCCTTTTACAAAGAAAAAGAAAAACCCCTCACAAAGATCAAATCCATTACCTTTCTATTTTCAGAGTCTGACCTATGAACACTGTTGAATGTGCTATTCGAGTTCCTCTCAGGAATGAGGGAGAGCGTTGCCTTGATTAGAGAAGGACCCATAGGCAGAGGGGCCTGCTCCCTGGCTCCAGACGCCATTGTCAATTATCTAAGGCTCATCATCCCACGCGGGGAGGGCTCCGGTTTCTCTGCCCTGTTTCTTCTTCTATGGGATGCCCAACTTTGAACCATTTCAAAAGCAGCATCCCATGAGGGCTAGTTAAAGGTTTGATAAGGAATCAAAGGGTTAGCGTTAGGATTGCATCTTGGTGGGGAAAGACACAGAAGAAATTGAATAAATTGGAAGTTAGGAGAATCATTGCATTTTAGTTATTCTTTTTTTTTTTTTTCTGCCTATGGAAAAAAACGAGAACATTTACAAACCACTGCTGTGATCTCACAAACACATTTTACTTGCCTCTTCAATGAGAGGAGGATTTATGAGTATAGATTCCTCTTTTCTACTAAATCATCATTTCTCCATCTGTATCTGAGAATAAATCAAGATTTCTTCCCTCTTCATTCTTACAAAGTGTCTTCCCAGTGTTTATGCAAATTGGTATTCTGCCTGAGATTTTTTTTTTTGGTCATCCCATCTTTCCCGTAGACCTAAAGCTTTTCTTCTGAGTAGGTAGAGAGTCACATGGTTTGCTCTGTCTACTCCTCTACTTCTCTTTTAATCAGGAAAATGGACACAAAATACATCTTGAGCCTTATGCACACAGGACTTTGCACAGCAGAGCAAACAGTACTGCCCTTATCTTGACACAAAGCCATCTTAGTGTCTCATGTCTTTGTGTAATGATCTGCCAAAGGGGTGACTATGCCACTAGTCTTTAGGACACTGTCAGCAATATTAGTCTCTTGCAGGATGTAAAGGAGATTCTTCAACCTATTAGCATGACTTTCCCTTGTTCTTCTTGAGAGAAGAACAATTGAGCCCAGAAAGGGAAGTTAAGGTCAAATGAACAGCAGAGCAATTCAGAAGCTATCAAGAGCCAGGCTCTCTGTCTTCAAATGTGAGTCCAGGTCATTCATGCTTCTTCTCCGGGGTGCCCTGGTGTCTTGCCCTTTGGCAAAACAGCATCCTCAGTCCACAGCCTGTTCATTCACTGGGGCTGCTGCCTGGTGCCTGCACTATTGAATAAAGAAATGGCCTCTGTTCCTGCCTGCAGAAGGTTGATGCCTCCTTCTCTGGGATTAAAAGGTCATTATTGTGTCTGGCTCCTGACTGATTCAACTTGACAAGATACTGGTTTTTCAGTAAGTTCTTCTGTATATTGGAATCCATCAGCTGTTTTTGACCCTGTGTAAAACAGCACAATCTCCTAGGCAGGCTTGTCTCATTACTGGCCAGCTTTAGGAGTTGTGGACTGACATTCCTTCTAAATGCCTAACCTGAATTTCTGACTGCCTGTTGGATGTCCAAGGCACTCATTTTTCATTTCAAACCAGCCACCACTTCTTGACACGATGCCATCTTAGAGTCTCACTTCTTTGCGTAATGATCTGCCAAAGCAGTGACTACACCACTAGTCTTTAGGACACTGTCAGCAGTATTAGTCTCTTGCAGGAAGTAAAGGAGACTCTTCAACCTCTTAGGATGACTTTGCCCTGTTCTTCTTGAGAGTAGAGTGATTGAGCCCAGAAAGGGAAGTTAAGGTTAAATGTAAAGAAGCAAAGAGAGTCAGTATTAATGACTACTGAAAAGTGGGTCATTTCCAAATATCATCTTCCTCGATAAAGAGAGAACAAGCAAGGAAGACTGGGAGGTGTACCTGATACCAGAGGGAACCGGGGAGCCAACTGCTGAGCCAGTGCTTGGAAGCAGCTACTCAGAGCGTGCTAGGTCCCGAGCAGAGGCTGGTGTGAAGGAAGCCAGGGTACAGTGCCTCCATTTGTCTTTCTGGAAAGGGATATATACTTCAAGGATGTTATTGTTGTTTAGTCGCCCAGTCATCTCCAGCTCTTTGCAACTCCATGGACTGCAGCATGCCAGGCCTCCCCACCCCTCACCATCTCCCAAGGTTTGCCCAAGTTCATGTTCATTGATACCATCCAGCCATCTCATCCTCTGACACCCTCTTCTCCTTCTGCCCTCAATCCTTCCCAGCATCAGGGACTCTTCCATTGAATTGGCTGTTCTCATCAGTTGACCAGAATACTGGAGCTTCAGCTTCAGCATCAGTCCTCCCAATGAATATTCAGGGTTTATTTCTGATGGGTTTGATCTCCTTGCTGTCCAAGGGACTCTCAGGAGTCCTTTCCAGCACCACAGTTCAAAGGCATCAATTCTTTGGCACTCTGCCTTCTTTACGGTCCAGTTCTCAGAACCATAAGTGACCACAGGGAAGACCATAGCCTTGGCTATATGGCCTTTTGTCAGCAGGGTAGTGTCTCTTCTTTTCAACACACTGTCTAGGTTTCTTACAGCTTTCCTGCCAAGAAGCAATCATCTTCTAATTTCATGGCTTCAGTCATCATCCACATTGATTTTAGAGCCCAAGAAGAGGAAATCTGTCAGTACTTCCACCTTTTCCCCTTCTATTTGCCATGAAGTAATGGAGCCAGATGCCATGATCTTAGTTTTTTTTTTTTTTTTTTAATATTTAGTTTTAAGCCGGCTCTTTCACTCTTCTTCTTCTCATCAAGAGGCTCTTTAGTCCCTTTTCACTTTCTGCCATTAAGGTAGTATCATCCTCATATCTGAGGTTGTTGATGTTTCTCCCACCTATCTTAATTCCAGCTTGTAACCCATCCAGCCTGACCTTTCTTCAAGGATCCTTATTATACATTCTCATGTATATTATATCCAAATTATACATTCTCATCTTTAATTTCACTGCCATTGTCACAATATAGACCCTCATCTTTGTTAGCCTGAAATGTCCCAGTAACCAGATAGGTTCCACTTGTCTCCTATTTCTCCTGTTCATTCTTCATACTACCACCCAAATTATATATTCCTAAATTGCAGGTATAATCAAATATCTTGTCTCCTCAAAAGTTTTCAACAACTCCCCTTTGCTTGCAGCATTAGATCTAGGAGTGTTAAGACTTTTTGTTTTGTTTTTTCAGTTGTTTCATGTTTGGTGCCTCTCTCTCTTTGTCTCTTGGAAGGCCATTTTTCCCACTACAGTTTTCCATCTTAACATGCTACTCTATCCCCCCAGTTTATACTCCAGCCATTGCTGATTGGAGGACACGCTATGCCATTTCACACTTTCGTGTCTTTCCTCATGTTTTCTTCCTACATGGAATTTTCTCTCTGTCTAATTCTGTCCTTCAGACCCTATGAATCTTTCAGGAGCCAGCTCATGAAGCCTTCACTAAGTCCTGCTTCTCACTCTCTCATTCAGATAAAGTACTCCCATCACACACTTTTGAATACATTTTTACTGTGAAATGTAATAAAATAGAAAAGAAATTATAGAATATGTATGTGCAGTTTAACAACAAGATAAAATAAGAACCTGCAAACCAATATCTAGCTTAAGAAACAGAGCAGTGCTAATATATTTGAAGCCTTCTCTATCTCCTCTCCCTCCATGCCACCATCTGCCTCAGGTAACTTCTATTCTGAAATCTGTGTTTATCATTCCTTTGCTTTTCTTTATAAGTTGCCACATGTGGATATAGCCCTCAACAATATACTGTTCAATTTCACATATTTTTGAACTTTATCAGCATAAAAGTATATTTTTTATATTCTCTTGAAATTTTTAGCTCAACATTGTGAATGCCACCCATTGTCAATGTGTATTACTGTAGTTTATTCCTTTTCACTACTGTGTGGATTCCTATAATATGAATATGAATTTATTTATTCATTTCCTATTGTTGAGCATTGCAGCGGTTTCCAATTTTTTAGTATCAGAGCCATCACTATTATCAGCATTCATGTAAAGGTCTCCTGTTATGCATGTGCAAGGTTTTCTATCAGGAAAAACTCCTGCATCTATTCCTAGGAGTAGATTTGCAGAGTCCTGGGATCTGAGCAACTTCAAATTGACTAAATAACCCCAGAAAAATTTCCTAAGTGTTGGTGCCACTATATTTACTCCTATATAGTGCATATGATTCCCTTTTGCTTTATATCCTTGTCAAGATTTGATATAAAATCAATATTAAATTTTTGTTAGTATAGTAGATGTGACATGCTATATCATCATGGTTTTAATTTTCTTCCAGATTACTAATGAACATCTTTTTATGTGTCTGAGTCATTCATCTTCCTCTTCTGTGATATGTGTGTTGATACATCTTGCCCATATTTCTATTGTTATTGTTGTTTTTTCCTTATTGATTTTTATACATGATGGATATTGCGTTTCTGTTGGTTATATGCATTGCACATATCTTTTCCCAGTTTGTGGCAGCTCCCTCTCCTTTATGGCCCATTTTGATGAAATCAGATTCTTAAGTTTGGTATAATCAAATATATCAATATTCTGAATTATTTGAATTTTGGTTGTTTAAGACATCCTTTCCTATCTCACAGTCATAGTTTTTTCTAGGAATTTTAAAGTTGGACCCTTCACATTTAAATTCAAAACCCCTTAAGGAATTCATTTTTGTATATGTCATGAGGTAGAGATTCATCCTGAAAGATGTTTAACCACAACACTTAGTTCATTTCAGTGTATAGTTAAATTTAGTATGTTAGACTGTAAACACCTGGCGGTGTCACATTTTATCATAATCATCTCTCTGTCCTCCACTGTCTGTCTTAGCACAACTCTTTCTACTTAGTGGCTACTCAGGAGGGTCAGAATATCATAGCCATTGGATGCCTTCCAGTGCCCCTGCCCTTACATTGTGCTTCTGATAACAAACACTAGGAAGAAGACCCTATAGCAAGGAACATCTTATCAGACACCTCCGCTTCTCCATCCCATCCCCTGAAAATGTTCTTATAAGCTGCTCTCTTATTCTGTTCCACATGTGCACAGCCAAAGATTGGAACTTCCAGATGTGAGGGCACATGGTCAATGGCCAGCCAGTTTTGTTTTGGCTACCGTAGCCTCGTAGTGCACCTCCCAGGAATATTGTAGGACTCCAGGGATAGGCCTCAGCAATGTGGAACCGATCCCAGCCTGCATTCAGATAATCCAGCATGGCTCAGACATCACAAATCATGGAGAAGCATCTGTTGTGTTTTGAGGTGCCAGTTTCCTTAACCATAGGCCGGCAGCAAAATGGAAATCCCAATGGATTTGCTTTGCTTTTCAACCACCAGAGTGGTTAACATGGAACTAAATACAAGTGTGAAGTTCTTTTCTGAATCATACAAGCATGAAAGGGAAATACTTCAATTCCCAGCCTCTATCCATGTATGATTTTTCCATGCTTTCATTTCTGAGCAGTTGAGCATATATTTATTCAGTATTTGTTAGAATAAACGTTTCTAGAACATGCAGAGAAACACTCGGCAACACTGTGAGTGGCAAAGTAGTGTGAAGGAGAGAGCTTGGGTCTGGACAGATCCCAGCTCAGTCACTTACTAACTGAGTAACCTTAACTTCCTCATCACCAAACTGGAGATCAAGACATACCTACCTTGCAGAGTTTTTATAATAATTAAATGAGGTAATTAGTATAAGTGCACAACCCTGCCTGGTATATTTCCAGTAATGAATAAACTATTTAAGGATGAAGACAATGAAAACAAGAGGGAGGAGGAGGGATGATGATTAATTGTGATGAAATGACCCAATGCCTGCCCTTTGGAGATGCATACTTTATGACTACTACATGGATCAATAACTCAGAAACAAAGCCGACTGTGATAAGAGCTGTAATTATAACCATATTTTCCAAGCCAAAACTGAAGTGTGGTTTGACAAATAAATGGATCCAAGAGCATATTAGAATCTAGTATTAGAAATCAGGATTGTTTCAGAATATCTGAGACTGCTGCTGCTGCTGCTGCTAAGTCACATCAGTCGTGTCCAACTCTGTGCGACCCCATAGACGGCAGCCCACCAGGCTCCGCTGCCCCTGGGATTCTCCAGGCAAGAACACTGGAGTGGGTTGCCATTACCTTCTCCAGTGCATGAAAGTGAAAAGTGAAAGTGAAGTCGCTCAAGAGACTAGCAGTCCCTAAAGCTGTAATAGAAGCACTGATCATTTGTGATAAGGAAGTTTTGTCTTAGAGAGAATTCCTCGGGAAGATGATATTTGAGTGGGCTCCTGATGTCCTTTCAACAGGTTCTATGAGGAAAGAGAAGGAATTCCAGATAGCAGAGAAGGTGTCATGAAACAGGCTGGACGACATGGCCCTATTCCCCAGATGCCTTTTTATCATATAGAAAATACTGTAGATAATCCTCAGGACTCCAGAGTCTCCTCTGGGGTGGGAAAGGAAGCTGGGTAAATAGGCAGGGGTAAAGTAAGCAGGAACCTGAGTACCACCTCACACCTGCATCTCTGTTCCAACAAAGCAGCTTTGCTTTTTCTTAATTTTTTTTTAAAATGTTACAGGAGTATAGTTGACTTATAATGTTATGTTAATTTCAGGTGTACGGCAAATTGATTCAGTTATCCATATACACATAGTAATTATTTTTCAGATTCTTTACCCATATAAGTTATTGCTGAGTATTGAGTAGAATTCACTGTGCCATATAGTAGGTCCTTGTTGATTATCTATTTTATATATAGTAGTGTATGTGTGGGTTAATCCAAAAACTCCTGATTTATCCCTCCCTGCCATTTCCCCTTTTGTAACCACAGTTTGTTTTCACAGTCTGTAGGGTGTTTCTCACAAATAAATAAGTAAATATGTTTATTTGTGTCATTTTTAATTAGATTCCACACGTGAGTGATACCATATTTTTTTCTGGGTCTGACCTCACTCAATATGATAATTTTTAGGTCCATCCATGTCACTGCAAATAGTGTTATTTTGTTCTTTCTTATGGCTGAGTAATATTTCATTGTATATATGTACCACACCTGCTTTATCCATTCCTCTGTCAATGGACATTAAGGTTGCTTCCAAGTCGACAGTTGTGAATAGTGCTGTGGTAAAACACTGAGGTGCATGTGTCATTTTGAATTATGGTTTTGTCCAGACATGTGTTCAGGAGTGGGGTGTTGGATCATATGATGGTTCTGTTTTTAGTTTTTTAGGGAACTCCCATACCATTCTCCTTAGTGGCTATACTAATGTACATCCCCACCACTCATGTAGTAGGGTTCCCTTTTCTCCACACCATTTCCAGCATTTATTGTTTGTTGATTTTTTTGTTGGTGGCCATTCAGAATAGTAAGAGGCAATACCTCATTTAGTTTTGATTTACGTTTCTCTTATAATTAGTGATATTGAGCATTTTTCATGTGCAAAGCAGCTTTGCTTTTATGTATGCCTTTCTGAAGTAAAATTTCATTTGTAAGAGACTTTCCGTTGCTTATTGAAAAGAGGGGGAACCATATTATTGGTAGTATGCTTAGCCTTTGACTTGTTTTCTGTAACTAGTCAACGTGGTATTTTTGGTGATTCTTTGATCTCTTTTTCTCTAGTTAACTTGTATTGCAAAATTGTCTGAGTCCTACTTGGGACAGAGGTCGATGGTATCATGGATATTTTTGAGGTATAGGATCAAACTTTGTTTGGAAGAGAGGGAGCGCAAGAACAGTGTAGAGCAAGTATAACCCAGCCCTGAATGCAGAGCTTTGTGATTCAGATTGTGGCTTAGACTCTTTTTGTGGGGAAAAGAAGTCTTTCTGAATGTCAGCTAGGAGTTGAGGTAGTGACCTTGAACAGTAGATACCCCAGGAGGAGTGCTGGTGGGAAATGTACGCAATACAACACGGCAGCCTCCTAGCCTGGCCCCAGAGGGATGCACTGAGTAGGCAGGTTCCTCTGGGATAGGACTGTCTCATGTCTAAACTTCTTAAATTTCTGAAGGTAAATTAGAGAAGCCTCTAGAGGAAAAAAGGCAATTCAGATGTATCATATGTGAAACTACACAGAATGTCATCATCTAAGAATGTTGTCATTGTAAGAACAGCTTAGGAATCAGTGAATCCCAGAGTTTTTAAGCTCTTGGCTGTTTGTATCCCCACTCATGTGTGCTGGCCCTTTTTTAAAACTAGCCACACTGTTATCACTGGCACATCAAAGTGTCCTGGAATGGAATGAATCCATGTAAATGTTCCATTTAGCTCATAGATATCAAGCGGTAATAAAACTCAATTTGGAAAAGGTAAACTAGAAAATAGAAATAAATTGCAAATGCCCAAGAGAACATGGCCACAGTTAGAAAAATGAGACCAAAAAAAGTATATTATAGCTTTCTGTGCTAACAAAAATAGTGTTTCTTGATGCAGCAAGGAAGCTTATGGAATAAGAGTTTAGAGAAACTCATACTTTATACAGTTCTTTATAGACCATATTAGATGACATAAATGTTCTATTAGAGAGACAAAACCCTACCTTTTTAATGGTATGTCATTGCTTTCAGAAATTATTGAGGATATCTAATTTGGAAAGGGGCAGATTTGCTTTAAAAAATTCCCTAGGTAATTCTGATGTAAAACCCACTTTTAAATAGGCTGAGTAAAACCCACTTTTAAATAGGCTGGAATAGCAATTGAGCATTAAATGGATCACTATTGTAAAATATACAATGGAAGCAAAACAAAAAAAAAGTTAATCCTCTATAACTCAGTTGCTTCCTAAGTATTTCACTAAGAAAATTACAATGGGAATACATGTAAATCCATGGCTGATTCATATCAATGTATGACAAAACCCACTGGAAAAAAAAAAAAAACAAGTCAAAAAAAAAAAAAAAACTATAGTCCACCTAGAGGGATGGGATGGGGGAGGGGGAAGCTTCAGAGGCTTGGGATATATGTAGACATGTCTGATATATGTTGTACAGCCGAACTTAACATTGTAAAGCAATTATACTCCAATAAAAAAAATACTTTAGAAAAAAAAAAAAGAAAATTACAATGGTTAAAATAATTCCACTTTTATTTATATGATTTAAGTTTTTCCAAAAAAGACCTCTTAAACAGCTATGGATTAACTTCTAGTAAAACCTTTGTCTGCAAATTACAATTAAAATGTTTGAGTTAGCAATTGGTTCCTAATGTATTTCATAATACTTTACCAGTGAGGTGAAAAGATTAAGTGTAGGTATTGCTCTCAAACCTGAAACTCTGATAATTATTCACTGTGAATAACCTAAAGATGTTAGGAATCATTTGTATATGAAAATGAGGGTAATGAGTATAAGATTCTAAAAATATCCAGTCTTACAAGATTTCAAGATTTATGTCTATGGCTATAGGAATCAAAACAAGGGGAATGTTGGCCCTGATGAGGCCAGGTTAACTAGAGGACACTGTGAAAAGCTTAGAAAACCAACAGTGGAGGGCTGGAGACTCATATTTGACTGAGGCAGCATTGCAAACAGGAGGTGAAGGACAGATTCTCAATAACCACAACTAGGACAAATGGATACCCATGCCGATACAAATAAGTCTACTTCATACCCTACACAAAAGTCAACTCCTGGTGGATTAAAGATTAAGTGTGAAAAGCAAATGCCAAAAACTTTAAAAGAAAATATAGAAAAATCTATGTATTTTATCTGGCTTGAAAAGGATTTTTTAAACAAATCACAAAAAGCCCAAACCACCATCAAGGAACATTACTGATAAATGTGATTCCATTAAAATTTTAAGCATCTCTCTGACAGAACACCATGAAACAAGTGAAAAGACAAGCCTCACATTAAGGGAATATATTTGAAATACATGAAAGTGACAAAAGTATGCTCTCCTGAACATATAAATAACAAAGAGCTTTTATGATTAATAACAAAAGATAATGCAATGCAAAAATTGGACAAAGCACATGATGAATAATTTATGAAAGAAGAAATCAAAATGGCTAATAAACATCTGCAAAGATGTTCAACATCAGGAAAAAGCAAATTAAGCAGTAAGAGCACTTTATCTCCATCAGATTGGCAAATGTTGAAGAGTCTGGCAATTCCAAACACTGGCAAGGATGTGGGGAACTGGGAACTCTTATTCACTACTGATGTTAAAGTAAATTGGTGCTGCCACTTTGCAGAGCAATTTGGCAACAACAAAGACGTTTGAAGATGCTCAGATATGCTATAAATCAGCACTCCACTGACCTATGCATGTAACCTGTCCTTCCTCACACACACCAGGAGACGTTTACAACAGTGTTTACTGCAGCATAGTTTTTAATTGCAAATATTGGGGGCTGTTGGAGGGACAAATTCTAATATGCATCTGTAGAACAACAACAACAAAAAGAACTAAAGAATGTTTATATAATGGAGTATCATATCGTAGTTGGAATGAATGAACTCCTAAGAATAGCAAGGACAAATAAGAAAGTCTTCCTAAGTAGACAATGCAAAGAGATAGAGAAAAACAATAGAATGGAAAAGACTAGACATCTCTTCAAGACTATTAGAGCTTCCAAGGGAATATTGCATGCAAAGATGGGCACAATAAAGGACAGAAATGGCAAGGACCTAACAGAAGCAGAAGAGATTAAGAAGAGGTGGAAAGAATATATAGAGGAACTGTACAAAAAAGTTCTTAATGACCCAGATAATCATGATGATGTGGTCATTCACATAGAGCCAGACATCCTGGAATGTGAAGTCAAGTGGGCCTTATGAAACATTACTACAAACAAAGCTAGTGGATGTGATGGGATTCCAGCTGAGCTATTTCAAATGCTAAAAGATGATGATGTTAAAGCGTTGCACTTAATATGCCAGCAAATTTGGAAAACTCAGCAGTGGCCACAAGGCCTGGAAAATGTCAGTTTTCATTACAATCCCAAACAAAGGTAATGCCAAAGAATGTTCAAATTACTGTACAATTGCATGCCTTTCACATGCTAGCAAGATTATGCTCAAAATCTTTCAGTCCAGGCGTCAGCAGTATGCGAATTGAGAACTTCCAGGTGTACAAGCTGGATATGAAAAGGCAGAGGAACTGGCGATCAAATTGCCAACATCTGCTAGATCATAGAAAAAGCAAAGAAATTAAAAAAAAAAAATCTACTTCTGTGTCATTGACTACACTAAAGCTTTTGTGTGGATCACAGCAAACTGTGAAAAAATCTTAAAGAGATGGGACTATCAGACCACGTTACCTGACTTCTGAGAAACCTATGTGCAGGACAAGAAGCAACAGTTAGTACTGGACATGGAACAACAGAGTGGTTCAAAGTTGGGAAAGGAGTCAAAGGACAACATGTGTCAAGGCTATATATTGTCACCCTGTTTATTTAACTTATATGCACAGTACATCATGAGACATGCTGGGCTGGAGGAAGCACAAGCTGGAATCAAGATTTCTGGGAGAAATATCAATAACCTCAGATATGCAAATGATGCCACTTTATGGTAGAAAGTGAAGAGGAATGAAAGAGCCTCTTGAAAGGTGAAAGAGGAGAGTGAAAAAGCTGACTTAAAACTCAACATTCAAAAAATTCACATCATGGGATCTGGTCCTATCTCCTTATGGCAATTAGATGAAGAAACAGTGGAAACAGTGACAGACTTTATTTTCGGGGGCTCCAAAATCACTGCAGATGATGACTATAGCCATGAAATTAAAAGACACTTGTTCCTTGGAAGAAAAGCTATGACAGACCTAGACAGCATATTAAAAAGCAGAGACATTACTTTGCCGGCAAAGGTCCGTCTAGTCAAAGCTGGTTTTTCCAGTGGTCATGTATGGATGTGAGAATTGGACCACAAAGAAGCCTGAGCGCTGAAGAATTTATGCTTTTGAACTGTGCTGATGAAGAAGTCTCTTGAGGGTCCCTTGAACTGCAAAGAGATCAACCAGTCAATCCTAAAGGAAATCAACCCTGAATATTCGCTGGAAGGACTGATGCTGAAGCTGAAGCTCTACTACTTTGGCCACCTGATGCGAAGAGCCGACTCATTAGAAAAGACCCTGATACTGGGAAAGATTGAGGGATAGAGGAGAAGGGGGTGACAGAGGATAAGATGGTTGGATGGCATCACTGACTCAGTGGACATGAGTTTGAGCAAACTCCAGGAGATAGTGAAGGACAGGGAAGCCTGGCATGCCGCAGCTCACGGGGTTGCAGAGAATCAGACAACTTGGCAACTGAACAACAACAATATCCAGTACATGAATAAATTTCAACAATGAAATGATGAATGTAAAACCAACTTGCAGAATTACATATGTAATGCTATTTATGTAAAATGTAAACATTTGCAATATAATGTATTGTTTATAGATCTATACATATGAAGTAAAAGTCCTAAAAAATGAGAAAAGAATGAGCATCAACTATAGAATAGGGGTTACCTTTGTGGGGAGGGGAATGAAATCAGAAACCATTCAGGGAACTTCAACTCTATCCATAAGGTTTTCTTTTTATGCCAAAGAATTAGAAGCAAATGTCACACAGTATTAACTTGATTAAAATCTGTTTGGTGAGTGCAAGGGTAGAAATGTTATTACTCTCAACTCAAATGTTTTAAATAGCACATAATTTAAATTAAAAAAAAGAAAATGTTTATCCTAGATTCATTAATTAGAGAAGAATTCTCAAAAAGTCAAGTGTGAACTGCACCCTACGCACAGATCTGTTAGTATAAATCATCCAAGACAAGTAGTTGTCTTTCCTAAATTTAAAGGTCCATCGGTGGTCAAACTTTTTCAATAAAGGGCCATGGAGTAAATATTTTTGGCTTTGTGGACCATATAGTCTCTGATACAACAGCTCAACCATATCATATTAGTATAAAAGCATCCATAGGCAATAAATAGGTACATGAAAGAATATGACTGTGTTCCAATAAATTTTACATTAAAAAATACAAAAGAAAAAAAAAAAAGCAGTGGGCTGAATTTGACCTAAGGGCCATAGTTTACCAACCCCTACTCTAAATTCTTAGAGCCCAAAATCCCAAACGTCACCTTTCAGTACAGGCTGCTGCTGCTAAGTCATTTCAGTCGTGTCCGACTCTGTGTGACCCCATAGACGGCAGCCGACCAGGCTCCCCTGTCCCTGGGATTCTCCAGGCAAGAATTCTGGAGTGGGTTGCCATTTCCTTCTCCTTTGGTACAGGATAACCCCTATCTTTAGTATTGTATATATTCAAGGTTAAAGTGAGTTTGAAAGTCTCCTACTGAATAAAATTTAACAGAACTAATGTTTATTGAATGCTTGCCATGGCTCAGGCACAGTACTAAGTTTGCATGTGTTTCTCATGTGAACTTCTCAACAATTCTAAGAGATAGTCATCATGAGATAGACACCATTATCATCCCCATTTTCAGATGAGGAAACTGGGACTTAACAGAGGTTGAATGACTTGTCTAACATTTCTGAGTTAATAAGTGATGTTAATCATAAAACTCAAGCCCAGGGCTCCTAATCCCCCCAAAGCCTGTACCATTAATCCCACTGTCACACTACTCCATCTCCAGTGTCTATCATGCCTTCACTACATAAATTATCTAATGGAAACAATCACAAATTAAAAATCGAAACATTGTGTCAGAATAAAACCTGGTATATTAGATTTTAATAATAATAAACATACACATTTAGTCAGTAACCTGTTTCTTTTTAGAAACTCTTGTCTAATAAAGACTTTAAAAAAGAAATGAAAATAAGGTCCCTTTTCAGTTATCCAGAATGTACCTGAGTAAGTACAACTAATAGGCAATCCACAAGCTTCATCCAACCCCTATTTTTATTCTGTTACTCGTCTCCAAGTGGTATGATGATGTAAGATGCCAGCTTGGATCTTTCCAATTATCTAGGAAATGGTGACTCAGGCCATAGCTGAGGATAAAAGACTGAGCTCCCTGCATTCCATTTAGAGAATCACCAGGGGTGACTGGTGGGGTCTGCTGTGGGAACTGCTGTCTCACAGGACCGGCCCTACTGATGCATCCTCCCCTGCATTCTTCCAGGGGAGAGTAGAAGCAAGAGCTCTTACTGCAGACAAAACAGGGTTTATGAAGCATTCATCTTTCTTCTCCCTATGCTGCTGGCCCCCCTCCAAGAGGGAAAGAGATATCAGACATGTCCTGTTGCCTTCCTTCAGAGTGGGGTGTGCTCAAACCATCTTGGCCTTCTACCCCATGGGAGACCCATGATTGTTTCTTGCTTTAAAGTGGCCGAGCTTTTGAATCAGTAGATGACCTGGAAAAGGAAAAAAAAAAAAAGGAAAGATGAAATGTAAAAAGAGGGAACCTGCAGGTGGGTTAACCTGCACTCCCACCACTTCCTGTGGGCTGAGCGGACACAACAGAAGGTGATTTGAGGCATAAGCCATCTTTCTGGAGGAATATTTTCTGCACAGAGGGACCCATGCTGAAAGAGGCTATAGATCATATTATCCATAGTGGAGGAAAGGGATGCCAAGTGGAAAAGAAAGAGAGGAACCTCAACCGTGTCTCACAATGTGGGGATATATCAAGTCTTCCAAACAAGTGACCCAAAACATCCTCGAGAGGGGCAGCATTTGGATATCCTTGAATCGAAATTCCCTGAGGTCAGAAATCTTTTCTTCCTTGATTTCCACCATATCCCCAGCACCGAGAACAGTTTCTGACACAAAGTGAACACCCAACTCAGATCTGCCACGTGGAAAACAGAAACAAAAAAAAGAGCCACCAGTAACTCTTGATCACTCAAGAGGATGTCGCCCCTCTTACGTAACCCTGCCATGGGAGCTTCTCTAGCAGCCTGGAGAGATGAGGAAGAGTGAGGAGTCTGGGAGAGAAGAGAACAAGATCCTTCCCTGCTTAAGTCCCTCAAGCCTTCAGGTTAGTGGGGCAGGGGTGGTGAACTGAAGTGAGCTTGCAGTGCTAACTGTACTATACTTTTCAATAGCTAAAAGTGCTGAAAAATAATGGAACTGGAGTACTACCCAGTAGGGAAGGGCAAGGGGAATTAATAGAGCACAGTTGGCAGCAATTATTGGAAAAATAAACCAATCACACATCCATACCTCAGTGACCAGGAACACTTCAGCCAAACAAGTTGCATTAATAATGTGATATCCTTGGAAAATGTAAGTGATTAGAAAAGAAGGATTCTCCATCAGGACAACCCTACAGAATTGTTTTTCTAGGGATGATGATGAATTTGGATGTTTCCATTCACATGTTTATATTCAGTCCTTTTGGTGACAAGTGGCCCATATTTGTCAAATGACTAGATGGCCTCACATCAATAACAATGCAAGACTGAACAGAGATAACATAGGAAATGTCAGCTTCCAAAAGCATCAGTATAATGATGACCTCAGATGCATCTGAGGGGCCATCACCAAGAGATAGCCAAAGATTACTAGAAAGTGTAGGAAACCGAATTGGAGAGGTGACAGGGTCATAGTCCAAGGCAGAAACCAAGGGCAAAAACACAAAAAATTCACTCGGAATTGGAAGACAGGATCAGAGGAAGCATAATGAAGTAGATCCAAGTGATTCTTGCATGTCCAGCCACGTGAACTATTAAAGGAACCTGGCCAACCCAAATGAAGGGGCGCTATTGATCATGTGGGACAGCTCAAGCAACTAACCATGTAGAGATTAACCTGCTGTCTTGGCATCAGTGGCACTCAGTATGCAGTATTCACTCATTAAATCAGCTCCTAATTAAAAAAAAAATTGTGATTTCATTTCCCAAAGTTAATTTGAATTTTTCTTTGTTTTCTCTAGATCATTGGGAGTATCTTTGCTTTGTTTATTTGTTTGTTTTAGAATTAAATAATGCTTCTAATATGCCTAGAAAGTATCTGGCATAAAGCTTTGTTCAAAAAGTGTCAATTAATGTGAAGGGTCCAATTTTTCATCTGAGTGGTTCACAACTGTAACAAGATCTTGGACAATTAATTGAGAGTTTAGTGTACAGATAGAAATGTCAGTGTATATACTCACACGGAGACATGAAAATCATTTTGAGTCTAGTTAAGATGCATGATAGCATAATATCACTTTACTTGCCTTTTTCAAAATAATTAATTATGAGACTTAATTGTTATTAATTATGCTATATTTAGCACCAAGTGGTACCCTGAGCTCTGAAGATGGAGGGTTTCTCTTATATCAGATTCTCAAACACAGCTCTTATGACCTCACGTCAAATTGCATTTCTTTTCTCCACCCACTATTCTCTGCATTTCTTCCCATGTCGGGTCATTTTTTAGGAATTTGGTAAAGCAGTAGAGGGAGCAAAATGATTGTGACTCAGGATAGAGGTGGGAGAGTCTCTTTTTGAAAACAGCTGATTTACCATGGGATGTCCGTGGAATTCTGAGTACCACCACAGTTACACTAATCAGATAGTTATTAACTTAAACTGCAAAGGGGGAAGAGTTCAAAAAGTGCATTGCGAAGCTACAATGAACCAGAGGCTTTTTATTCTAGCGATTTACGAAAGCTTTACATTTTTATTTCCAATTAACCTATCAATACTGATATCACTTAAATACTCCTAAGGAATGTTATCTCCTTATTATTGCCAGAAAACACGCTGCCCAATTTCATAGCTCAGCTGTTCTCATGCATGGATGGACAATCTGAATTAACTTGAACAGGAACAAGATTTTTAGACACTCGGCTTCTTTCCTAGTAGTAAATTTTAAGTAATTAACATGTGACTTTAAGTAGTAAAGGAAATTGGATAATGTTTATTTTGTGCATCAAAATAATAGTAATACACTGCTATTCTATTTATTCAGTGTTAGCATATCAATAGAAAAATTATTGTAATCCACACATTCAGTGCCAGGATAATTGAATATGGTGGCGATGAGTAAAAACCCTCTGGAGAGCTGTCTTAAAATTAAGCTGTTAAAGAAAGATGGCGTTTTCAATATGACCAAACAAAGACAGTTGACCCCAGAGACATGAGTTTTTCTGCCTTGTTATACAGACTCTTTTTGCATATTAAAATCGGGCCCAAGGACATCCATTATTCTGCTGATCTGAAACTTTGATGCTAAAAAACTAACTTTTATTCATGCAGAAAGTACCTGAAGTGATCAGGGAAGTTTAAAATGTAAAATACTAACTAGATCTATTTACAATTATAGGTTGTTCTCATTATGCCATTAATCAGACCTTCTTTCTCATCCTACACATGCTTGACTGAACCTGGACTTCCAAACTGTTTATGACACATGATTGTGTGTATACTTTTAAAAAATAGCCCAAAGGTTAGTGATAAATCACAAACATCCTACACAGTGTCTTGTTCCTATAGAAGGAACCTTTGACGGTGAACTAAATAAAAACCCACGGATGAGTCACTCTCCCCTCCTCAGTGATGCGGAAGCAGCTTGAGAAGAATAGGGAGCTGTGGGTTTGGGAATTAGGGAATCTATGTCTTGTCTTGTGACCTCTGCTTATGAGCCATGTGGCCTTTCACAAAGCCCTATTCTTCCCTCAAGCTCAGAGTCCTCACCTTAAAGTAAAGATAATAGAAACCAGAGATGAAGGGATTAGTAAGATGGGCCCTCACTGGCCCTGTATATGGTTTAGTGTGTGTAGCGGGTGTCTTGTTAGCAACTGCTTCCTTGATTTATTTTACCCCCAAATCAATTAGCTGCTCATTTCTCTCTCTCTCGCTCTCTCACACACACGCACCAATCAGTAGCACTGCTAGATGCTACAAAGGATATTGTAGAAGTGTAAATCATGATCTCTGCACTCAAATGGTGTACTTTGAGAGGGTATAATTATGTCTCATATGAATTTATTGTCCAGTGCTTCTCACAGGACTCAGTAAACACAAAAATAATATGTCTGCTTTCAGCCAGCTTTTGCCCACACAGGCGTGGTTATATCAGAAAGAAGAGTTGCTTCCGCCTTGTGGCTGGGTCTTCTTTAGCTGATTCCTGGCAAAACCCTGCTATTGCTAAGCTTAATTCTCATGGCAAGTAGAAGACTGTATTATTTTTACTTTTATATACTTTTTCACCTTTATAACAGAGATTACAAATTTCTCTTTAGTCCTTGTTCTCATGGAATTCAAGGTTAGCCTTGGCCAAAATGTAGTAGGCAGCATTTATTCATTCACTTGAGAAATGCTAATGAAGCTCTTATCCTGTGCTAGTTACCTCAGCCAACAGTGGAAAAATGAGTAAGCACAGAACTTCCCTCAAAAGGTTCTGACCCCAGAGCCACTCCCCCTCGAACTCCCCCACATCCTCAACTCCTCAAGGACTTTCCTCCTCCCATTAATCATCTTATATGTTACACAGTAATAACTTCTATCCTTGCTGCAAGTTTTACTATCTGCTGTTTTTAAGGCAGTGTAGATGGAACAAAGATACGATCCCTCTTTCCAGGGGTGTATACTTCAGTAGGTACAGACATGGTGGGAGAATAAATACACATATGATGAGAATAAGAGAGGCGTAGTCAGGGAGACATAATTATACCCTGTAAGAGAGGCATAGTCAGTATGCAGTGGACTAGAGAAAGGTGGTGACATCTCCCCTTGGAGGGACCAGAGGTGGCTTCATGGAGGAGTTGAGCAGAACCTTAAAGAATGGGCACAATTGCAAGATAAGACAGGAGGAGTTGGGGAGAATGGCAAGAAAAACTGGCAGAGGCGATAGCAAGAGCAAATATGCAGAGCTGGGAGCACCCAGTGAAGAGTGGAGGAAGAAGCAGCCAGCCAGATTAAACCCAAGAGAGTGGCAAGAATGAGCTGGAAGGTTGGGGGCACCAGATCCTGGATGATCATCACACCGTGTTAAGGGTCTGGATTCTGTTCAGGAAGTTTGGGGAAGGAGGGTAGGTGTGTGAAAAGGAGAGAAACCACAGCAGAGGTGAGCTTCAAAACATGACGGTGGCAGCCACGAGGACCAGAGGAGGAGGGAGAAGAGAGAAACGGAGAATGGAGAATGGAGGCAGGAGAAATGACAGGCTGGAGACCTAGCGGGAGTAGGATGGATGAGGAGTGGAAACTGCCTAGATGCAAAGGCAACTCCGAAATCTTTAGCAATTTTAAAAAGTAGGTATAATTCAGTAACCCTGATGCCACTTGTCTTTCTATAACATTATCTTAAGAGACTATCTATATAAAAATGGAATATTAAAACAATAAAGCCTTCCAAAAATAGCTTCTCCAATGTGGACAAAGTTACCACCACCTGATTTTTATTTCTTGTCCTTGAATTATTTTGTAAAGCCTTTGTCTTAGTCCCTTCAGGCTGCTATAACAAAATACCATTGAGTGAGTGGCTTCTTATAGACAACAGAAACTTATTTCCCATAGTTCTGGAGGCCAGAAGTCCAAGATCAAGGTGCCAGCATATTTAATGTCTGGTGAGAGCCTACTTCCTGGTCCTGTGTCCTCACAAGATGAAAGGACAAGGGACCTCTCAGGGGTCTCTTTTATAAGAGCACTAATCCCATTCATGAAGGCTCTCCTCTCAGGGCCCAATCACCTCCCAAAGGCCCCACCTCCAGATGTCGTCACCTTGGAGGCTAGGATCTCAGCGTGTGAACCGGGTGGGGGATACAAGTGTTCAGATCATGGGAACCTTCATATGTCATGTCATATTCATCCATGGCTTTAAAATCTATTCCCATCCCACCCCCACCCCACCCCAGTGTTGGTGCCTCTTTTGTTTTACCTCCTTCCAAATCTAGTCTCTTCCCTCCTATCCCTATTCTGCAGTCTTGGGAACTGATCACTATGTCTGCATCACCCAAACTCTCTTGCCCTCTGGTTTCCTGTTGGATTAGGCTGATAAGAAGCACTAGTAGGAAATCAGAGGGCAGTGTGTTAGCTTTCTATTCCAGCTGTAACAAAGTACTGCATACTTATTGGCATAAGACAGCACACATTTATTATCTTACAGTTTTAGAGGTCATAATTCCAAAGCATTTTCAGTGGGTTAAAAATCAAGTTGTCTTATCAGCAGGTCTGTTTCCTCCTGTAGGATCTCGGAAAGAATCCATTCCCTTGACTTTCCAGCTCCTGGAGCCACTTGTATTCCTTGGCTTGTAGCCCCTTCCTCCATCCTCAGCGCCAGCAGCAGATCATCTTCCCTTATCCCTGACCTCTGCTTTAGTCCCAAATCTCTTCTCTCTCAGACTTTGACCCCTGTGATTACACTGGGTGCACTTAGAGAAGCAGGATGGCCCTCCCATCTCAAGATCCTTAACTTATTCACATCTGCAAAGTCCCTTTTGCCATGTAAAGTAATATATTCACAGATCCCAGGGCCTAGATGTCGATGTCCTTCGGGGGATGTTACTCCGTCAGCCTCAGAAATGTCAGTCTATTCTCACCCCTGTTGCTCCCTGCCGTGGTGCCCTGGGCCCAGCGGTGGCAGAGGAATAGATGCTATTGGCATCTGCCCTCTTTGGTTGTCTTAACCCTGCTCACACCTCTGAAATAGTCCCACCATTAAATTCTCTTTAAAAATCCCAGCTGACTGATACACCCATCTGGGTATACCTTTCACTGTAACTCACACTGTAAACATCAGGTCTGGAATTGGTATGTGCACATATGCACACACACACACACAGTAAATGAGAAGGCAATTTGCAAATAGGTCAGCTTCAGGGAAACAAGAATTGGTTATCCTCTGCCTATATAGCAGTCACCACACAATGACCAACACTTGCATCTGAAAAATAAATCTATCTGATTAGATAAGTATGCAGAATAATAATCCCTCATTTTCTCTCAATTACATCCAGGGAAGGGAAATCACAGCCTATATTAGGGCCACAGTGGAAAGTTTTCTTTTTGATTTGCTTTTGTTTATTTTTCAATCAACCAGGGAAACTGACTTCATGACCTAACATAAGTGATTTCCAAGAAAATGAATAGGCCACTAGCTGAGCCGCCAATGATAGCTTTCTATTCTTGCTCAGGCAGATAATTTTAAGATATTTCCCCAGTCTCCTCTTCTTGCCTGAGCAGTCAAAACAGTGTATGAAAATGGAATGGTTGTGCTTATTTTTTGCTTCGTAGAAAATATTTTGCATCAACCAGCTTGTCTTTAAAATCTTCTTTGCATTTCTGTTTGTGGCCGCATAGGCAGTTATCACCCTGTCCTGGCTTAGGGTTTGGATTAGCTGCTCAACATTCAAGGAGGTTTCTTTTTGTAAGAACTATTTGTCAAAATCATAGAATAAAAAATAGCATTAACATCCTATAGGAATTCCTAAAAGGCAGTACTTAGCAAACCAACAGAAGATTTTGGGAGTCTTTAACCTCTCAGTGACATTTTCAGAAAACCACTTCCCTCATTTCTCCATGAAATACATTTTCAACCCCTCAGAGGCTTCTCTCCTAGATTCATTGTGAAGAACTTACCATCATGTTTCATTTTTTTTTTCTCTCTTCTACCATTATGAAGATGATGATGATAGCTACTACAATTAATAATAAAGTTAATATTTAAATAGAGTTTACAAGGCGCTTATATACACTTTATATTATTTGATCATGGTCAAGTCTGGCTGATGCATATCACGAAATCAGATTTAAAACGTTTTATACATTTTGCTGAACTTGATTGAAACAATAAGGAATGTGGAGTCAGAACACAGCTTCTGAAAAACCCTTACTTTCAATTGTTCCTTCATCCATTGAAGCAATATATATGGGTATTCCCCATGTAATGGAGTCCCTGCCCTTAGAGAGCTTACAGTGTTATGATAGGCAAGGGTCAATACCATCCCTTGGTATCTATGGAGATTGGTTCAAGGACCCCCACAGACACCAAAATCCAGGAATGCTCAAGTCCATCATATAAAATGGTATCATATTTGCGTATAAACTACTTACATACAATATGTTTCCTTATATTTTGCATGTAAAATATATAATCTACTTATATACATCAATGATCATACTTGATCACCTCTAGAGTACTCATTATACCTCATACAATATAAATGCTATATAAGCAGTTGTAAATACAATGTCAATGTTAGGTAAATAGTTGCCAGGCATGCCAATTTCAAGTTTTGCTTTTTGGAACTTTCTGGAATTAAAAATGTATATATATTTGACACTAACACCTAGGGAAATGAAGAGCAAACTTTTAAAGAAATACTTAGGAAAGGTACCCAACCCGAACTATAAGATCATAGAAGGCTTCCTGTATGCAGGCATACCTGAGGTTTCTCCTAAGGGTTGAGTAGGATTTAGTTGTTGTTTGAATGGGGAAGGGCAGATTCTAAAATGAAACCACATATGCAAAGGTACATAGAGAGAACCACTCCGCCTGGAAAGTATTTATAAGGCAGGAAATGGGTGACCTGAGGAAGGAAAACATCAACACCAATTAAAAGACCTAGAAGAGTGAGATTTAGGGGTGGGGGGAAGCAATCTAATAATATCCCCTATATGAGATTAGTGTTAGTAATATTTGACAAAGGAAAAGGGAAGTTTGGGTGATAAAGATACCAAATTATAATTTAGAATTTACTTCCGCAATTGGGCTACTGTGTCATCTTTAAATTTCACATACATTTCCATGTTTTAATTTAGATAATTGTAAAAGTAAGAATGAGAAATGGAAACTGCTGAATAAGGAGCTCCCCCTGAATCTCCACCAAAGCGGTCCCCTGAGTGAGCAGCCAGGGCACCACCCCTGCCCAAGTCAAAGACTGAACATTTTTTGAGTTGTTACTGAATCTTTTCTAAAGAGAAGATACACACATTAAGAAAATGTGGAGTAAGGTACCCCACTCACATCAAGGCTCTGCAGTGACTCATAACTTCTTTTTCCCCTCTGGTTCCTCTCACCTTCATGACCCTTCCAAGCAGGTATGTGCTCAGGTAAGGACTACCCTTGTGTCTCAGACAGTAATGCGTCTGCCTACAATGCGGGAGACCAGAGTTTTATCCCTGGGTCGGGAAGATCCTCTGGAGAAGGAAATGACAACCCACTCCAGTACTCTTGCCTGGAAAATCCCATGGACAGAGGAGCGTGGTAGGCTACAGTCCATGGGGTCGCAAAGAGTTGGACACGACTGAGCAACTTCACTTCACTTCACTTCATAACCCTGGTGAAGAACTTTTCTGCAGATCCACCAGGGCTTTTTCACACTTCTCTTTGGACGAAATTTCATAAGAAATGTTTTCTTTTTAAATGATTACAGTTGAAACATAGAGTCTCAGACAGATTTCAACGTAAACAATAATTGAGGCAAATAAAATCCACAGAATTTTGGTGCTGTCAAAATTTCAATTTCAATCTGTACTTCAATTTCCAGGGGTATAGAAGTTTTTTTCAGGAAAAGTGTGTTGACTTAATGGGCTCCTGTGCCTTGCTGAGGCATTTGTGCACCAGTTTATAACCAGAGCCAGGTTCTGTAATAGACACTTGATCCTGTCTAATTCAATCAACAGTCTCATGGAAGACATGGGAAAGTGAACCAAAGCACTCAGTGTATCCCCTTGGAAATGATTTATACTATAATAGTCATTAAATAATATCTAACAAAGGTTAATTGTGAAAAAAACCATAATATAGTAAAGGTCACTATTGAGGTGAAAATCAGCCTGTCCTTTGCCCAGCAGGGCCCTTACAGACCAGGTGTCCTGTTGTCATAGCACCAGTGACAATGCTTCTGGCAGAAGTGAAGACGCGAATTCTAATTTTGTTTTTCTGATTTTGTTTAGACTCACCCTCCTTTCTTCTCTCTCTTGATCCTTTAGCATTTGTTTCCCATAACAATAACATACCTGTCTCTAGCAATTTTTATAGGTCACCTTTACTGAAGCCTCTTTCGGTCTCTTGTAATACTGTTGAAATTGTTGTGGTTTGGCTGCAGTGCCTAAGGCAGTATTTCAAGACGGCTTTATGGTATGCAGAGGTGCTCGGAAAGCTGAGTTTTCTGTGTCATGAAAACGAAGACGGTTACTATAACTGAAAAGCAAACCTAAAATTCATTTACTCAAACATGATTAACTGAAGGCCTACTTGTTGGGAATTGTGACAGGTATAGATGACACGGAGGCAGTAGGCGCTTTCCCTGCTCGTGAGGGATCTAGAGTCAGCAGGAGAAACCAGTCTCTAAGGGAAGAATTATGACAAAACTATCCTGTGACCTCGGACCATTAGCCACACAAATGGTCCACAGCTAAGTCTTTCATGAAGCAACGAATAGAGGCATCAACTAACTATTTTTTGGCATAAAATTCTAAAGGAGCTCAATTCCTCACACCTACTTATAATCTAGGATCACTTCAGGCATGCATAATCATATGAAATAGATTCTTGTGGTATAAAGGCAGTGAACTGATTGCAGCCAGCCAGGAATGTTTGTGGAGAAACCTGAGGAAGCCTTGAGTGGAAACTACCATGATTAGGGGCTGCAGCAAGTCCAGAATTAATATAGTCCTTGTAAAGATTTAGTTGAGTCAAACCAAATACTGTCTACAAAAGTGTGTACAGCATAGAGCTTATTTTTTTTCTTACAACCTGGACTATTAATTGCTTAAGAAATACTGAAACTTTGGGAAATTTCCTGGTGGTTCAGTGGTTAGGACTCAGTGCTTTCACAGCTGGGGGCCCAGACTTGATCCCTCGTCAGGGAAGTAAGATCCTATATGGCACGGCCAATATATACATATATGCTGAAACTTTTACTTTTACCTGCCTTGGCTTTCCAATAAGAAGAGATGTTTTACCTGCAGAGCCTCAAGCAAGTTCAAGGACTTAGTTTTGTTAGGGAAAAAAACCTGCGAAGATGTGAATAGAAATGTGTCCGTAGAAATGCAGAACTTGTTAGTCTGGGCCAAGATGGCAGCCTTCTCTCACTCTGCCTTGCCCCTAAGACACCACTGTGAGGTTGTCAGTTTCCCAGGGGGATCACAGATACATCACAGATACAAGTATTTCTTCTACAGGAAAAAAAAAAAAGAATGCCTAGAATTCATATTATATCCTTTGGTTAGTTTCCTACGTTTAACATCTCCTTGATCCCCATAAAACAGTATGCACATTCCTGAATTATGTCTATGGCTGTCTGTCCATCTGTCTGTTTCTTTGTCGTCCTTACCGCCTCCATTCTCTCTCTCCTCCCCCATCCCTCTCTCAACTCTAACTCAAACTCAATACTTTAAAAGTTCTCTAAGAACAAATGGAGGAGATCTTCAAAGTTTCATTTTAGTACCACAGCTCAGTGGAAGATGAAGATAGCTTCACGTGGTGAAGCATGTAGAAAAAGACTACATTAGAGTCACAGCTGGTCTTTTTCTTCATCCGTGAACAACCTACACATTTTCTATTGTTTCTTTTTTTTTTCTCTTGCGTTGAAAACTATTTTTTTAATTAATTAATTAATTTTATTTAGAGGCTAATTACTTTACACTATTGTAGTGGCTTTTGCCATGCATTGACATGAATCAGCCATGGGTGTACATGTGTTCCCCATCCTGAACCCCCCTCCCACCACCCTCCCCATCCCATCCCTCAAGGTCATCACAGAGCACCAGCCCTAAGCACCCTGTCTCATGCATTGAACCTGGACTGGCGATCTATTTCACATATGGTAATATACATGTTTCAATGATATTCTCTCAAATCATCCCACCCTCGCCTTCTCCCACAGAGTCCAAAAGTCTGTTCTTTACATCTGTGTCTCTTTTGCTGTCTCGTGTACAGGGTCATCGGTTACCATCTTTCTAAATTCCATATATATGTGTTAATATACTGTATTGGTGTTTTTCTTTCTGATTTACTTCACTCTCTATAATAGGCTCCAGTTTCATCCACCTCATTAGAACTGATTCAGATGAGTTCTTTTTAATAGCTGAGTAATATTCCATTATCAAATTAACTCCCCCAAATAATTCACATGCCATATAAGAAAAGGACCCTTCAACTGGCCACACCCATCATCTGAATGAAAGTCAGAAGGTAATGAGAACCTCTTCTTTCCCTGACAAATTCATTTTCTTATTCATCTGGATGCTCACAGGATGAAAGTGAAAAGAATCACTTCTCAAATTTGTTTATGGAGTTCCATGTCAAATAACTATGTATAAGACTGATATTGGGCTGAAAGTGAAGAGTAAACCTTTTTAGCATTTGTGTCATTTCACAAGGATAAATGGGCATCTCCTGGCTGGGCCTGGACTGTTTGTTATCTCTGACACTAGGTCCAGATGAGTTTAACCGCTTTTGCAATATGCCCAGAACACTTGTAGGATTCACATCTCCAACAGTGGCAGCATTTCCATCTCATCGCCCAACCAGCATCTATCCCACTACCACCACCACCAAGTTCTTTTTCTGAATTTGCCAAGATCTTGGACTGTTTCAAACTTCCATTGCTCCCAGTGAGGCAGGAAGACTGTCTCCCTGGCTCCCTGGAATGGATAGGGGCTTGGGAGAAACTGAAAAATCTTAGACAAGGGGCTAAGGACCTTCAGTTCAACCAGCATCAGAGTTATTTTCTTCTTCTGAGGGGATCCCACATGGAGTGCTGCCAAGCCAAGAGGTCAGCTCAGACTTCCAAAAACTCAATAAAAATCTTCCCAGAGCCCAGTCCTGAAAATTCCACACCGGAGACACCGCGCCCAGCCCCGTGAAGCCCTTGAAACCTCTGTTCCTCCAACTCCTACACAACCTTCCAACTCACCACCTCTCCCTGGCTATTTTTTCCTCCCTTAATTCTCATGGCTCTTAGTAAGGGAAAGGGAAAATAACAAATAGACAAGAGAATGAAAGCATCAAACTTTCTAAGTATAGCTATTAATATTTCTATCACACCATAAGAATCCTTCTATACAATTCTTGTTGAAATGTCAGTCTTGAGGGAGAAGTGTCCTCAGGCAGTGGTGTCTGTCAAGGTTTGAGTTTCCATCTCTCTCAGAATTTCCCACAGTTTACTGTGATCCACACAGTCGAAGGCTTTGGCGTAGTCAATAAAGCAGAAATAGATGTATTTCTGGAACTCTTTTGCTTTTTCGATGATCCAGCAGATATTGGCAATTTGATCTCTGGTTCCTCTGCCTTTTCTAAAACCAGCTTGAACACCTGGAAGTTCACAGTTCACGTATTGCTGAAGCCTGACTTGGAGAATTTTGAGCATTACTTTACTAGCTTGTGAGATGAGTGCAATTGTGCGGTAGTTTGAGCATTCTTTGTGATTGCCTTTCTTAGGGATTGGAATGAAAACTGACCTTTTCTAGTCCCGTGGCCACTGCTGAGTTTTCCAAATTTGCTGGCATATTGAGTGCAGCACTTTCACAGCATCATCTTTCATGATTTGAAATAGCTCAACAGGAATTCCATCACCTCCACTAGCTTTTTTCGTAGTGATGCTTTCTAAGGCCCACTTGACTTCACATTCCAAGATGTCTGGCTCTAGGTGAGTGATCACACCATTGTGATTATCTGGGTCATGAAGATCTATTTTATACAGTTCTTCTGTGTATTCTTGCCACCTCTTCTTAACATCTTCTGCTTCTGCTAGGTCCATACCATTTCTGTCCTTTATCGAACCCATCTTTGCCTGAAATTTTCCCTTAATATCTCTAATTTTCTTGAAGAGATCTCTAGTCTTTCCCATTCTGTTGTTTTCCTCTATTTCTTTGCATTGATCGCTAAAGAAGGCTTTCTTATCTCTCCTGGCTATTCTTTGGAACTCTGCATTCAAATGGGAATATCTTTCCTTTTCTCCTTTGCTTTTGGCTTCTCTTCTTTTCACAGCTATTTGTAAGGCCTCCTCAGACAACCATTTTGCCTTCTTGCATTTCTTTTCCATGGGGATGGTTTGATCCCTGTCTCCTGTAAAATGTCATGAACCTCCGTCCATAGTTCATCAGGCACTCTGTCTATCAGATCTAGTCCCTTAAATCTATTTCTCACTTGCATTGTATAGTCATAAGGAATTTGATTTAGGTCATGGTCTAGTGGTTTTGTCTACTTTCTTCAGTTTAAGTCTGAATTTGGCAATAAGGAGTTCATGATCTAAGCCACAGTCAGCTCCTGGCCTTGTTTTTGCTGACTGTATAGAGCTTCTCCATCTTTGGCTGCAAAGAATATAATCAATCTGATTTTGGTGTTGACCATCTGGTGACGTCCATGTGTAGAGTCTTCTCTTGTGTTGTTGGAAGAGGGTGTTTGCTATGAGCAGTGCGTTCTCTTGGCAAAACTCTATTAGCCTTTGCCCTGCTTCATTCTGTACTCCAAGGCCAAATTTGCCTGTTACTCCAGGTGTTTCTTGACTTCCTACTTTTGCATTCCAGTCCCCTATAATGAAAAGGACATCTTTTTTGGGTGTTAGTTCTAAAAGTTCTTGTAGGTCTTCATAGAACCGTTGAACTTCAGCTTCTTCAGCATTACTGGTTGGGGCATAGGCTTGGATTACCGTGATATTGAATGGTTTGCCTTGGAAACGAACAGAGATCATTCTGTCGTTTTTGAGATTGCATCCAAGTACTGCATTTCGGACTCTTTTGTTGACCATGATGGCTACTGCATTTCTTCTAAGGGATCCCTGCCCACAGTAGTAGATATGATGGGGTTAGTTTTCATGGGCTGGGTAGTTTCATAGGCTCATGAGTTATTTTGGGAAAGAGGTGGAGATTTCCAGAAGCTGGGCCATCGCCCACTTAGTGGCCTTTCCCCGTCACCCTCAGAACTGTCACGCTGCCCGTGAGTGCGCCATGTATTACATGAGTGAGTGTCCCTGATGTATTACAGGGAGTGGGTGATGAGGCTCAAGTTCCACCAGAGGCTGGGTCTGCCACCACCATGGACCTAGTTGGCTCTGACCAGCCGTCGTCAGGTACCACAGCCACGCCCTTCCTCTAAACGTGTGCCCTGCCTCTTCCCCTCCTGTTTCAGGTTTGTTCTCTTCACTGTTTCCCAGGGCCTTTCTACATGACAGTGAGCAGCTAGAACAATAGCCGATATATACTGAGCCATAACTGGGTGCCAGGCAGCATTTTTTAAAAAATTACATGTACTAATCCTTTTGAAAACTCTGTGAGATAAGTATTCTGTTTCAAGATAAAAAGTTGGAGCAATTAGTGCTTTTGTAACTTCCTTAAGATCACAGTAGTATGTGGCAAACATAGGGTTTAACCCTGAGGGTCTAGTTCCTGAGCTAACATTTCTATTTTAGTATTTTATTATAGACATAAAGCATATGTAACATCGATAACATAATTGAACAAAAATATCAACCACTGTCGAAAATATATACACATATCAATCACAATTGTATTATTGGATAGAATAAAATATTCAAGGTTTTTAAAGATAACACTCACAACTTCAGAGAAATACCTGTTTGAAGCTGTTCATCTAGACTCTTTGGAAAGCAAGCCTTTTGGAAAGCATTTCCTGAAAACAGGTTTTCATTTTGTTCTGCTTTATTATCACGAACTTGAACTTTCTTTGAAGGTTATTCTAAGAAAAAGTGATATGAAAATTGTTTCCACATAACTCATAAAGAAGCAATGTCATAGACAGGCCTCCCCACCATTCTTGTGAGTAAAGACCTGTGAAAATTTTATGTAAGGTGGTTGTACCTTTTTGAGGTACTTTTCTGACATGAACTTAATTATCTGGTTTCTCTTACTTTAGGATTTAAATTATTAACTTTAATAAGCAGGTGGGATCCAGAAATAAAATATAAGAATACCTTTACTTATCTTGGGAATTTATATAAGAAAAAAAAAGCATTGAGACGTATTTGTCATGTTGAGGACAACAGAGAGTTTAACATACCGATTATTCATAACAAATTCTAAAGAAAATGCGTCAGGACCTAAATCTTCGGTTTCTCGTTGCTGCTGAGTTGGAGATAAACCTCACCCCTATGGCCAGAAGGCTGAGCTCTGCAGAGGCCCCGTCTGAACCCTCTTCAGTGGGCTTTTCCTCCCACAGGCCTCCAGCTGCCTTCTGTGGAACTCCAGGCGAGAGGATACATAGGAGCCTGCAGACCACATGTATAAACATGTAAAAGCTATAACCCACACTGCACCCACAGACTGGCCTGCACCTCCATCCAAGGGCCCTAGAGCCACTTAGGAGAGGTCACCATGGGGACCCAGAGGCTAGAGGAGAGATGTCACCAAGGGGACCCAGAGGCTAGAGGAGCTGCCCTGAGCGTCAGAAGCCAGGCAGAGCAAGCTGGGCATCTGCGTATTGATCACACTTGTTCACCGAACTTAAGGAAATTCTCTTTTGTTAGGCAATATATGCTGGGTTTATGCATGCTTCGTTTTTTACAATTGATATACATATACTGAAATATATAAAACAGGTAACTAATAAGGACCTATGGTACAGCACAGAGAACTCTACTCAATACTCTGTAATGACCTATATGGGAAAAGAATCAAAAAAGGGTGGATACAGGTATAAGTGAATCACTTTGCTATACACCTGAAATTAACACAACATTGCAAAGCAACTATATTCCAATAAAAGTTTTTAAAGAAAAGAAAAGACATACAGATGGCTAACAAACACATGAAAAGATGCTCAACATCACTCATTATCAGAAAAATGCAAATCAAAACCACAATGAGGTACCATCTCACGCCAGTCAGAATGGCTGTTATCAAAAAGTCTACAAACAATAAATGCTGGAGAGGGTGCAGGGAAAAGGGAACCCTCTTACACTGTTGGTGGGAATGCACACTAATACAGTCACTATGCAGAACAGTGTGGAGATTCCTTAAAAAACTAGAAATAGAACTGCCATATGACCCAGCAATCCCACTGCTGGGCATACACACCGAGGAAACTAGAATTAAAAGAGACACGTGCACCCCAATGTTCATCACAGCTCTGTTTACAATAGCCAGGACAAGGAAGCAACCTAGATGTCCATCGGCAGACAAATGGATAAGAAAGCTGTAGTAAATATACACAATGGAATATTACTCAGCTATTAAGAAGAGTGCATTTGAATCAGTTCTAATGAGGTGGATGAAACTGTAGCCTATCATACAGAGTGAAGTTAGTCAGAAAAAAAAACACCAACACAGTATATTAACACATATATATGGAATTTAGAAAGATGGTAATGACCCTATATGTGAGACAGCAAAAGAGACACAGATGTAAAGAACAGACTTTTGGACTCTGTGGGAGAAGGCGAGGGTGGGATGGGTTGACAGAACAGCTTTGAAACATGTATATTATCATATGTGAAACAGATCGCCAGTCCAGGTTTGATGCATGAGACAGGATGCTCAAAGCCGGTGCCCTGGGATGACCCTGAGGGATGGGATGGGAAGGGAGGTGGAGGGGAGCTCAGGATGGGGGACACGCGTACACCTGTGGCTGATTTATGTCGATGTAAGGCAAAAACCACCACAATATTGTAAAGTAACTAGCCTCCAATTAAAATAAATCAATTAATTTTATAAAGAACAATGCTGTGTGTTCCCTGGTAGCATACGGATGGATTCATCTTCTGGGTTTGACTTCTCACTGAGCTGAGTGCCTGGGGAGGCAAAACGTTTCCGCTCACACCCCATACAGCTCAACTCCAGCTGCACCGTCAGAAGGCCCTGCACCCTAAGGGATTACTCAAAAACAGAATCTGACTTGAAATGGTGACTTTACCAGGAGCAAAATTTCAGGGATACTCTTATTTTTTAATTTTCTTTTAATGTTCTCTCAATGGCTTTAGAAGATGAACTGCAAGAGGTATAATGTATTTAAGATTTCACTTACCAAACAAACACAGTCAGAGATGATATCAAACCTCTGTGGTTTTCAATCATGTAGCTTACAAAGAAGCACAAAACAGTTGTCGCGTAGTGCATAATTTGGCATCCTTGCCATCAAAGGCAGTTTTAAGCACACCATTCAAATGCCTCCTGACAGCAGGGCTCTCTTGCTGGGTATTCATCTGCCAGGATGGATCCAGAAAACCAGCAATGTCTCTCAATTAGAAGCACAAACTTCAATAATGAGAAATAAAATCAGGGTGGCGTGAACAGGACACAGGTGGGTAATTGACAAGCTTGCATAATGTGGAAAAAATCATAGGTTAGAGGAAAAGTCGTAACAATTAACATGAAGCTTTGGGCTCGCCCAGCTGCTTTGGGCTCAGCCAAAAGAGATCAAAACCCTCTACGCACATTATCCCCTTCACCCCCACTGCACACCCCCCCACCTCCCGCCTGCTGCAGGGGCAGGAGCAGGGCAGATACACGTCAGGGTGGTTTCCTGGCCCCCAGCACCCTGTGTGACTGCCTTCTGTGAACCCGATTACTTCCCTACTCTTTTCTGCAACAAGCGGTGAGATTAGGTTCCTAGTCACAGATGGAGATGTAATGCAGAATCAGTTCTTCAGCTAATTCATCCCTTTCCCCAACTTGTCACACTACACAGAGAACTGAAACATCTCCGTCTACGGGTACATTATTCATGGGCTGTAACTGTGTCTCTGAAAGAGAGTTCAAAGGCATCAAAAACATCTGTAATGACTAATTAGAGACGTGCTTAACCATATGAGATTATTTCAGAAGGCAGGTTGGCTCTGCGATTCATTTATTGCTCAACATCCCAGTTGTTTCAGATACTGGATTTTTTAGCCAGTCTCCTCCAATCTCCTACTGGAAAGATCATATACATGTTCTAGTGCATGTATGAGTAGATTTATGAAAAACAAGAGAAATAGAAAAAAATCTTTTGCTGTCACGCATACTAACTTTTCTGAAAGTCAGATTCAGTTCAGTTCAGTCGCTCAGTCGTGTCTGACTCTTTGCAACCCCATGGACTGCGGCATGCCAGGCCTCCCTGTCCATCACCTACTCCCAGAGTCTACCCAAACCCATGTCCATTGAGTCAGTGATGCCATCCAACCATCTCATCCTCTGTCGTCCCCTTCTCCTCCTGCCCTCAATCTTTCCCAGCATCAGGGTCTTTTCAAATGAATCAGCTCTTCTCATCAGGTGATCAAAGTATTGGAGTTTCAGCTTCAGCATCAGTCCTTCCAATGAAAGTTGTATCTCCTTGCAGTCCAAGGGAAAAGCATCAATTCTTCTGCGCTCAGCTTTCTTCACAGTCCAACTCTCACATCCATACATGACCACTGGAAAAACCACAGCCTTGACTAGACGGACCTTTGTTGATATGTTGATATGACCTTTTTAATATGCTGTCTAGGTTGGTTATAGCTTTTCTTCCAAGGAGTAAGTGTATTTTAATTTCATGACTGCAATCACCACCTGCAGTGATTTTGGAGCCCAGAAAAATAAAGTTAGCCACTGTTTCCACTGTTTCCTCATCTATTTGCCATGAAGTAATGGGACTGGATGCCATGATCTTAGTTTTCTGAATGTTGAGCTTTAAGCCAACTTTTTCACTCTTCTCTTTCACTTTCATCAAGAGGCTCTTTAGTTCTTCTTCACTTTCTGCCATAAGGGTGGTGTCATCTGCATATCTGAAGTGATTGATATTTCTACCATAATCTTATTTCACATCTCTTTACTCATTGTATTTCAGGAAAAAGTAAGCCTGTATGAAATATAACTATGTTTCAAATGCTACTCATTCATATGATATCAATCAAAATTGTCAAACTACTGCTCATCTTCCTTGAGGGAGAAAAAAATTGCACTGGCTCAGAACTCTGTTTCTATGATCTACAAACCTTTATATATGCTAATAATTTTGCTCTACTAGAAGATTCTATTGGGTGACTGTTTCTTTGATGATCCAACCAAGAATTATACCTGCCATGTCAAATTGTCTTGGAAAATAAAATGTCAAAACTATGTCTGCATTGAAAATTTAGATCAGTGACATCACTTTCAAAATATAATTAATTAAGAACTACAACCATTTTTTTTTAATTACTGGGAAATACGCACCTTGATTCTGGAAAATACAACTAAAGAAGAAGAATTACATGTAAATTCTCAGTTTGTATCCACAAGGAGCCATCGCCTTGAATTTTTATATGAAATAAAATAACTGGTATTCATAATTGGGTGAGCTATAACAACACCCAAATTTTCAGAAGAAATGTCATTTTTAGAAGTGCGTCCTTTACAAGAAAGTTCCAGAGCCACTTGGGGACTAAGTTCAACTACTTACTGAGTTGAATAATTTGACACCATGTACAGATTTTGCATTTACACTGAAATTCAACTGCCTATGTGAAAGGCTGAGTTAAGGCTGCCACATGTGGCTGCCAGTTTCTGCTACTAGCTATTGACACTCTTGCTACTCTAAGAGTGGTCCTAGGCATCATCTCGGATTCACTAGAAATTTGGACTCATAGGTCCCACTATACTAAGGCCTCAGTCTACTGAGTCAGAATCTGCATTTTAACATGATCTAAAGAAGACTGTTAAGCACATAAAAACTGGGAAGGCACTGAGTTAAAACACTCTCGGAAAACTAAAACACAAAAGGAAAGAAACTGTCTCAACAAAACATGTCTCAAAAAAACATACTTTTTGTCTCACAAAAGGTAGCAGATTTGGTCCAAACCATCTTTTATCCACCATATCATCAACACTATACTTCGCCCCCATTTTCAAAATAAGCCTTTTTTGTTGCGTGCATGCCAAGTCACTTCGGTCGTGTCTAACTGCAACCCTGTAGCCTGCCAGGCTGTTCTGTCCGTGGGGTTCTCCAGGATGGCCACGCCCTTCTCCACAGGCTCTTCCTCATGTAAGGACAGAACCACATCTCTTAGGTCTCCTGCACTGGCAGGCAGGTTCTTTACCACGAGGGCCACCCGAGAAGCCCACCTTGGGCTGTTAGATAAACTAAAGAAAGAAAAGAATGCAGCCAAAAGGTCCATTGGTGGCCTCCTGGATGTTCAGCAATGATATTTTCTGCCTCAGTAACTGAGAAGGAAGACTTTAGGTCACACCAGGGGTGAGAGGAAACAAGAGAAGAGCTTTGGGGACCCAAGAGGAATCTACAGTTTTGCTTTGTTTCAGAGGCTGTCTAATTTTTGCTCTTCTTGATTTTAATTAATCAGCTCACCATTCTCCCTTGTGACATAAGGGTGTCATCAATGGAAACAAAGTACATTTGAACTTTTTCTGCTTCTGTAATACTTTATTGCCCTCATGTCATTTCACTATGAAAATGTCACTGAACTCTTCTAAATATTAAATTCTAAGCAGAAGCTATAAATAAAAGCGGTGCCATTTCTCTAGATGTGAATGAATTCACAGAGAAATTTGATAGAATACTCCTACTGACATTGAAACATGGAGTCAATAACAAAGTGGAAATTTCCACTACAGTAAGAAGCGTCCTCAAAGGAACCCCAAACCACCCATGCAGAATTGTGCCTTCTAAAACCTCAGATCATGGGATGTTAAATGCTGAGCTTTCTCACCAAAGGTCTTTTGGAATCAAACATTTCCAGGGAATGTTTAGTATTAACAGTCAACATTTTGAAATATTTGGAATATGGCTCAGGTCATGCAAGTTACAGTGAACTCACAAAAGGCTACCATTAGCCCTATTTTTCTCATGGGTGCCAGATATCATAAGCAGTTTTCAGGGGAGCAGTTTCCAGAATTCCACAGGTCCTTTACTTCAGCCTGAGAAACTCCAATATAACCTCTATAATTTTGTTTTGGTCATACAGTGCATCTTAACTAACCCACCCCAAAAGTCAACATAACTTTTAAGAAACCCACCAAGTTTGTGATCCTCACAGATTCAATGAGTCTCGTGGATTCAGACAGGGCGGAGCAGGGACGGGATGCCTCTGGTCTCTAGTGTTTGGGGCCTCAGCTGAGAACTGCACAGCTGGGAGTGACTCAAGTGGATGAGGGGTGGGATCCCAGAGGCAAGACCGCCGGGATTGCACACGGAGACCATGAACCAGCATCTCTACAGCGACCCCTGCAGGTGGCCGGGGCTTCCACACAGCATGGTGGCGTCAGGGTGGTTGACCTTCTTACCCCTTTGTGGTCACGGCCTCCAAAGCAAGTGTCCCAGAGAAGAAGGCGCAAGCTGCATGGGCTTTATGACTCTGCCTCAGCAGTTGCCCAGGGTCTCTTCCACCATACTTGGATGGCGAAGCTATCACAAACCTGCTCAAACTCGAGGGAAGAGGACATAGACCCTAACCTCAATGAAAATACTGTCAAAGAACCTGAGGCAATATGTTAAAACTGCCACCTTTCCATTCAGTTTAAGGGCAGTATTTCCATTTGGGAAACGGTTCCACAGCTACATGAAAAAAATCAAAGGAAAAAAAACAAAACACTGATCAAATCCAACCCTGCTATTTTGCAGATGAAGAAAGTGGTCTTAGCTGAAGGAAAATCATACACAACACATTTCTTTTCCTCTCATCTTTTGAACTGGGTGGCATGCATTTCTCTCAAATTTAATCTCAATATGCTTAGCACTTTAAGGAAGAGGACTTTCCTTGTTAATGATGAGAATAACTCATTCTATGTACCTGGAAGCTCTACAAAAGGTATAAAGTCACAGCACCTTTAACAATATTTATCTACCAAAGTCACTGTGAATGCCCTGAAAGGTTAATCTTCTGGATAAAAGAGTTTATCTATGTCCATTTAAAATGTTCTTTACCCAGACATAGTAAAATAGGTTCTCTCCACACCCTGTATCTCTTAGAGTCCCCAGTCACCCTTACAGAGTGAGACAGAATTGAAATGCACCCAACTAGGTAGAGAGAGCATGGAAACAATGGGAGTCTAGAAACCATACAGGAAGCCAGTGACATTTCTCAAGGTCAAAGGAGAAAAGAAGTTTATTCTGTAAGGAGAGAGAGCAATTTCACTGCTATAAAGAACCATAATAAAAACTACACGGGAGGGAACTTCCTGGTGGTCCAGGGGTTAAGAATCCACACTCCCTGGTTGGGGAGCTGGATTCCACATGCCTCAACTGGGAGTTTGCAGCTAAGACCCAGGACAACCGAATAAATAAATAAATAAAATTTTTAAAAAATACATGGGAAAGTAGTAAATCGTTCCAAGACTGACAGAATACAGTAAAAAGAGCTAAAATAAAAAGTGGAAGCATTAACCAAGAAGACGGGGGAGAGGCGACAGGGACTGGACGCTCCGCCTCTCTTCCCAGTCCTAGGTGCACGCAGGGCAGAGTGGGGTCCAGCTGCACCAGCCAGGGAGCCTGTGAAATAGGGTGTTACTTGTCTACCACAAACACAGAAGTCTAAACCACCAGTACTTGTGCATTTGAATGTCTAACATCAGGAAGAAATTGAATTTGGGGATGAAGCAGCAAGAAGTGTGGCATCAAGTTTCCATGTGACAATAAACTAAGATAAGCTTTTTCTCAGATGAGGATAAGGAAAACTTCTGCTTAGGAAGAGGATATGGTTCATGTAATTCTAAGCAAGTCCAATGTACGCACAAATACAAACACACACATGTTCAAATCTCCAATTTCACTGCAGTGTTGCAAGTACATGCTTCAACCAAACATAAAACAGGAATTTGCATTATTTTCTTACAAAAGAACTGTGACTTTTTTTATTATAAGGTTTAAGTATTTTATTTTATTTATGTTTATAATTTTATTCTATTTTTGCTTAATTAATTAATTTTTGGCCACGCCCTGCAGCATGTGGGATCTTAGTTCCCTGACCAGGGATCAAACCCACATCCCCTGCCTTGGAAGCACAGTCTTAACCAGTGGACCACCTTTCATAGTTGTCTCTGTGCGTGTGTGTGTGTGTGTGTGTGTGTGTGTGTGTGTGTGTGTGTGTGTGTGTGTGTGTGTGTGTGTGTGTGTGTGTGTGTAAGAGAGGTAGTAAGTTATTTAATTACTTTTAAATGAATCTCTTAGAAAATGTCTTTTTAAAATTACACTATTCCATCAGTTGTTAAAAAAAATACCAGCATTTCATGGTCTGTTATCTCTGATTAGGCTTCAGGCCCCGTCATCAGAAGCTATGATAGGCAGAATAAGAATGTTCCAGGAGACATTTATTCCATGAGAAAATTTTCCAATTAAAAAATCAAGAAACTTTGATGAAACTAGAATTGAAGTGAGGTAGCTAATGATCCATAATTAAACTAGTTTCCATAGAAATCAAAGCAAAAAAACAGACTTTAATTTTTAAAATTTTCTTCTAAAAGCTCAAACAACACAGAATCTGAGTCCATAAAGCCTGAATTCATTACAGAGTCATTGACCAGGTCCATTAAAGACAAACCAAGTTTTTTTTTTTTCACAGAAAAAGAAAAACCACACATTAGTTTCATAGCTTTGCTTTACATACTTTCTTGAAGGACCCTTGCCTAGAATAATCAGTCTACAATGAGTAGAGAAAGTGAGTTATGCGCCAGGGGTATAGCACAGGGGCCCCCATCTGTTCCACGGCAACACCTGCTCGGGGCAGGCTGACGTGCTGAATGGTGAAAATCAGAGCAGAAGGAATGTCTTGATGATAAACGCTTGGGTCAAATGATTAAATCAACCACTTACTTAAATCCCAAGCGAACCAGCTTTAAAAATGAAAATCTTTTGAGGGTCAACAGACTGAAATAGGAAGTGGCAACCCACTCCAGCACTCTTCCCTGGAGAATCCCATGGACAGAGGCACCTAGCAGGCTACAGTCCATAGGGTCGCAAAGACTCACACCCAACCATAGAGACTTAGCACACACTCATACTGAAATAATCTCGTCAAGTTGTTCGCTTGTTAGCCGTCACATTTTTTAATAACCATCTTGTAAAACTTTCTGACAAGATGCATCATTTTTTCCCGGTACAAACCGCCCCTCACACTCACACACAGGGTCTCCACTGCAGCAAGAGCCACTGGGGCCAAAGATATGAACTGCATCCCAAGGGGCACAGCAGGCCACAGAGCATGCCTCAGGGCTCAGAGGAGGACCAGACCATTAAGTCCACGAGCTTGGAGAATAAATTGTTACTTTTTAAATTTGTGTTTATTGTTTTTACCAATATGTGAAGGGGAAAATGGAAGTAAAACCCTAACAACCAAAGACTAGGATTTGACTGCATTCCCTGCTTGTGACTTTTCCAGTCATATGGATATTCCAATCCCCCCAACAGTCAACTACACTCAACACCCATCACCATCCATCTGAAGGAGCTAGGAACATGGGTTGATGGCAAATAACTGGTTCTTCTGAGGCCACAGCTATGTCAGCTCAGCTTCTGACCCGAAGTTCTTAATGACCCACAACTCACTCATGACTGCAGGACAAATATCTTTCTGACTTTAAGCTCACTCCCAGAACCTTGGCTCTTTCAGTCCTCCCGGTCACCAGCACTTGCATCACTTCTCTTCCATCCGTAGTCTGTGTTGGTCTCAAGATTAACCAGCTGAACCAATCTCTAATCAGCACCCTTTGTTCTCCTGCCCCAATACCTTCTAGAACCTGACCAGACAAGGTTCCAACACCTGCATGATGCTACATTCCCATCCACAACCTCCACTGGACTGCAAGAGCCAGCAGCCAGTCCTGCCACACATCCTGTCAGTTTCTTTCCTACCCTCTACTGGTTCTTCCATTCCAGTGGAGGTTGTGGAATGGGAATTTAGCAAGGTGCTCCTTGACACGATATCCTGAATGTCTAGTCCACCACTCCCTCCACTGGAGTTGGGGGGATTTAGCATCATGGCTGCAGTCACCATCTGCAGTGATTTTGGAGCCCAAGAAAATGAACTCTGTCACTGTTTCCATTTTCCCCCATCAATTTGCCATGAAGTGATGGGACCAGATGCAATGGTCTTAGTTTTTTGAACACTGAGGTTTAAGCCAGCTTTTTCACTCTCCTCTTTCACCGTCATCAAGAAGCTCTTTAGTTCCTCTTCACTTTCTGCCATTAGGGTGGCATCACCTGTATATGTGAGGTTGTAGAGTAAGTAACTCCAAATCCTCCCTCCAAAAGGTTATGATAAAACTGGATGAAACTGTCAAAACCCAAAAGTTTCAGGACTGCAGAAACAGTAGAAAGACACAAAATAAACTGAGATATATCTACACAAGAATAGACTGTGTAGTGGTAGTGTGTGAAGGCAATTCAGGTAGGGATTTCACTGTGCTGTTGTATCCTGGGATTGCTATGACCCCAACCTTGCCACTCACCCCATCTCTGCATTTGTGGCTAGCTATGTTCTGGGTTGGTGTAAGCCATGAAAACCAGCTTCTAAGCCAGGAGGGGTAAGAGCTAACTTGATAGTCATCAGAACGTGGAAGAATTCCCACATGCCTGGGCATTGTCAGAAACAATAGCAATTTTAGTGACAAATTAGAAAGGCCAGTGTCAGGTAGGCTGAGATTGTGGCAGTCAGACTAGGCATAAATTTAGCAGGAATGAGACAGCCAGAGTAGGCCTTAATAGGCCCCCACGTAGCCCTGGGTCCCAAAGGCACTGTGCATGTGTAAGGCTACACATGTTCTCAGCAGAGACTAGAAAAGGCAGCTCTCTATTTGTCCCTGGATGGATGTGAGGCTTCTGCTAGCAGAAGGTAGAAGCCAGGAAAAATAGATGAATCGTCTGAAATTTACATGTGTCTCCCAACTCACACACAGATCCATGAACATGGGGAGAAGCTTAATATAACATATTAAGATATAATATCTTATATACATATGATACATTATATATATATGATATATATATATATGAGATATCATAGCTCAAGGTAGATGAGAGCAACCTCTAATTTTTCAGTTATCAATAAGCAATTCTTACATGGGAGCATCCCCTATGAAATCAGGCTTGAAAATAAAAGTAATAATGAAAAAGAAAGCCTTAGCAGAGACATCAGAGGTCATAAACTGTGGGGAAAGATAGACTCCACAGAATTAGTCCAAACAAATCATTAACAAACAGAACAATATCAGAGAATAATCAAATTCACACTTGCTATGATGCATATTAGGAGCTTCCCAGGTTGCTCAGTGGTAAAGAATTCACCTGTCAATGCAGGAGATACAAGAGACATGGGTTCGATCCCTGGGTCAGGAAGCTCCCCTGGAATAGGAAATGGAAACCCGCTCCAGTATTCTTGCCTGGAAATCCCCATGGACAGAGAAGCCGGGCGGGCTACATGGTCCCTGGGGTTGCGAAGGGTCAGGCATGACTGAGCAACTGAGCATGCGCACACATCTTTCCTAAAATGTCCAGTTTTCAAAAAAACTAATACTATACAGAGAAACACAGAAGCGTTACCTGTACACAAGGGAAAACAGTTCTAAACAACTGTCTACTAGGGGACCCAGACGTCCCATTTAGCACAAAAAAGACAGTTATCACAAATGGATTCAAGAAACAAATGAAAATCACTTCTGTAAATTAAAGAGAAATATGATGAAGTGGCTCATCAAACAGAGACTACCAATAAATAAATAAATACTGTTTTTAAAAAAGAAGATCTGGGAGTTGAAAAGTGTAATAATAATAAATGGCATTTCCAGCTCTCATTACAACATGTGAAGAGATGAGAGGTTGTAATTCCCATCTTCATAATTAGAAGAAAGTTGAAAAACTAAAAATCAACAATTGTCCTTAAATCCAGCAAAGAGTTGAGGTCATAAAGAAAACTGCTGCCCTGAAAACCGGAGGGAAATAACACAGAGAATCACAGCGTATCAAGAGCAGAAGGTACTGGAGCCAGAAACTGGTAGGAACACAAAAACTGTAACGGACACATTTCTGGAGGGTCAGTGTTGACTAGCTTCAGACTTAAAACTCCTGAGGATCCAGTCTTCAGGGAGCCTCTATACGTTCGTAAGTTTTACCTCCAAGAACCCCACCAAATTCCCACTTGTGAAAACCAGGAAGAAAATGCCCATATACTTTGCGGAAGATAAAAGAAAAAAAGGAACCATCTTAAAATACAACTCTCCAAAACAAAGACCTGATTTTAAGGACAACTACTTCACTGAAACATAATCTCTAGAAGGGCAGTGAGCTGACTCTAATCCCCACAGCCAATTTCTACTGAAGGTCATAGTAGTAATTCTGACCCACTTTTTAAATAGAGTCTAAATCATGAGAGTATGGAACATTTGCCTTCTCCAATATGTTACTACCACATTAATAGGGATGGAGTATAATAACAATAAATTACAATTGAGTGAACTTCAGGAAACAGACGATGTAAGAAGGAGTTTCTAGGGAAACTCAAGGACAACAGAGGAGAGAAAAACAAGGATACCAGAGTAAATAGAAGCATCTTACACTATTGTTGCTGTCCTTCTTCGGTTGCTAAGTTGTGTCCAACTCCTTGTAACCCCATGGACTGTAGCTCATCAGGCTGCTGTGTCCAGGGGATTTCCCACGCAAGAATACTAGAATGGGTTGCCATTTCCTTCTCCAGAGGATCTTCCCAGATGATCAAACTCGTGTCTCCTACAACGGCAGGCAGATTGTTTTCCACCGAGCCACCAGGGAAGCCTGCATCTTACACCGCAGCCTAACTGCTAGTCATATAAATACAGAACATCACCCAAAGACCGATTCACCTCGTTTTCTAATACATAATGTCTGAATTTCAATAAAAAATTACAAGGCATATTAAAAGGCAAGGAAAAATCAGACTGAAGACACACACCAAGCATCAGGAAACTAACTCAGCTAGGGTAGAGAAATTTTAATTATCAGATCAAGAATTTAAAATAACTATAATTAATATGCTAAGGACTGTAATGGAAAAAGTGGGCAATATCTAAGAAAAGATAGATTATGTAACCAGAAAGATAAAAATTCTAAGAAAGAATCAAAAGAAAATGCTAGAAAATGAAAACACTGCCAGGTAAATGAAGACTGTCTTTCATGGACTCATCAAAGGTTGAACATGAATGAAACATGGCTGAGGAAAGAATCAGTGAGTTTGAAAGTAAGTTTGTAGAAACTTCCAAAACTAAAATTCAAAAAAGAAAGAAAAAAACAAAACAAGCAAAAGCATAATGAAACAAAATACCCAAGGACAGTAAGACAATTAGAAAAGCTGTACTAAATGTGTAATGGAAACACCAGATGGACAAGAAAGACAGAATTTAAATGATAACTGAGAACTTTCTAAAATAAATGACAGGCATCAAACCACAGATTTCAGAAGCTCAAAAAATATCCAGCAAGATAAATACTGGAGGGAAAAATAAAACTACACCTATGCATATCATATCAAAATACAGAAAACAAAAAAGAACATTTTGAAAGAAGTAGATGCCAAAGGGAAAAGAACACATTATCAACAGAGGAAGAAAGATAACAATTACATTGAACAGCTCCTCAGAAACCATGCTAGCAAAGAGAGTGGACTGAAATAGTTAACATATTGGAAGAAATAAAATCACAAACCTACAAGTCTGTATCTAGCCAAAGTATCATTCAAAAGTGAAGAAGAATTAAAGACTTCCTCAGACAAACAAAAATGGAGGGAATTCGTCTCCAGTAGACCTGCATCACAAAAAAGTTAAAGGAAATTCTTCAGAGAAAGTAAACATCACATAAATTGGAAACTTGGATCTCTATAAAGAAAGGAGAGCATTAGAGAATAAATAGATGAATTAAGCATTTTATTAATATTTTATTTGCTCTTAATTGATCTAATATATAAGTGTTCAAAATAGCCACAACAGTTAATTAAGTGGTTAAAACTTATAGATTAGCCAAATGAATGAGCACAACGTAAGAAATAGAATGGAGAAATAAGGAATACTCTGTTTTAAGGTACCAGACTACCCACAGAGTTGTATGTGTTATTTAAAAGTGAACTTCAGATTAGTTGTAAATGCATGTTTCAAACTCTAGATCAACTACTGAAATTTTTTAAAAAGTGAAATTGGTATGCTAAGAAAGAAGAAAACAATGGAATCATATAAATATGCTAAACCAGAGAAAGCAAGATAAAGAGTAGATAACAAACAAAGTGGAATAAACAGAAAACAGCTACAAATAAACACACCAATTTAAAGAAAAACAGTGTATTTAGAGCAAAAAAAAAAAAAAAAGACACCACACGCAAAGATACATTGTCTACAAAAAATTCACTTTAAATATAAAGCAAGATAGTTTAAAAGAAATGGAAAAAAGACATATCATACTAATACTGATCAAAAGAATGCCAGAGTAAAAATATTATTTCAGAAAAAATCAGACTTCAAAAAAAGGAAAATTATAAGTGATAAAGAGGATATTACATAATCATAAATAAGTCAGTTCTACAAGAAGACATGGTAATCCTTAATGTGGATATACTCAACAACAGAGCATAAAATATGTGAAACAAAATCAGAACAAAAGGAGAAAGAATCAAGTCCACTATTACTGTTGCACCGCTACATGTGAAAAGAGGGGGTGGGACCAGATGGCCTCTAAGACCCCTGCCAGCTCTAGCCTCCCAGGAATCAACCAGCAGAATGAAAGAACTCAGGCTTTGAAGTAAAACACACTTAAGTTGCAACAGTGACTATCTCGGAACCTCTATTATCCTGTAAAATTGACATAATAAATGTATGTCTCATCGTGGGTCAGAGACCAATAAGGGCTTGCTACAAGGACCAGCACACACATATTTGAGTGGGGCCCACTTCGATTATTATGGGTTGAATTGTGTCCTCCCCCCAAAAAAGACACATTGAAGCCCTGAACCCTAAAGAACTCAGAATGTGACCTTCCTTGGAGACAGGGTCTTTTCAGAGGATATCATGTTGAAATGAGATCACTAGGGTGGGCCTTGACCCACCATGACTTACAGAAAGTCATGATTTTAGAGAAAGAAAACCCGGACACAGAGAGAAACATGTGCAGAGGGAGGATGCTGTGTACAATGAAAGCAGAGATTAAAGGGATGGACCTGCAAGCCAAGCAACCCCACGGACGGCCAGCAAAGCCCTGGAAGCTGGGAGAGAGGCAGGCAACAGGTTCCCCCTCGCGGCCTCAGAAGGAGTCCGCCTCGCCAATGCCTCGATCGTGGACTCCCAGCCTGCAGAACTGAGAGACGGTTCATGTCTGCTGTGTAAGACACTCGGTCTGTGGGACTCGGCTACGGCAACCCTAGGGAATGAAGACACGATTCATAGAGGCTAGTTGCTCCTGGTGTATTTGTAGTAGCTTTTCCACCTGGAAGTCAAAGTTTTTCTGATGCTTTTGACAGCAAGCTCAGTGAGCAAAGGATTTGAGAGTCACAAGTAATATAAAATGATATTGGCTGTTATGATCTAAAATTCACTCTGACATTTTCTATGCTGTTACTTTCAATCTGGTGGTGACCTACTAAATTAACTTCACAACCTGCCTGAGAAACACTAAGCTGGACCTCAAACTCCTTCAGAGCAGAGATTCTTCTCTCTTCTCACTCCTCTAACCCAACACAGGACTTGTCGTGAGCAAATAAACCTTTGACACAGAGAACAAACCTACAGCTGTCAAAGGAGAAACTGGGAGGGAGGGATGAGTTAGGAGCCCGGGATCAGCGGACGCACACTGCTACACATGAACAGATCAACAACAGGGTCCTACGGTACCACACAGGGAACCGCATTCAGTATCCTGTGATAAACCACAATGGGAAAGACTCTGAAAAAGAATATACACGTACATCTGAAGCTCTTTGCTATATGCCAGAGACGAATACAACATTGTAAGTCAACTATACTCCAAGTTAAGAAAAAGACAAACTAGATCTGGGAACTGTTCATGAGCCAAAACAAATTATCGCTCTGACACGGCCCAGGAGGACCCAGCAGCCAATGCCCCAAACTTTTCTCCTGGGGTTAGAAACCACACTTCCCCCACAAAAACCACCCTCCCTACCCTGATCCCCAGGGCAAACGTGGCAACCTCAGAGCTTCACCTCTGCAGCCTACACAACATGATCAGTTGGACATACGTTTTGAAAACTTACAAAAGTAAGACATTTTAACTATGTATGTCCTCTCTGAATTCCATGGTCTTTCCCTAATGCAGGGTGGTGTGGGAGAGGCCTCAAGTGGCCTCAACTCTTCCTGTCAGCCAAGGAAGGGTCAAGTTTAGGACATACTTGCGGGTGTTGTGGGAACTATTTGTGTGACTCAGTCAATTCTGAGGTAGCAAAGCTAACCCCCCAGTGGAAGAATGGCTTCCGGGAATTCTAAGGCCCACTCTGCTAACTCACTCAGCCTCAGGACATAAAGTTGGAGGGCCAGAAGTTGCATCATGATGTCAATGCTTCCTATAGCCTCCAACGCCACACAGACACAGGTTATGGAGGAAAAGCACTGTATCTCTCATATTTGAAAGAAACTTGATAAAAATGTTGCTAAATTTGACAGCACTCAAAATGCACATATTACTAACAAGTTGGAAGTTGAAAGAAATTTGCCAAATAACAATGAAAAATTAGTAAAGCAAAAAATTAATTTAACAACAATAAATTAAGCAAATACAATGAAATACCAATAATCTATTATAGAGGAAATAGTAATACATCTTCCTATTCTCTCTGAAATAGTAACTGGAACTCACGTAGACAAAAAAATTGTAGAAAAAAAAAAACTCCCAGAGGTGTGTCAAGAAGTATAGCAACTGCCATGCACAGAAACAGTAAATAAAGTCAGCTTCATGGCAGGAGGTCTCAGAAAATCACACACAAACACACACACACACACACACACACACACACACACACACACCCTTTCTGAAAGAAGGGTTTACCCTAAAGTGAAATGTATAGCTTTTGCAATTGCTAAGGATGTAGGGAAGACAGGTAGGAGATGGAGAAGGGAGATAAATACAAAAGGACTCAAAAAGGGTAGTGAAATAGAGGCAAAATACCTCAAAACTAACCAGGACAAATTATTTCCCTAAAGGGAATGGCTATAAAAACCTAGGCCAGGAAAGTGCAACTCATTCTTTCTTGAAAAAGTAGTAAAAAATTGATATAACCTCAATACAAGAATACTACAAGAAAAATGACAGGAAAAAGTAGCAAAACTTACCAGACAAAAAACATCCACCATGGAAAGGTTGTCACAGAACAGAGAAAAAGAGTGATGAAATACTTTGCCACAAATTTTTCTTTAAGTTATTTATTTAAAAAGTAAACCCATAAAGCAGAACTGTAGAAACTAGAGAATAGACTGTGAGAAAATAAAGAGCAAAGGGTGAGCAAATGGATTGACATGGATGAAATATTGTGAGAACTCAAGGAAAAAGTTAAAAGGAAAGGGGCTTTAAATAGATAAGAACTAAATTAAAATGAAAGCAAGAGAAAATAAGAAAGCAAGCGGCTTCAACAGTATGTGAACCGTGAAATTCCAGATGATTAAGCTAGTTTTAGAAAAGGCAGAGGAACCAGAGATCAAATTGCCAACGTCTGTTGGACCATAGAAAAAGCAAGAGTTCCAGAAAAACATCTACTTCTTCTTTATTGACTACGCTAAAGCCTTTGACTGTGTGGATCACAACAAACTGTGGATAATTCTTAAGGAGATGGGAATACCAGACCACCCTACCTGCCTCCTGAGAAACCTGTACGAAGCAACAGTTAGAACCGGACATGGAACAACAGATTCCAAATAGGAAAAGGAGTACGTCAAGGCTGCATTTTGTCACCCTGCTTACTTAACTTCAATGCAGAGTACATCATGCGAAATGCCAGACTGGATGAAGCATAAGCTGGAAATAAGATTGCTGGGAGAAATATCAATAACCTCAGATATGTAGATGACACCACCCTTATGGCAGAAAGTGAAGAACTAAAGAGCCTCTTGATGAAAGTGAAAGAGGAGAGTGAAAAGGGTGGCTTAAAACTCAACATTCAGAAAACTAAGATCATGGCATCCAGTCCCATCACTTCATGGCAAATAGATGGGGAAACAATGGAAACAGTGAGAGACTTTATTTTGGGGGGCTCCAAAATCACTGCAGATGGTGACTGCAATCATGAAATTAAAAGACGCTTGCTCCTTGAAGGAAAAGCTATGACCAAACTAGACAGCATATTCAAAAGCTGAGACACTACTTTGCCCGCAAAGGTTCATTTAGTCCAAGCTATTATTTTTCCAGTAGTCATGTACGGATATGAGAGTTGGACTATAAAGAAAGCTGAACACTGAAGAATGGATGCTTTTGAACTGTGGTGTTGGTGAAGACTCTTGAGAGTCCCTTGGACTGCAAGGAGATCAAACCAGTCAATCCTAAAGGAAATCAGTCCTAGTGTTCATTGGAAGGACTGATGCTGAAGCTGAAGCTCCAATACTTTGGCCACCTGATGGGAAGAACTGACTCATTGGAAAAGACCCTGATGCTGGGAAAGATTGAAGGCAGGAGCAGAAGGGGATGGACAGAGGATGAGATGGTTGGATGGCATCACAGACTCGATGGACCTGAGTTTGAGCAAACTCTGGGAGTTGGTGACGGACAGGGAAGGCTGGCATGCTGCAGTCCATGGGGTCGCAGAGTTGGACACAACTGAGCGACCGAACTGAACTGAAATTAAAATGAAAGCAAGAGAAAATAACTATTTGGAGGAGAATAGTGATTAATAATAATTATAGGTATTAAAAAAGCAATCAAAATAAGACAAATAAGAGCTTAAAAGGAAGAAGGAGTAATTGGGAGATGAAGGGAAAAAACAGGCAAAAGTTTCTACCATAATGTACAATCAACATTCCATATGCTCAGGTACTGCATCCACAGATTCAACTAACTGTGGATTGAAAATATTAGGGGGAAAAAAAATCCAGAAACTTTCAAAAAGCAAAATTTGAATTTGCGACACCCTTGTAACTACCTACACAACATTTACATTGTATTAGGTATTATAAGAAATCTAGAGATGGCCAAAGTATTGGGGCTTCAGCTTCAGTATCAGCCCTTCCAACAAATTTTCAGAGTTGATTTCCTTTAAGACTAACTGAAAATTCAGCTCTTTTTTTCCCAGAAATTTTATCAAATTATAGTTTCAAAAATTTGTTCAGAAAAGAAGAGTTGATCAGAGCAAACTCTGAAACTATAATTTGATAAAATTTCTGGAAAAAAGAGTTGAATTTTCATGTTGAAATGGCATACAATGTCCCTGAGGACGTTTACCCAGAGCAGTTAGGACTAAGACAAATCCTAGCAAAACTATTGGAATCTAAAGATTAAAAAAATAATTTCATTTGTCAGGCAAATTGACCAAGACACTGAGAAGGGAAAGAATTAGCCTCAGATCAGATTTTTTCATATCATTCAAAGTCAAAGACAGTATAAAAATTTCTAGAAGACTCTCAGGGAGAAAAGTGTGAGCAAAGGAATTTATAGCCAGCCAAGCTGTCTTTGTGAATGAAGCCTATTGGAAAACACCACTGCACATGTAATTCAGGCAATGTCTCTCTCGTGAGCCCTTCTTAAGGAAACACCTAGACAACAAATTCCTGCCAACTGAGAGATGACTGGGGAAACCACAGCAAAATGACTTCATATATTAAATGAATTTAACTGTAGAACCAACATTTAAAGAGGTGTGAGAGTTATGGGAACATCAAATTATAAATATCAAATATATATACACTCTGTGCCAAGCAACTGCCTTCGTGGTTATATTCCCTAAAGCAGCACATGTATCCAATGAGCTGTCTTCAAGAATTTTATTGCAGCTTTGTTTATTTAAAAAAGAAAACTGAAACAACCTAAATTCATGAAAATCTATATGCATGCAAAACAGTACAATACAATGCCTATGTATAAATACACAGTTAAAATCAGGATTAGTTACATAATTTTCAGGGCTTAGTGAAAAGTGACAATGCCTTAATATATTTCACAAGTACTGTCTTGACCTAGTTTTGAAGTCCTGGCAGAAAAACCTCAATTTCCCGTTAGCAGCAGTTCGCTGAACCCCCGCTCCAACCACTTCCTCTATCAGACTCTCACTCCTTGGGGCTGCTGTGCCCACACCCAATCAGGGACCCCACACCCCAAGGCCAAGTCCAGACCACTAAGGAGGGCCCTTTCTTCCCTATCGTGTGAAATTATTCAGATCAGCCAACCCACGGGGTCCCCAGGAAACCTAGCTCACCCCATCGCCAGTGTACCTTGCATAAACTGTTATATTAAACAGCTCCGACTTTGTTACCCTATGGGGGCCATCCTTTTTGAACCCTAAGTGGCATTCTTCTCTCATTTGCAGCTCTAAGAAAGAAATCTGCCCTTAACCTATCTGAGCATCTATCTATGCATCACACCATCAAAATAACCTTTAAAACTTACAAAACTGGGGCCACTTGCCTTGTTCAAAAATAGGAACATCAAACCAAATATAGGACCCTTCTAAACACAGGCCCTATACACACCTGTAAAGCCTTTCCTGGTTAAAAGTTTGAAACACATGTGATTCGGAAACAATGAATTCAGAACAGTATGGACTTCTAGAGAAGGAAAGGGAATTAGACTAGCAAGAACTTCACCTAGGATTTTTAATTTTGTCCAAAGGGGAAAAAAAAAAAAAAAAACTGAGCCAAAGATGATGAAACATTAAAATATGATGAAGCTATAGGTGATGGTTATACGGGTGTGTGTCATATTTTCTGAATGCTTGAACTATTTCACTTTTTAAAAACTGATGCTTACAGTAATATAATTCATGCAGAGAACAGTTTACAATTAAATGCTAGGACAGTATTCAAAATTCTTTACGATGGACTATAGAGCTCATGAACTGTAAGACAGATTTTGAAAGCAGACTACAAATGAAGGGTGAGTTTGGAAAAGTTAGAAAGTAAATGGTGTTTGGAATTAGCTGGAGGAGGAGAAATGAGGACCTGCTGATCAATGGGCATGAAATCTGTCATGGGAGATGAAAAAGTTCCAGAGATTAGCTTTAGAATAGAACAGAGTGCTTATATTTAACCATACTAGACTGTACACTTGACCATCTGTTAAGAGAGTAGATCTAGTTATGCAGTTTTTATCACAATTAAAAAAAAACCTACATTGGAGATTAGGGTATGTCCCTAAGTTTTAATTTATCCAACACTTAAATGACTTAAATTCTATTTTCAGCATTAGAGTAAGAGTCAAAGAATATATATTACTCATTTAGTACAGTCTTAATATTTACCATTGGTACAATTAGCATATTAGCATAACCCTATTATTGAAAAATACAAAGTAAGCTGTTCACAAACAAGGAAAACAATAGCAAACAAACCAAGAAAGTGGGAAGATGTTATTGTAACATAAAGTGTAAAGGGGGCTGGATCAAAATAAATTACCAATACCTCCCCCCAAATTACAGAAAATACCTTTACAATATACGTGCTTGTTTCTGAACTTTTTCCCCTTTTCTAGCAGGAAAGGGAAATTGAGATTCATGATTTCTCTGCATAAAGTCTACCACCTATTGATTTTGTTAATATTTTTCGTTTTTAAAACTGCAACATTATAGTCTGAAGACTCAGCGACACTTTGGTGTCGAGGTCTGTGAGAGAACACAGGTAAGACGGCTCAATTAGACTAGTTACCTAGAGACAGGTAAGACGGCTCCAGACTCAGTAGGTTAACTGCCATCTTCCGGGGCTTTTAGTTGAGTTTTAAATTCACTGCTGAAGACGCACGTGGGGCGAATGTGAGGTATCTCACTTCTTCGAAGAAGTTGAGCCATTTCCCTTCTTCGGACAACGTGAGCCATCTCCCTTCTTCGGACAACGTGAGGCACCTCACTTCTCTGGAGAACGTGAGGAATGTCCCTTCTTTTGAGAACGTGAGGCGTCTCCCTTCTTGGAGAACGTCAGGAATCTCACTTGGAGAACGTGAGCCATCTCCCTTCTTCGGACAACGTGAGGCACCTCACTTCTCTGGAGAACGTGAGGAATGTCCCTTCTTTGGGAACGTGAGGCATTTCCCTTCTTCGGAGAACGTGAGGAATCTCCCTTCTTTTGAGAACGTGAGGCGTCTCCCTTCTTGGAGAGCGTGAGGCACCTCACTTCTCTGGAGAACGTGAGGCGTCTCCCTTCTTGGAGAGCGCTGAGGAATCTCACTCCGTTTGCAGGCCGCACGTCCCAGCCGCACGTCCCCGCGGGCAGCAGGCAGGACCACCTGGGCGCCGAAGCCCTGGCTCTCGCCGTCCAGGATCGCGTCGGTGACGCGAGATGTCGCGAGATCTGACCTCTGGCGGCACGGGCCGGGAGCGGGATGCGTTCTGTGCGCTCCTCTGGACCGCGCTCTCGCCCCGTGCGGGGCCCTGCGCTGTCGCCGACCTGCGCGCGCGGCAATGGGCTCGCTTGCAGCTCTCCCGTCCAGGTGGCTGTAGCCGAGCGGGCAGGAGTCTAGACCGGGGCGACGGCGAGGTCAGGGGTCTGCCCCTGGGTCCCGCACCCCGCCCCTGCACGGTGTGCCGGGGACACCTGGCTCCCCACCTGAGGCCGGGGCGCGGCGGACAGGCCTCCGGTGGAGCGCCCGCCCTGGCCGGCCTGTGCGGAGGTGGACGTCTGCGCTGCCCAAGGTGACTAGCCTCCTCCCCGCACTGTTTCCTCAAATCCTGCGGCATCTTTATTAGGCTCTTCACTAACCACCCAGTTGGAAGGTGCCGTCCATGTCCTGTTGAAACAGGGAGACAGGGAAGTGCAGTATCAGAATGACTCAGCCATTAAAAAGGAAGGAAATTGTGCCACTTGTGGAGACCTGGATGGACCTAGGGATTGATATAGAGAGTGAAGTAGGTCAGACAGAGAAAAACCAGTATCATACATTAACGCATATAGGTGGTATCTAGAAAAATGGTACAGATGATCTTTTTTGCAAACCTGGACTAGAGACACAGATGTAGGGAACTAATGTATGGATACCAAGGGCGTAAGGCGGGGAGGTGGAGGAATTGGCATAGATACACTCTTGATATACATGATAGATGACGAATGAGAGGCCACTGCACAGCTCAGGGAACTACTCACTGCTCGGTGGTGACCTAAACAGGAAGAAAATCCAAAAACGAGGGGACATATGTGTACATACAGCTGATTCACTTTACTGGACAGCAGAAACTAATGGAACGTTCTAAAGCAACTATACTCCAGTAAAAATGAATGCCCCACGGGTGACTCAGCCCTCCCCCCACCGCTCACTATCACTCTTTTAGTGGGGAAAACAAAAGAAAAAAAAAAAAGAATTAAATATGCAGTTAAATATACTATATTATTAGCAATACCATAATTATAATTATTAAATGCTTCTGAACAAGTTAGTATTTTGTGGAAAACTTTACATCACTTAGGGCTTTCCTGGAAGTTCAGACAGTGAGGAATCTGCCTGAAAGGTGGGAGACCCAGGTTCGATCCCTGGCTGGGGAATATCCCCTGGAGAAGGAAATAGCAACTCACTCCAGTATTCTTGCCTGGAGAATTCCATGGACAGAGGAGCCTGGTGGGCTATAGTCCACGGGGTCGCAGAAAGTCAGACACGACTGAGCAACTAACCCATCATTTAGTCATTTATACCCTCATCCCCAAAACATGTAAGCAGCTTAAGACAGAGATTAGTCGCTCTTAAAGAAATAAAGAAGCAGAGCCCTGGTCCCAAACAACCAAATGAGTTGGAATACAAGTGTCTCACAAGAGGTTGGAACCCCCACTGGAAGTCTGTAAATCAGTACAGGGCTCCTAAGTGGTCTCACTGACACTCCCACCCCACTTAAACTACTACCTAGGAGCTTTAATGCACCTGATTTAACACCTTCCTTAGCTCAGGACCATAAATAATGGCTTTCATTGCCTGACAGTCTGTGTTGCAATAGGAGAGGTGAATCGAAATTAATAAGACGCTATGCAGGAAAAGCTGGCTGCCATGTCACTCCCAGCTAAGTATTCTGGGTCAAGGGACACTTATTTCCAGAAGGAAATTAGTCCCAGAATTTTTCATCTTCTTCTTTGCAAACCAAACCCAGAGTGCCCCCTGTGTATAAAGTGAAAATAAATGCCTACAGTTGCCATTATTACCAAGATAAGCTGATGCATGACTGCTGAGTCTTCTGACAAAAATACACAATTATGCTGATAGTTTTCAAGCACAATGTGCTTGAAAGTTGTCATATGGTGAGCATCATTACTTACAGTCCAAGCTATGTTTTGTTTATTGGTGGAGTTCCAGAAAACTCAGAATCTCAGAAATGGAAACAAGACTAGTTTTATGCTAAATTAAAATTAAAGGCCCAAATATCTAAGTGTTTTTCACATCTTGTAAATAGTTACCATTTGAGATTAAAAATTGTTAGCAGACTGTTCAAACACTTGAAAACTTATTATGACAAAATTTAGTAACCCTCACCATGGATGTCAAAGGTTTTTCTCTCATCAGGTTTTTTACCTAAATAATTTGCCTGGGGTAACTCCCTTTGGCAGCAATTAGAATCCCTGTTTTGGGGGGTTTTTTCCTGTGAGCCTTACTAAGTTCTCTGTGTTCAAAGGGCTTGTCAGAACAAACCCAGGTCATCAACCTGCAAAGGACTTCATCCGTCAATGAAGATTTAATTAAGGTTAGGCTATTAAGCAGAACTTCCAAAGCAGATTCCTACACAAAAATGTAAAAGTTACTAAAACAACTTCTGTATTTACCTCCTGGAAAAGTCATTCATCAGCCAATTCTAAAATTACAACTCTGAAAGACGAAAAGCATCAGTGATAGAATTTGTTTTTCAATAGAAATATTGATAATTAGTCAGTTCTGTAGGTAGCCACGAGTTTAATTTTGGAGAGGACGCTGCCTGCCTTTGTGCAGAGGATTTACCAAGTTCCTTCTGTATGCCTGCATTCTCATCTATTTGCTGTGCTCTGGTGTCCTCCAATGGATGTTCTCGATAGTACTGCTATTACAGAATCTGTTTGAATCTGAGGATCACCAGGAGGCCAGGTGGACAAGAGCTTTGTGAGCAAACAGTCCCTAAGAGAACCCAGTTCTCCCCATCTGAGCTGAGATCAAGTAACACTTGAGGTACATTCAGAAATCATTCTCCCTGATAAACAATGAGTTCCAGAGTCATTCAGATTAAACTTCCTTTCTCTCCTTATCATACTGAACAATCTCAAACGTTGGACCCATATGTATGAAAGTTGTTGAAAATATAAAAAGAGTATGGCTTTAGAGGTATGTAGTACAGGGTTAGACTTTGGATGTCAATGAAGACACAATTAATATTGTTTGCTTAGCCTGGAAAATAACTGAAGGTACTCTAGAGCCCGGGGCTCCCCCGGTGGCTCAATGGTAAAGAATCTGCCTATAAAAATAAATGGGAAAAAAATAAAATAAAAAAGAAGGAAAACAAAAAAAGAATCTGCCTGCCAATGCAGGAGACTCAGGTTTGATCCCTGGGTCAGGAAGATTCCCCTGGAGAAGGAAATGTCAACCAATTCCAGTATTCTTGCCTGGGAAATTCCATGAACAGGGGAGCCTGGTGGGCAACAGTCCGTGGGGAAGAAGGAGAAGGGGACGACAGAGGATGAATGGTTGTATGGCATCACTGACTCAATAGACATGAGTTTGAGTAAGCTCTGGGAGTTGGCGATGGACAAGGAGGCCTGGCATGCTGCAGTCCATGGGGTCACAGAGAGTCGGACACCACTGAGCAACTGAACTGAGCCGAACTGTACTTGGGATCCAGAAGCTTATGACTTTTAGAGGATATAGCTGATCTCTCTGCTAAGTATCCTAAATACATGGACTTCCTTCTCTATCCTTTAAATAAATAAACCTTACTTTACTTATCCATGAGCTATCTCTGTTTCTCCATCAATCTGAATCTAGTATTTTCGTTTAACAATGCAATGATCACACAGTAATTTAAAGAAAGATAAAACCTGCATGTAAATTTCATTATGAAATTTCTATAACGCATTCACTGTCTCTTGTGATAATCACATTTACTCTGCAGACTCAATAATCACACATTTCAGAAAAGTCACAGCTCCAGATAGCAAACTAGTCACAAGACATTTCAGAGTGAATATTCTGATAGCATGGCTACCTGTCTTATTCTATAGCCTAGGCTGTAGGGCTATCTGGTTCTTTTCATAAAAATGGAAGAAGTTAAAAAAGGCAAGCCCAACCATGCAAGTAAGTCCATTAGCCAAAGCAAGTTACATAGCCAAGGGCAAAGCCAAGTATCAGGGAAATACACTCTGCTCATCATGAAGTGACGGATGCATGGATGTGTGGATGCATGCCAAGTCATTTCAATCAAGTCGTGTCCAAATTCATGACCCCATGGCCTGCAGCACGCCAGGCTTCCCTGTCCATCACCATCTCCCAGAGTTTGTCCAAGTTCACGTCTGTTGAATCAGTGATTCCATCCAACCTCTTCTCCTTCTGTCTCCAATCTTTCCCAGCATCAGGGTCTTTTCCAATGAGTCAGCTGTTCAAATCAGGTGGCCAAATTATTGGAGCTTCAGCTTCAGCATCAGCCCTTCCAAAGAGAATTCAGGGTTGATTTCCTTTAAGATTGACTGGTTTGGTCTCTTTGCTTTCCAATAAAGGAGGCAGAGAGCTAAAGAACTGATGCTTTTGAACTGTGGTGCTGGAGAAGACTCTTGAGAGTCCATTGGAAGGAACAAGTAGACTGAATGATTTATGAAGTTTTATGAGATCCCAGTTATTCTCTGAGCTCATTATCTGTCACTTTAAATCAATTCCTTCTCCTATCATGCATGTCATTTTCAAAGTCATCAGTCTCCAGTTCAGGATCAATAGATTAATGCTTGATTTCTGTAACTGAGTAATGACTCACTCCTATTAACATCTCCTTTCAACTATATTTTCTGTAGGCCTCAGCCCCTCATATATATTCCTTCCTGTCCTTGACATTTAAATTTAATCCTAAATTGTTGAACAAATGTCCTAGAAGATGTCATAATTCTTGTATCACTTAGACTACTTATTTTTCTAAATAGCCCTTCCTCCAGTCCACATCCAAACCTTTAATGAATTCCTCCCCACTGTTCCCTACAGGCCCCAATTAATTAGCCCATTGTTCAAAGATTTCCAAATTCACCTCTCCTTTCTTTTTGCTGTTCACTACAGCCACTCCACTTGAAGGAAACAAAATCATCCAAGTATGCCAACCTTCTTTCTGTATGCTAACTGTCCTACTGTTAACTAAAAACTCATCAAACACATGGAACAAAGGTTGAGTACCATATCCATTCAATGCCATTTGGAGGCATTGCTTCAAAGGTCCACCCGAGGATTATTTAAAGGCATATACTTTGTTCAGCCACTGTTTACCATTAAGTAAAGACCAAGATGTAAAGAAGTGGCTGGTGTTCTCAGATGGTAAAGAATCCACATGCAATGTGGGAGACCTGGGTTCAATTCCTGCGTTGGGAAGATCCCCTGGAAGAGAACATGGCAACCCACTCCAGTATTCTTGCCTGGAGAATCCCATGAACAGAGGAGCCTGGGGGCTACGGTCTGTGGGGTCTCAAAGAGTTGCACATGACTGACCACTGACACAATTTAACACGTATGTTGACATCCAGATTTTTGTCTAGCAGGAAAGATAGCCCAGTGTTACAGTTTACTGTCTTACAGAACATTATCTAGTTTTGTCTCTAACCCAGAAATCATATCCTAACTTTCCTGCATTGAATTTCTGAGGATACCCAGCATCTCGGATGCTCTTGGAAGCAGTCACTCCATTACACTGAATTCTTCAGTATATGAATTAATGAGATGAATAAGATCTTTGGCATGTGTTCATTTTAAATTTGTAAAACAGCTGTTTTTAACTTTTTGAAAAGTGTCCCTTATCACTAATCTCTTTTTGAAAACTGCAGGCTCATGGGGAACAGAAGAGGGTGAACTGCAATGTCACTCACGCGTGACGCTGAGGGAAAGCACATTCACAGCCTTGAAAGTTCGCAACTTGAAGGTTTGTGTGTAGGGGACTTGCTGTAATTGTTACCTTGGTATCTCATAAAATATTACAGAGTGCTTTAGAAAAGAAGAAAAAAGTTGAATGAGGAGACATTCAACATCAAAAACATATTCATTAACACTTTTACTACTTTCCTAGGTCAGATTAGACAAGATCTGGGAAACGCTCTAAATAAAGTCTTTGCAAAGTGAAAAGGAACCAGCACAGACAGAAAGAAGGCGCCAGACACAGCGATGGAGTCAGCCTTCTGTGGGAAACTCACTTTTAGAGAAGCACTTGTAAATTTATGTAGCGCCCGAAACACTGTCATTTCAGAAAGAAACCCACTGGGAAGCTCCCGGGGTGGGAGTGTGAGGCTTCTTGCACTCACTCAGCGGTGGACCAAGGCCCTCCTGTGTGTTTGTTTAAGGTCTTCTCCCTCAGCAGGTAGATGTTGGAACAACTATACTTGGGCACAAAACGACGGGAAAATTCAATTCTGAGCTTCAGTTACAGTTTCATGGAAAATTCTTTTTATTATTAGCTAGTTGTTTCAGCTGGGAACACCATTTAAAGACACTACCCACATAAAATTGAAATTCTACATTTTTAAAGCCGACCTAGAAGGAAAAGAAGATGTCCTCACTATTAGCCCATTAACCAAGTTTCTCTTTCTGGAGAGCTCCTGGGAGGCCAGGCTGATGGGTAGATGAAGAGCAATATTAAAATCAGGCTTCACGAACCAGAAAGTTTGCCTGACTCTCATCTCCAGGGCCACTCCACCTTCCTGATAAGGCCATTCTCAGAAACCTTCAGTAGCCACACACTGGCCCCTAAAGAAACTCCCAGCTTCTCATCCTGCCACTCAAGACTCTCACCCTCTGACCCCAAACTACCTCTTCTAAGGTGTGGGAGGTCTATAGGCTATGCTACAATATTGCTTATATTTCTTCACATCCATATCTTGGTCCTATTCTTTTCTCATTTAAAAAGACCCTGATGCTGGGAAAGATTGAAGGCAGGAGGAGAAGGGGATGACAGAGGATGAGATGATTGGATGGCATCACCGACTCAGTGGACATGAGTTTGAGTAACCTCTGAGAGATGGTGAAGGACAGAGGTGCCTGGCATGCTGCAGTCCATGGAGTCCCAAAAAGGTCAGACAGGACTCAGCGAGTGAACAATTCTTTTCTCTGCTTACCACATCCTTTCCCAATCATCTCTGCTTAGTCTTCTAGGTTTTATTCAAATACTGTGTAATCCCTGAAACATTTCCCAGTCACCACAATTCAGAGTTATTTGTTTTTCTAAATTCCTGTATCTTTTTGTTTTGTATTCGGTTGACCAAAAACTTTGTTCAGATTTTTCCGTAAGATCTTATGGAAAAACTTGAACAAACTTTTTGGCCAACCAAATATTATTTTGTTTTGTTAATCATATAATAGGCACATGTATTTCCTCCCTTATACAATGAAGAGAACAGCAATCCATATCTTATATTACTCTCTCTCTCTCCCATAACATAATAGACCCTCAACAATTTCTTGTTGAGTGAGAGAACTGAAAAGAAATGATAATAATGCTTTATGCTGGTTTTAAAAATTCAACTTTTTAGAATTCAATCACTTGACAATTTTTGTGTTGGGTTGATCATTTGACCATTTTTCTGTTTTCTCCTCATCCGTGCTTACAGGCGTTCATGCTAAGTTGCTTCAGTCATGTCCAACTCTTTGCGACCCTTTGGACTATATAGACCACCAGGCTCCACTGTCCATCGGATTCTCCAGGCAAGAATACTGGAGTGGGTTTCCATGCCCTCCTCCAGGGGAGCTTCCTGACCCAGGGATCGAGCCTGCATCTCTTATGTCTCCGGCATTGGCAGGTGGGTTCTTTACCACTAGCACCACCTGGGAAGCCCATTCTCTTCATAATCAGGCAATGAAAATGTCTTTCATGACCTGAAGGTTGACAAGCCTATAAAATTCTAGTTTATTTAAATCAACCTCTTGGTTTGACCTTAGCATAACTTTCTGACAACATGGTACAGAATATGCAGGACACTAAGTTTCCCTTCCAAGAAAACTGTTTAACAGTTTTAATCATTATTATTACATGTGAAACAGATCGCCAGTCCAGGCTGGATGCATGAGACAGGGTGCTCGGGGCTGGTGCACTGGGATGACCCTGAGGGATGGGATGGGGAGGGAGGGGGCAGAGGGGATCAGGATGGTGAACACATGTACACCCGTGGCTGATTCATGTCAATGTATGGCAAAACCACTAAAATATTGTAAAGTAATTAGCCTCCAATTAAAATAAATAAATCCTTTAAAAAAGCTAATTGCAGTTGCCAGAAGAACCCTCAGGAAAATCTGAGGTCGGGGTTCGGGATTAAACAGTTCTTAGAGTTTATCAAGTGCTTTCACATACATTGATGAGAGCCCCTGGTGCAAGATGGGTTCGGGAATTTTGTGCAGGATGTTTGTTGGAAATGTAGGGCATTTCCAGGAGGAGAGCCTGGCAGGGGAGAAGTTGGGTTGCAGTGCAGTTATGACCAAGCCCTGATCCCAGGAGGATCCCTGGGGCTGGCATCACCCTGTTCACGCCAGGAGGGACCCAGATCTTTGTACCCCTGGACTGATAGGTGATGCACTGCCCTGGGAAGCAGTCACCTCGGGCAAGGTGGCACTCTTCAGTAGAGGCAATTCTCAAAGAGGGGTGAGGCGATCTCTCAGTGGACAACCTCTGCACTGGGAGGAATAAATCCTTCATTCCCTAAGGAGAGATTTTGGGCAATGAAGTCCAGTATCCACAACTAGCTCTAAATACCAATGCATCTCATGTTCTTTCCATTAAGTACTAAAGTTTGGTGTGGTTTGCTAAGCACACCTTTATTCTAGATGGCAAGGAAGTGTTTATACTCCCACATTTCTCTCGTACATTATTCCTGTCTGAATTCTTGATACGAGTCCAAAACATGTGTCATAGTGCTTTCCCCTAACTCCAACGATTTTTGATTCTTGAAGCAAATGAAATGTGTGTTTGTATCTCTTCCTTTATGCCCATGGTCTTACTGCAACAAGAAAGATAAATGAAAAGACATATTTGGAAAGTAATGAGATCTATAATTATTTTTTTATTCTCTAATACTTCCATAAAATTAACCACTGGTTTTTCTGTCAAGTTTGTCCCTTAGAACATGCATATATTTAGTGTTTTTATTCCTAAATATTTACAGCTGCATTGTTTACATACATTTGTGTACAAATTTGTGTCATGAAGATGATCTTACTGTGCATACTCTGCAGCCAGGAGATGCTGCCTCTTCGTGAACTCACTACTTGGAAGACTTCTGGAGAGGCAGCGCATGAGAGGCCAAGAGCATAGGTTTGGGATTAAACAGGACTGCCAAGATGAATGGAATGCAGAATTTAAAAGCACGGATCCTAGAGTCAGACTGCCTAGGTTCAGCTCTACCAACTATGTGCTGTGTGATCTTGCATATATCTCTTAATCTGTTTATGTCTTGGTTTCCTTAAATACAAAGGGGAAATTAATCATGGAATTCTTGTGAAAAATAAAAAGCACACAATGCCTTTAGAGCAAGGTCTCACCGGACTTAAACTGTAATCAATTGTTGCTTGTTGTTGCAACTGTTATTAAAATCTTCACGTTCCCAGCTTTAAAAAAAAAAAAGAAGGTGAGATATTTCCAGACTCACACTGTAGAGCCTTCATTTTATTCTACTTAGGGATGCATCTAAGGCAATATTATATTCATAAAATATTCTGAAAAGCCCGCAAATACTTGGCAAAATTGAACAAACAGGATAACTGAGGGTCTGCATGGACTTATTTGCCCCTTGGGACTAACTCACTAGTTTTGCTCTCTTTGCTTTAGAGTGCTTTCACATACATTGATTAGACATTTTATCAATGATTCTGCAAAGCAGCCTAAGATGATGACTGTCTCTACATTTAAATATACAAAGTATAATCCAGAGAAGTTAAGTGGTCTTTTCAACATCACACAGTTAAGCAATGAGAAGCGTGACTCCTTAGCTTCCCTGTTCTCAGCACACAGACAGGTCTGACATCACAGCTGCAGATGTCACCTGTGACATTGCCACCCACTGCAAGACCCTCACAGGTCATCTGTGGCTGGAAACAACACGTGAGGCTTGCAAATGATGGAACTTGCAACCCTTCCTTTTATATTTAAGGAAGGGTTTTCTGCATAAATATCTATCTCTTGCTCATATTTGTGTTCAGAAATGCTTTCTCTAGTAGAAATGGCTCCAGTGGGAAGAAAAATGTTTAGGGCTTTGATAAGCCTAAGGGGGTGTGTCTGGCATGTGAATGTTATTTATCTGGTGAGTCTTGGTGGCAAGCTGCACTGCATCACCCTGCCTCTAAGATCTAGAACCATGCTTCCCCCTTTACATTTGCCTCTACAGACAACACTTGAATTTTGACATCACCTCTAGAACTCTTTTTAAAGACAGAGTTAACCACACATCAATTCCCTAAAATGACTAACTAGCTGCTTACAGGCTAATCAAGCCCAGACTCTTTTCTCCTTTCCTCCATCTACCATACCTAGTCACTTTTCTTCTTTTGTGCCTAATTCTGTGTCAGGACAGCATTTCATCAATAAGGCCTTTGTAAAGCATAGAGGACTAAACTCAGAACAACAACGTGAATATTGATGTCGGGGGAGTTTGTAATTTCCTCGGTTCTGTCTAATTGCAACCAAAATTTGAAGCGGTGGAACAGCATTATAGCCCTTGAATGGAGTTTTATTTAGAAAGAAAGGGAAAATACATCCTCGAGGCATGAGAGCAGGCCAACCCAAAAAGACAGAAGAGAAGAGAAGCCCCCCACCCAATTTTGGCCCCTCTTTTTCTATGTTTTTTTCTCCTCCCCTGGGCCTGCACTACGTAAACTGGGCCAGCCAGGAGGGCTGCTTGTTTCACCTGAGGTCCTCACTCTGGTCCTCAGACCTTCCTTTGTTCTATTTTCACAGGCTTTTCCCTTCCTTGTCTTTTAGCCACCGCCATTCTGGACTGCTTTTTCCTATTCTGACTACCTAACATTTACTTATTAGTGATTGCAGAATTGTGCCTACATACAGAGACCTGCATTTCAACATGACCAGGTATTAGGAAAGACTGGTAGAGCATCCGCCCCCAATGGCACTGCACCATCACTAAAAATACGTTGATATTTTGGTCCTATTCTGCACACAACAGGACTTTTAAGGAACAATAAGATGGAAAAGAAAAACCAACGTCAAGCCAACAAACTTCTATTTGTCACTAAAAGCCATGAAACATACAGTATACGTTAGGGTAACGAGAAGATCTCAAATCTTTCTAAAGATTCTTCTTTTAGCAGGGGATGCCCACTTCTTGCTTACATAAGACTGAAAATAAATCATATAGGACCACAGTGTTGCTAGAACAGAAAGAAGCTGATTTTTCAACAAGCTGATTCCAGAATATAATCAAATGAATCGGAGGAGTCACCTAGAAAGGTAAACAATGGATGAACAATAGTTTCACTCATACTTAGTGAAACTTATTTCAAAAACTACACATAAAAAATGAATCTCTCCAATGGGTAAATAAGTAAAGAAAATATGGTATATATAAGCCATGCATATATACAATGGAATACTATCCAGCCAAAACAGCAAGGAAACCTGTCATTTGTGACAATATGGATGGGCCTTGAGGACGTTACCCTAGGAAAATAAGCCAGACAGACAAAGATAAATACTGGCTGCTCTCACCCATTTGTGGAATCTAAAAAAAAAAGGGAAGAAAAAACACTTGAAGCAGGAGATAGATGGGCCCCAGGCTAGGCATTTACAACTGGTTTCCCATTTACATTTCTCGGGGCAAGAAAAAGGTGGGCTTCAGGCTGGACACTTACAACTAGCCTCCTGTTTGCATTTCCTAAAACAGGAGATAGGTAGCTCCAGGTTAGATATATGCAGCCAACCTACTATTTGCTCTCCGAAATGGAAGTCACAGCTGAAACAGGGCAACCAGTCAGGCTTTGTCTGCTGTGGACCCCTGAAGATGACAGTCACGGCAGGGACAGAGAAGACTGAGCCCTGTCTGACTAGAGGACCAGGAGGTCACTCACTTCCCATCCTTGGGACAGAGGAGACATTGCACACACAGGCTCCCTGGTGGTGAAAAACGAGGGGGCACCACCCCAGAGCAGGTGATGCCCCCCATAGACCTCCGGGCTGGAATCCATCTTGGGAAAAAAAAATGGGCCTGCATGTCAGGGAGGGTCCTAGCGTAGGTCAGGTCTGGAAAAAGAAACCAGGTAATTGCCTGAGGGTAAACAAAGACCCAGACGAAGTGCCCCATATAAATGACGGAACCGCCTCTTTCGCGCACCCCTCCTCTCCAGGAGGGACGCCCACACCCTTTCCCTCTGCGTGTGCATCGCCGCCCTACTTCTGCCCTAAGTAAGCAAGCCATTTCTCTGCATGCTCCCCCACTTGTGGGTCTGCTGTGTCTCTAATAAAAAACTTCACACCTGCATTTACAGCTTTTAACTCTGCGAGAGATACATTTCTCACTGAGGGCAAAGGTCCAGGGAAAATAGCTTCTAGCCTCTAGCCCTGTCTGGTCTGGTGGCTAGGATTCCCGCTTCTCATCCAGGCGCCCCAGGTTCAATTCCAGGGCAGGGATTTAAGGTCTTGCTTCATGCCACTGCACACTGCTGCCTCTCTGGGGAACAAACTGAACTCAGAGATACAGAGAACAGACCGGTGGTTGCCAGAGGCGGGTGAAACGGGAGAAGGGAGTCAAAAGGTACAAATTTTCAGTTGTAAAATAGGGAGGCAGACAGAAAGACGGGGCTGTGGGCAGGGCAGAATAAGGATGGTGGTCCCAGTGGGAGGAGGAGAGAGTGAGAAGAGGGAGTGTAGTGCTGATACTTGCAGTACCCCGGGTAAGTCAGAAAGCTAGCGGAAACGCGCCGCCCAGCCCGGGAGCTCAGCCCAGGGCTCATGATGACCTGGGGGGTGGGGTGCGGAGCGGGAGGGAGGCTCAGCAGGGAGGGATAGACACACACTTCCCACTGAGGCATGGTCGCATCGCAGAGACCAACAATTATTCTCCAGTTTAACATTTTAAAATAATTTTTTGAAGATCTCATGACAAGGAAACAGTTGTAGCTATGTATGGTGATGGATGCTAAATACACTTATGTGGTGATTATTTCTCAGTACACACACCTATAGAAGTGTTACTCTGTACCCCTGAAACTAATAAATGGTTTGACATATATGTCACTTGTATCCCACTAGAAAAGAATGAGTCTTGCCTGATCCGTCTTCTCTACTGCAGGGATACCTGCCCAGGACATTTTGTAACTCCTGTCTGTGACTCTCTTCAAAGCAAGTCACAGTAACTGCCAATTACCGAGCTCTTGGAATATTGCATGAACCATACAAATCATTTAAGACGTTTCATCTAACATGATCCTTCACAACAGCAGCATGAGGTGGTCCAGATGGGAAAAATCCCAGAGATTACGAAACCTAAAATGCCGAGTGGTCCCAAGTCAGGGGCTGGCAGGTAAGGAAGCGGGTATTTGACCTTTCTCCTTCCGAGTCACTTCACTGTGCAGTCACACAGGGCCGTCACAGCCGGTCAGATCCATGACTTTGCACTGTGACGGTGAGAGACGGAATAGTCCTCCCTCCTGCCACATCAGAGGATGCCCCGCAGTCAGCAATCGCAGCCCTTCATTCAACACGAGCCGATCAGCCCCGAGGAAACGCAGGGCTGAAAAGAAAACCTGTAATCCAGCAGCTGGCAGGGGCTCCCCGGTGCCTCAGCGGGTAGAGAATCCGCCTGCGATGCAGGAGACCCTGGTCCCACCCCTGGGTCGGGAAGATCCCCTGGAGAAGGAACAGCCACCCACTCCAGTGTTCTTCGGCCTCCCTGAGGGCGCGGATGGTACAGAGTCCGCCTGCGATGTGGAAGACCTGGGTGTGATCCCCGGGTCAGGAAGACCCCCTGGAGGAGGGAACAGCCACCCACTCCAGCATTCCCGCCTGAGAACCCCACGGACAGAGGGGCCTGGGGGCTCAGTCCACAGGGTCACCAAGGGTCTGACAGGACTGAGGTGCTAGGCATAGCAGCTGTCAGCCTGCGGCCACGCCCTGAGGAAACTCAGGGTGTGGAGATGCAGGATCCTGGCTCCGGTTAGCTGAGGTGCATAACCAAGGAATGGTCTCAGTGAGTCCAGACTCGGAATCTTCCCTTAGAGAGAAAAAGGCTGAATTCCTTAACTTGGGAAACCTGGCTTATTCAACATCAGCAGTCTTGTGGTGCTCCCAACTACCCGTCCTTCTTGCAAGACTTCTATATACCCTACCTCTTCGGAGCAGTTTCTCTAGCTATCTGAAATGCTATCTCCAGGATTCAGTCTTCCTTTTGCCCCAAACAGAACTGCAGTTGTATAGGCTTGCGGACACAGTGGGGGAAGGAGAGGGTAGAATGAATTGAGAGAGTAGCATTGAAACATAACTCGCACGTGTAAAATAGCTAGCTAGTGGGAAGCTGCTGTTAGCACAGGCTGCTCAAGCCGGTGCTCTGTGAAAACCTAGAGGGGTGGAAGGGGCAGGGGTGGGAGGGAGGTTCAAGAGAGAGAAGACACACGTATGCTTACGACTGATGTACGCTGCCGTGTGGCGGAAAGCAACACAATATTACAAAGCAATTATGCTTCAATTAAAACATAAATAAATAAACCTGAGCTTGCAACCCCCATGTTGTGCACGTTTCGAAATCAGCAACAGTTTTTACAAGCTTGTGTAGACAGCCAATGATTTCCCAGGTTCCATTCCAAGGCTATCAGAATAAAAGAGAGAAGTCACCAGAAAATAAGACATAGGTCCTCAAGGGGCTTCGAGGTTGCTCTTGATTAGCACCAGACTCTTACCATAAGATAAATCCACCTGCAAAGGATGAAGCTTAGCCACACTGGAGATGGTTTTTGAAACGAGGGGACAGGGAGGTTGCAGACGGGAGGCGTACTCAGACGACAGAGCCTCGGGGATCAGCCCCAGACGAGGCGGAGCTGCAAGACCAGTGCCGCGATTACAGGGGTTACGCTCAGAGCAAACGCGGAGGAGGATGACGGCACCTGAAGCTCTGCTGTCTGCACAGGTCCTATCGCTTGGTGATCGCTACTTTTAGTGTCTGACAGAGATTTTGGAGGCACTTCTGAGCTCATGAACATACCCTCTCTTTGTACTTATTTGTTTATTTTTGGCTGCCCTGCGTCTTTGTTGCTGCCAGTAGCGGCTCCCCCCTAGTTATCAGGGAATGGATTAGTGCCTTTTAGAAAACGGCACAATAGCAATGAGTCATTGTCGCCGAGCAGGTGCGCACATCAGTCTACCTGGTAGGAGCAGAGATTCACACTGCTCTGGCACTCCCCGCTCCACTGCACGGGCCGGCGGAGCCGGGGGTCTACACCCCCAGGTGTGCCCTCAGAGCTGGTTGAGCTAGAAACAGTCATGCCCCTCTAGGAGCCCAGGATCCCCCAGGCTCTTCTAGACCTCCCAGCTGCCCCTCCAATCTCCCCCAGGACCCCAGGCTCTCCCAGCAACACCCCCACCCTGGGCTCAATGTCTATACGGAGGGTACCAGCTGACGTGGAGGTCCAGGTGGTGGTGTTTGCTCTCATTAGACTGTGAGCCCCTTGAGGGAGGAGCTGGACCTGGGATGCAGGGAGGGGAACCCAGGGTAGGTCAGCTCTGGAGGTGATGGGGAAGGACTGGGAGACCCAGAGGGGCACAGACCCTCATGTGTCTGCATCTGCAGGTCTGCTCACTCTGCATGTGTGCCTGTGCAAAAGGGAAGGGCCCAAGGTGAGGCCACCCAGAGTCTGAATTTGCTCAGGACAGTTCTGTCTCCTGAAGATGCTCTGCTTCCCATGAGATGGACCTGAGATCTGTCTGTCCTTCACAACCTGGGACTGGGGCCCCTGTCCCTGCTGCTATTCTGGTAGTCTCAGGATCGTCCCACTCATGGACTCATTCATCCATTCATTCTTTCAAAATAGGAGTTTAGGAGCCACTCTGTCCCAGATGCTTGCCAGGCACCAACTGTGGTCTGATGAGGTGGCTGAACCCTAGCCTCCCCTTCCCAGCCTCCCTCTCCTAATCTCCACCTCCAGCCTCGACTTCCCAGTCTCCCGCTCCCAGCCTCCCCTTCCCAGCCTCTACCTCTCAGCCTCCCCCTCCAGCCTCTACCTCTCAGCCTCCCCCTCCCGGCCTCCCCCTCGCGGCCTCCACCTCTCAGCCTCCGCCTCCAGGGCCCCAGGGTCCCTGCGGGCTCCAGGGCTCACTCACCCGTCGCTGCTCTGAGAATCAAGGGCAGAGAACTCAAGGTCTGCAGGAGAAGCCCCTGCCCACAGTACAACTGATCAGGGGCAGCAGCGAGGACCCTCCCATCTCAGACACCTGTCCGATGCTCACACCTGGGCAGCTGCAAGCCCCTCTCTCTTCTCTCTCCAAAAAAGGCAGATGATACCGGCCCATCTGTAGCCAGAGGGGGGCTCTCGGGGGCTTTAGGATCCCGGGGGGCAAGGGGAGCAGTTGGGGTCAGGAGAGACCACAGTAGTGGTTCTCAGCTCTCAGTGCGGTACAGTATTGCTACTGTTTTTGTTGTTGTTATCAAGTTCTGTACCTCCGAGAACAACTGTACATGTGCAGATAAAGCATTTGATCATGTCTAACACCCTTCCATGGTAAGAACACTCAACAAACCAGGAACAGAAGAGAACTTCCTCAACTTAATCAAGGGCATTTATGAAAAACCCACAGCCAGAGCGGAGAGTGGAGGAAGGAGTCATGCCTTTATTTAGCAGGGAAAGTGGACTTTTTTCCCCGCCACCTTCTGGCCTCACTAGCCTTCCTCGAGGTAGGTTCGGGCTCTCCCGAGGCGGCTTCATCTTGGTCGCTGTCCACTGGGGCCGGTGGTGATGGGCTATGAGACCTGCGGACGAGCTTCCCAGGGAGGGTGGGGATCGTGTAAGCAACTTTAGAAGTGTAACCCTCAGAGTCCGGTCGGGACGGTGTAAAGGACGCGACCCCGGACCCCGGGCCGGATACACTTACCCTGGCAGGGCGGTGGGACACCCGCAAGGGCGGGAGCTTGGAGCCCGCATCTGATCGCTCGTATCGGCCCAAACGGGCCAAAGACGCGCCTCCGAGCACGCACGCCAGGCCCCGCGTGTCCTCCGCTCGCCGCGGTCCGGCAGCTGGCGCGGCTGGTTCCACAGCGCCTGGGCCCGGTGGGACGGCGGCAACTCCGGCCGCAGGGGCCCGCGGTCCGCCCGGATGGATGTGCCTTGGATGCGCGCCCGGAGCGCGCCCACCGCCTCCTGCTGGCGCGCCTGGCGCTCCAGCGCTGCCTCGCGCAGTGGAGTTGCTGCCTGTCCTCCACACCCATTTTCAGCAGATCCCGCCGCAGAGCCCGGGTCTGGGCCAGCTGCTGCCGCTGCAGCTCCTGCGGGCGGGGCACGGGTCAGCACCGGTCCGCGGCGCGCACCCACCTCGCCCGGCCCCAGCCCGGCCCGCCCGCGGGCGCGCGCGCACTGACTATGCCGAGCTGCAGCTTCTGCTCCTGCTGCTCCAACTGCGCCGCGCGCGCCTGCACGTCCACCAGCTGCGCGCGCAGCCCGTCCTCACGGGCGCGGTAGATTGAAGTCAGCTCTGCGCGCTGCCTGTAAATCTGCGGCAGGTCCACGCCGCCCTCCCGATCACGCCTATGGGCGGAGTTGGCGCAGCGCTGCGCGCCCCTGCTCCGGTAGGTGACGGAAAACAGGTTCCCTTCGCGCAGGCGCGCCGCCTCGCTGTCAACCAAACGGTTGTCAGCCCTCACTTGTTCCAAGCGCTGCCTGCAGGCCTGCAGTTCCTCAGAGCGCCCCTTGTGCTGCCGATGCAGGTACTGACGGCGCTCCGACAGCGGCGGCTCAGCGCCCTCTCCCGCCGCGGCCCCCTGGCGCCCGGCGCGCAGCCCCTTCTTCTTAGGCGCCATGGGTCGGGCCCGTAGCCCCGACCCCCCAAGCCCGAAACTTCCGGCTTCCACTGACTCTAGGAGTCACGAACCTGCGGGAGGCAGAATCAGGAGTTTGGGGTCAATCAGGGTTCAGCGTATTGTCCCCAACCTCTACCAGTGGGGTCTTACCGGACCCTGGCCGCGTCCTTCTGAAAGTTCAGGGCTGGAAGGCCCCAGACCTTACCTTGAAGTCTTGTCATTGTGAGGGGACATACATCTACTTCAGACACGTCTGCTCTTCTCAGACTTAGAAGCTAAGCCCCTGGGCTTGGGGCCCACCCTTTCCAGAATCAGGCCCAGCTATACCCTGATTCCTCTGTCTTCCACACTGGGTCTCTGGTTTTCAGAGTCTTCTGTCCTTCCTCTGGCCCCCATAGCTGTTCCTTCTGTGCACCCCATCTCAATATCAACACAATAATGCCATATCTAGTTACAGGTCTGCTTGCCCTAGGGTAAGCTGAATTCCCCAAAGGCAACAGTTAGAACCGCACATGAAACAATGAACTGGTTCCAAATTGGGAAAGTGCAGTTCAGTTCAGTCGCTCAGTCATGTCTGAGTCTTTGTGACCCCATGGACTGCAGCATGCCAGGCTTTCCTGTCCATCACCAACTCCCAGAGCTTGCTTAAACTCATGTCCGTTGAGTCGGTGATGCCATCCAACCATCTCATCCTCTGTCATCCTCTTCTCCTCCTGCCTTCCGTCTTTCCCAGCATCAGGGACTTTTCTAGTGAGTCATTTCTTAGCATCTGGTGGCCAAAGTATTGGAGCTTCAGCTTCAGGATCAGTCCTTCCAAAGAATATTCAGAGTTGATTTCCTTTAGGATTGACTGATTTGATCTCCTTATAGTCCAAGGGACTCTCAAGAGTCTTCAACACCACAGTTCAAAAGCATCAATTCTTTGGTGCTCAGCTTTCTTTATAGTCCAACTCTCACATTCATACATGACTACTGGAAATACCATAGCTTTGACTAGATGGACCTTTGTTGGCAAAGTAATGTCTCTACTTTCGATGAGACATCAATGACGTCTAGATTTGTCATAGCTTTTCTTCCAAGGAGAAAGTGTCTTTTGCCCCTTTGCTCACAGGTGGGGACTAGGGAGGGGGACCTACCCAGAAGGATGGCAAATGGGTTGTGGGCAAGCTGAGAGCCATGAAGGATGTTTTATGGGAAGGACACTGAGGAAAGCAAGGCCCCTGACGCCTGCTCTGAGGCTGATATCAGACCACAAGGCTGTGAGATACACCCAGAGTCTTGCCTTTCCTCTGATAGAGAAACTGAGGTTTCCTGAGCCTTGGTTGCTTTCGGGCAGTGAAGACACCACCAAAAGAGATTAATCGTTCTCATCTCCCTTGCTGACTCTGTGCGACCCCGTAGACGGCAGCCCACCAGGCTCCCCCGTCCCTGGGATTCTCCAGGCAAGAACCCTGGAGTGGGTTGCCATTTCCTTCTCCAATGCATGAAAGTGAAAAGGGAAAGTGAAGTCGCTCAGTCGTGTCTGACTCTTAGCGACCCCATGGACTGCAGTCTACCAGGCTCATCCGTCCACGTGTGCAATGAGTGCGGTTGTGCGGTAGTTTGAACATTCTTTGGCATTTCCTTTCTTTGGGATTGGAATGAAAACTGAGCACATGAGTCATGATTATATAATTAAGAAGTATCCTGCTATGTTACTTCTGGGTTTACATGTGTGGAAAATTGCCTTCTGCAGGATGTAAGCAAAAACGTGTTCCACACTTAGTCTTGCACTCGTAAGAAAGGCGGCTTTGGGGTCTGAATAGGATTTTGAGAGGTAGAAAACATGAGATAATGGTGTAAAAACCAAGAGACAGGAAAAGAAAAGCAAGTTTGCGGAAGAATGAATATAGTGTTTTGGCTGAAGCAGAGCTGCATTAAAAGATAGCGTTGGGGACTTACCTGGTGGTCTACTGGTTAAGACTCTGAGCTTCCATGCAAAGGGCATGTGTTCTATCCCTGGTCAGGCAACTGAGATCCCATGTGCTATGTGTCACTGCCAAAAAACAAAAACATCCACATAAACAACAATAATGAAAAAGATTAACAGAGGTGTATTTGGGTAGAATTAGAACAGGAAAAAATTGAACAAGTGAGGAGGCAAAAGAGAAGTTTATTGTGCTCACCTAGGCATGAGGGGCAAGGGCCAGAAGGAATGAAACTTGGAGGGAAGAAAAAGGGAGTGCAGATGAAAGACAGCCTTCAAAAGACAAGTCAGCAGGGCTTGGACACATTAAATGACAGGTGAGCAAACGGAAGAAGACAGAATGACACCAGTATTTTCATTTAAGTTGGTGTGGTGTGTACGCTGACATCAAGAAGAGCAAAAGTAATATTTAGAAGGGCAATGACAGGTTTGACTTTTTCATGTTGAATATGAATTAACAGAGAAACATTTGAAGTAAAATGTCCAGGGGCATTTGGAAAACTTACATTGCTCTGACCCGCAGATGGAGTTGGAAGTCATCTGCATGGAGGACAGAACTGAAAGAGGTCTTTATTATCCAAAGATTTATAGTGGAAAGGTCATTTAAATAACTTCATACAGAACACCACCACTACATACCTGTAAATGGTGGAAAAATTTAATAGGAAAAAAGTAATTACAGTTATTTGTATGTTATAATTAAAGCAATTTCTATTCTAATTCCAACTGGCCACTAATTCCTAGAATGAGCAAAGAATTCATTTCTTTTTGTCGCTGTTTTATATACCCAGTGAATCTGTGCACCAGTCTCTCGGAATCTACACTCTGTGTTACTTTCTAAAAAATTGTGTAAATGTACATTTATTTTCTAATCTTTTTGTCATCACAAAGTTTTTGTTTTTTTTTTTAACAAAAATCATTGGTATATTGATTTGAGTTTTGTCTGGTCTCTTATGCACAAATATCACACATAGTAAAAAAGTCAGTCTTGGACTCTTCAACATGTAGTGAAACTTTAAAGACCCTTTTAGCAAGCAATCTGAATGCAAGATCCTTTGACATTTTATTATTGTTTGCCTTGAACTAGCTTTTTGATATTTTTTTTTAAATTGTGGTAAAAGACACGTAATATAAAATGTATTAATACCATCTAAAACTTTTCAAGTGTGCAGTTCAGAGTGTTAAGTATATTTTACATTGTTATGCAACCGATCTTCAGAAATCTTTAGTCCTGAAAAACTGAAATTTCATAACCATTAAACAATTCTCCATGTCTCCTTCCCCTTAGCTCCTAGAAACCACCATTGTGACATTTTCTCTTCTTTTTTAACTTTTTAACCACACTACAAGGCACGTGGGATCTTAGTTCCCTGACCAGGGGTTGAACCTGTGTTCCCTGCAGTGCAAGGGCAGAGCAAGAAGCAGGATTCTAGGTGTTTCTGGGTGCGCAGCTACAGTATCATTATAGTAGTACTAAAATCTCACAAGCACATGTCAAGATCAATATATTTTATTAGTCTAACGATTACAGGGAGTTAAGTTATTGGCCTTAAACAAAAGGCCAATAACTTTGTTTATGTGACATAAAGAATGGAATGAAAATTGGGGGATTTTGATGTCTAGTTCTGATTTTATCACAAAATATGTGACTTTACACAGGTCAGTTTACTACTCAGACTGAACCTCTCACATTTCTTCTGGCTGTGATTCTACACATAGTACGATACACCTTTCCTAAGGCTGACATCTAGTGGATACACTTAAATTTAGTATTTAAAAATGAATAAGCTTAGTTAAGCTATTTTAAGTAAAAGACTCACTAGGAAGCCTGGTTATGTGCAATAAGTACAATAAATTAGGAGACCAATATTGCTCCTTAAATGAAAGTGAACCATGATAAAATAATATTACATCAGATTGTCCTGGCATCTTTGAATTTGATTCAGAGATTACGGGTACTCTTCCATACACCCAGCCATTAAAAATTAAGCCACTAGGCAAATTAGCCGCCTGAGTTGCAAATTTAGAAGAAAGCAAAGAAATGCTTCCTGCTCGAGTGTCCTGCATTCAGGGACAGACACAGGATATGACAAGGGCTAGTACAAAGTTCTAAGTAAGTGACTTAGGAGTGTATAAGATGGCGTATGATGGAAACATGAAAAAAAAGTTCTGAAACTCAAAATTACCTATTTTATAAGGATTATGAAGGTTTTTCTTTAAAAACTATGACCACTGAACAAAAGCAGTATTCTGAATTCACTTTCTTAAAACCTACCACTATTTTGAAATCACGGAAAAATTACATATATCAATACCTGTATGTGGTAAAAATACATACATTGAAAGGCAAGGGAATGATAAACACAAAATCTAGAATACTGGTTATCCCTGGGAAGGCACAGGGCCACAGGAATGGGAAACTTCAGAGGTTTAGGGAATACTCTAGTCCCTCAATGGCTGGTAGATTCATGGAATTCTTTTTAAGCTTTTAAATTCCTAAATAAACTCTAGCCTCCAGCAGACATTCTATTATATAGTCACTACTCAATAAACATTAGTTGAATTAATCAATGAATTAAAATTCAAGTGAAAAAAGCTTGTTCATCAAAGAAGAGCGTATCTAAACCAAGGGCATCCGTAAAAGGTGCAGCTTTAGGTCAAATGAAACAAACTGCAACTTTACAAAGTAGGCGGTAAGCTTATGGAATGTGCTAACTACAAAGGAATAATTAAACTATAAGTTCCACAAAAGCTGCTGCTGCTGCTAAGTCGCTTCAGTCGTGTCTGACTCTGTGCGGCCCCATAGACCGCAGCCCACCAGGCTCCCCCGTCCCTGGGATTCTCCAGGCAAGAACACTGGAGTGGGTTCCCATTTCCTTCTCCAGTGCATGAAACTGGAAAGTGAAAGTGAAGTCGCTCAGTCGTGTCTGACTCTTAGCGACCCCGTGGACTGCAGCCTACCAGGCTCCTCCGTCCATGGGATTTTCCAGACAAGAGTACTGGAGTGGGGTGCCATTGCCTTCTCCGCCACAGAAGCTGAGAAACTTAATTAAGGGCAAGGCTAACAGGCAAAGGTTTACTGCTGATAAACTGCTGATAACTAGACAGCAATGTTATCTTCCCACAACACTCTTTATCACCTCCGAACAAATATGCATTGGTATTTCTCATGTTCTTATGCATTACAGCAGTGAGAGCCAAAATTCTTAAAATCTTGATCCTAAAACCTAACATTCATCCTCAGAAAAATCGCCTCTTAACATATCTTGGCGGGGAGGGTAAGGGCTACAGAGACGTTTTCGTCCACTACATATACACATTCTGCCTCATTCTCAAGGAACTTGGGCCTCACTCCCAGGTAAGGAGGTCTCAAGGCGGTGAAAAGGAGGAAATAAGAACCCACCATCATTCTTTTCCCTCAGAGATTTCAGAGCAGAAGAAAAGGGGGAAAGCAGGAGACCTCCAAGCTCAGAGAAATCTGCCAGTATTTGATAAACACAAATAAGAATCTCTAGTTAGTACATTATGACTGTAATGGTTAAGAGGCTCTTAAAAACTGTCCTTCAGGGACTTCTCTGGTGGTCCAGTGGTAAAGACTCAATGCTTTCACTGCAGGGCGCACAGGTTCGATTCCTGGTTGGGGAACTAACATCTTGAATGCCACAAAGCACAGCTAAAATAATTTTTTTTTTAATTAAAAAAAAATTTGTCCACTTTCCCTCATAATTTGAATTAAAAGGTATTCTCTGAAGCAAGAATTCCATTTTTTTTTTTTTTTTGGATGGACTGTGGTTTCTTCTTTTTTTTTTGGCTGTACCGTGTAGCAAATTCGGATCTTAATTCCCCCACCAGGGATCAAATTTTTGCCCCCTGCACTTGAAGCACTCTTCCTAACTACTGGACCATCAGGGACGTCCCTGTGGTTTCTCCAAAACGTTAACAGTCACCATGAGGAGTGAAAGATACCAGACAGAAAGGTTTAATATCCAATCATCAACGAGTAAGAAAATCTTAGACCAGGAAGGGACCATCCACACTGGCCTCGGACTGATTTTGAGCTTCCAAAGCAGTGAGAAATAAATTTCTGTTGTTTATGAACCACCTAGTCGGTGGTCCTTTGTTAAAGCAGCCCAAACTAAGACATGCATTAAAATGGAAGACTCAAGCTTGACCATCTAACCTTAGTAAGAATGTATTCTACAACATCTGTCTTTGCCAAGCTGTAATCGAGTCTCTGCTTAAATACTTTATTCAGCATGAGTACATCCAAAGAGGAAGTCATTCTGTTTTCAAATGACACCTTTCTAGACTTGAGTCAATTTTTTAAAACTTTTTAGAAACTTCAGCCAATAATCAAATGACACACTTAATCTGACATGAAGCCCATCCTCAACCACCACACAAAACCTGCATGAAGCTGAAACTTGCTAATTTCTCCTCCTTGGTCCCAGTTCTCACCGGCCTCCTGGAACCAAACTAACCAAACAATCCCTGTGCTGCTTGACAGCGCGGCTTTTAAGAACATCTTTAAAATATGGTATCAGAGTCAGATTACAATGATAGAAAGAATCAAAGGACCACAAGCAAAAAAAAAAAACACCCAAAACAAAAACCCCACAAATGTTCTATTCAAAAAAAGCAACTGGCAGACACTTGGTGACATTTTACAAGTCTTGACCTTTTTTGTGTGCTTCGGTAACACAAACATCAGAGCACTTACTATTTGCATCCTCCCTATGACAGTTATGACATTTCTTGTGTTAAACTTTAAGTATCTCAAGCTGACATGCTATTTTTTACATGTTTATTTCATATTCCTTGAACTAGAACGTGAGTTCTCTGAAGGCAGGGTCTCTCCAAGGTATAACTCCTCTTCTACTCCCTTTTCTACAGACTAGGTTGCTGTTTCTGTGATTACTGATTAGCAACTAGAAGTTTTTTCAAAGCTATTTCTGTTAGGATATTTCCTAAGGAATGGATTGTAACTCTACTTCTTTAAGATTAGTTATACAGACATAAAAAACTCTACACTTACTCAAACATGATGGAGAAAGAAAGGTCTAATGGATTTTTCACTAATAGGAGTTCTTTATCTGAGGTTCAGAGAAAGAATTCGGTGATCTGTGAACCTGAACGGGAAACTTCTTACTAACCTTTATGTGAAATTTAGCAATTCCTTCAATTAGGATTATAGGCAACAAGCCACTGTAGGATTAGAAATATCTATTGAACGTGTTATTGGTAAAAATCACAGGTATTTTCATATTACAATTACTACAAATTCATCATTATTTATTTTTTATCATTATCTGAAATTACAGTACTTAACTAAATTGTCACTAAAGGTTATTCTCTAATGTGAGAAGCATCAAAAATTTGTATTTTTAGTATTTGTTAACTGTATTTCAATAATAACGGGTTTCTTTTTTAATTCTATGCATTTTACTTCATAAAACCATGGATCATTATTAGAATTCATGAAACAACAACAAAATAAAAGGGGGGTAACTCCTGCCCTATAATAGAGAGTGTGGGTGAGGTGATTACAATTCCAAAGAATGACCATAACTGTCATAATCATATCCATTATAATAAAATGACAGGTGAGTTTTAAAATATAAATACCTGCTTATGATTAGAAAAAACAAAAAGGGACTTTAAGCTGATCATTTTCACTTAGACAAGAAAAAGTATATCTATAGAAAAATTAATTTTCAAATACCTATTAACTTGTTATAATTAAAACAATCACAGGATTGTAAATGGTTAGGTACTCAGGACCCTTTAACAGCGACTATTTACTGTTGCTGTTGCGTTCTTTACTTTCACCATTTTATAAAAGGACCAAAATCCATTACAGCTAGAATTCTTATATTAAGAAAGTATGTAAAAATGTCTTTCCTTCTAGCTAGCTTCAAAATATACACATACATTTTATTTCTAACTACTAGAACTATGGCTTGGACTTTTCCTGCTCAACTATACTGGTGATAGCTAAAATGACTTAGAAAGGAATTCAAGGAAAAACACATACCTCTCCTATTGAAAGGAAGCTGGAAAAAAAAAAAAGTTCCAATTAATCTACATTACTTCCCATTCTAAGACAGAAACTAAACAATATAAGGTATTTTCCTAGAGACATTTTTAGCAGTTCAATAATATGCACAGAACATTTTTCTTAAATTATGTTTAGCAGATATCACTTTTCATTTAAACCATAACTTTTCACATGTATTTGAATAATCATTTCCCCCAAAGACATATTTACCTTCAGCCAGTGCTGGTGATTCTGTTCGTGTCCCTCCTATCTGTTTAAAGAAAGGAAAAAGGAAGACAGTCTATAACATTATTTTTAAAACAAGGTGTAATTTTATTAAAACTAACTTTAACCACTAAGTTCATCAATGCTATCATATATCACATGTATAAGCCATATCCTTCCCCTCTTGGGTTAACTCAACAACTCTTTATGGAGGACTTACTAAGGCGTTATCTTAAGCCCTGAGAAATATCAGTAAGTGATATACCCTAGTTGTCACCATCAAGATATTCAAAGACAAACAGGTGTACCAAGTACTCAGTTCTCATCAGAGCTTATGAAGCAGGAGGTAACAAGAGAAAAAAATAAAGAAATTCTTTACTCAGATGATAAGAGAAAAAACTAGCAATTCCTCCTTATTCATGTAAAATTATCAAAAGAGGCATGTTTCTATATTCTTATCACAATTTAAGTTCAGTTTCAATGTATTAGAAAATCAGTTTTACTACAAGTACTAAGATCCTTATATTCCATGACAATTATGCCAGAGGCACATTTGGCTAAACTCACTGAACCACAAAGTCCTCTCAAGGACTGGTTTTCCTATTTCAAAGCCTTATTAAATAATTTTAGGTGAAATAAAGTTTTCAGAATGAATTTAACTTTGCAACTAAGAACAACTATAGCCATATGACCAGCTGAATTCACATAGAATGAGCGGAAACATTTGACTAATGTAACTAACCACTTTTATGAGAAGATTTCTTTCCCTATTTATCTGGTACAACCCAAGAGTCCGAGATTAACAAATTTAACAAAACTTCCTATATATAAAAAATTGGCAGCATCTTGAGGGAATTGGGCACAGTTCTCCCAGTGGTACACGATCTGACACACTCTTCCCAAGGTAGAAATGTGGTGCTATCTCTGATAGAGTAAAAAAAGAAAAGAAAGAAAGAAAATTATACAGATATAGGATCCAAAAGATGAACAGTAGATTGGCAACCTTAGGGTCCACTGAATTAAAATTTCTGATTCTAGGGGAGAAGGGAAGGCACTTCTGTCAGGAGATGCAAGAAGAATTCTGAAGCAGTAACCAACAGGAGAATAATGGGAGAGGGTCCTGTAAACTGACCCCTCACCATGAGGACTCATGGCAGCTCCTACACAAGAGACAGTGTACAGAGAACCCAGGGGATGGGACTGAGGCTGCCATGCCCACTGACAACCATAAATGGACAACTATCGCAACACAGCCCAGAAAGCATAAAGTAACCACAGGCGCTGATCCCTTCGGGAGGAAAAGTCTGGGTCACTCCACCAGGAAAATGCCTCAGCCTGTTGAAGGGGGCTGGCTGAAGGTGAGGACAATCTAAACTTAGTAGTTGACTGAACTAAAGAACGTCATTCCTTCTGTCGTAAGTCTAATGTAGAAACTGTGGTCAGCCACCATCTTGAAAGCTTAGTAGTAGGTGGAACTAAATGGCAAGCACCTAATGGTGGGCTGCACAGGACACCCTCCCGCCCCGCCTCTTGTTTTTACTCCAGCTGAGGCACCTCCCCTTAGCGGCTTGCTGCACTGGTGGGGCTCACTTCCTGCTCAGAGGCTTTGCAATAAGAGACGCCTACAGGAACTCTTAGGCCATCCTGAGTCATAATGAACCTGGAAGTATGAAGGTGTTAATACCAAGAGCCTGGGCAATCACTGGCCATTGGTGAGATGAAGTCTGGTAGACAAACACCCTCCTCCTCCCACCAATGGGCGTATTCTTCATATCTTCTCAGGGGGTTTCTTCAAGATCAAGCCCAAATGCTCACAGAAGTGACCAGGTCAATAATACTCCCTTAGATTGACTTTCCTTTTCTGTTTCACTTGCCCCAGTTCTCCAACTTGTGTTTCTCATTAACACTTCCCCCAAGAAATCACCTGTCTGAAGAGTCCCTGTCTTGGGCTCTGCTTCAGGAGGTGAAAACATGTCTAGACACTTGTCCTTCAGGACACCACACCTCCTTTCCTTTCTGTCCCACCCCACTGGATGCTCCCTCTTCATCTCCTGTGCTGAACTTTTTTGAAATCCCTGAATGCTGACATGTCCCAGGACTCAGTTGCAAGTCCTCCGCTCTCCTTGTGACTTCATCCTATCTCATAACTCTCTGAGTCTAAATTTAGCAAAATCTAAAACGTGCTCAAATTTATTTATCCAGTCCAGACACTTCTCCATCTCTGCACTTTCATAGCATTCCCTACTCAGTATCTCCACTAGGATGTTTTAACAGATAGCTCAAACTTAACATGTTCAAAACTGAACTCATCTCACTCCCCATGCCTGACCGACCCCGCAGTCTCCCCCATCATTTGATGACACTTCTATCCTTACAGTTGCTCAGTTAAAAACTTTGGATTTCTCTGCAATTACTCTTTCTCACATATCCCTTTTCAACTACAACTCTCACTACCTAAAATCTTCATGCTTTCTATTCTACCTCCTGTCCACTCACTGTCGAAGGCTGAGCTGCATTAACATTATTAGATCTACTATTACTTTTGTATTCAAGAGCCTCCAGAACAGGTGGTGCAAAGTGAGATGCTGAGATCATGTCGGAAGTGCTAACTGGGGCTTCGTCTATAGATTGTCACAGCTACTAACATGTCAGGCTAAAAAGGCAGGTGATCCACTGCTAGGTACTCATATAAAACCATTTTGAGATGTTATGAAGTAATTGAGTACGTTTTGGAAACATTCAGTAGGCCAAAATAAAGAGTCTGAGGGCTGTATTTGGTTGATGAACCATCAGTTTGCAGCTTCTGCTTCAGAACTTTGTACTGTTTCTAATTGCTGCTATACTATTAATCCTTAATCTGTTCTTATACTTTGCTCGATCAGATAAGAGATGAACAGGAGCTACTTTTGTTCAAAGCCTAACCACTCTGGTTTTTCTCACAAGCTCCTCATGGATCAACGCTACTACAAATGGAATGAATAAACACAGTTCTGCTTTTCCTGCCAAACGAAAACTTCCTTCCCTAAGACCTACTGCAGCCACCCAGAAATAAAACAAGTGGCTTGGCTGGCCACTTGCATAAACCGCAGAAGAAAAACCAGTGCCACTTACATAACACCATGGGGGAAAAGCTCTGTTGATTCTGTTTAATTCTTAGTAAATCATGAAATAATAAAACACCTGTAATTGTTTTCACCCTTTGAAATCAAACGTCAAGTCATAAGTAGTGAATATTAGATGATATGTAAATTAGACAATCCAGGATCTTTTATCTACAAACCAATTTCTTTGCCTCCAACAAAACATAAAATAGAAGAGTTATGACTTCAGAGCACTGTCAGCCACATTTACAGCTTTGCAGTATTTCAAATGATGGTACATAAATCTAACTGCATTAATAAATGGTGTTGAAATAACCCCATGGAAAAGTCCAACCTTTTCCACCTAGGTTGCAGTTCTCCTCCACTTGGGTATATGATAAAACATAACTGAATTCAATTTTTTTAAGTTCCCCTTAATATACACAGAGCAATTTAAAAAGCTATCTTAGAAAAGAGCACTTGAAATAAAGGGCCTACTGATTATACTCACAGATCAGACAATATTACGAAAAGTGCATTATGACATAATTCCAACAAATATCTGATAAGTTTTAAATCTGAGAACTTGACAAGGTATTCTGTGTCTATTTGAGAAAAAGGAAACATGCAAGTCTATAAAAATTTTCTGAGAGACAGAATAACAGGTGAGATGGATCCATCCTACTCATCAGAAATTAAAATTTTTTGGCCCTGGGTTAGATATACAGTGAGGGGAAGAAATCAGAAATTAGAATAGGTCCAACTGTATATACATGTTTAAAAAAGAAAAAACCCAACACCAACTATTTATCACAAAGTCTGTTTATGTATATACCACTAAAAGAGATACCCTAGGAGATACTACGATGAAAAAGATTGTGCACTCTAAAAATGTCTAGTCTGAGTATAGCAATTAAAATATTTAAGGTGAAAATGAGTATCATGAGAAATAGCTACACAGAGTGCTGCAGCAATCACGGAATTCCAGCTAGGAGTAGAGCCTGGAAATCAGGTATTAGGAAAGATTTTATGACGCTATGCAGCTCTGGTAGCTGAAGCAGATTTTGGAAAATGAATACAATCTGGGCAAGAAGAAAAAGAAGGTATAAGGTATAAAAAGAACATTCCATGGGAGGAATGTATAATCATCACAGGGCAGTGAAGAAAGAAAACTTAATAAACTGTGGTGAAGTAGTCCCACACTAAACTAAGATACAACCTTCTCAGCCTACACAGACCAGAGACGAGTCTAAGTCCTCACAGAACGACACGCTGCTGCGCGCACTGGTGTGGCCGTGGAGCCTCAGCGCCCGAGTCCAGGCGCGCCTCCAGCGCTGCGGCGCTTACACACCAGGGGGCGCTGCTCCAGTGCGGCGGGAAGACCCCCATCCCCAACCCCACCCACGGCCCCAAAGGTGGCATTCCTGTGCTGCGCCTGACATACAGATGTGGCCCCTCTCTGCAGAGGACAATCTGAGGGGACCGCTGCTCCAGTGCGGCGGGAAGACCCCGATCCCCAAACCCACCCACGGCCCCAAAGGTGGCATTCCTGTGCTGTGCCTGACATACAGATGTGGCCCCTCTCTGCAGAGGACAATCTGAGGAATTATCCTGGCTACACCCAACACAAATCTTTGTTGATGTAAGTTAAAATGTCTTATGATATGTAGAGGTCTTGATACCTAATGCCAAAATGCTTTACAAAGATACATCTCAATCTATAATGCCATCAGAACCATGCTTCCTGGACATGAACTTCACTGTTTGAAAAGTAAAAGGTGTGCACTACGGTGTGTTTCTGCACATGCACATACAATATGGTGCCTTCTTTCACAGTGTTTTTAGTGAGCTACTAAAGAACGTCGACTCTTTTTACTCTGCATTTGTAAAACTAGTCCTTTCTCGTTTTTCTATCAAGGCCTTACTTATTTTTAAGAGGATCACTGTCACTTTTGAACTCCTAGTTCAGACACTGTTTATATACATATATATATAAATGCATATGATAAAGTTAGACACTGTCTTCAAAAACGATCTACTAGGCTGCCATTTCATACGCACTTACTGTGTTTGAGACACACCGTGCATGATTTATTTCACTGAAGACTAACAATCTAATCAGATTAAAATTATTTGCCTCTTTTCCTTGATGAGGCTTTAAAGCGTGAAGTAGCTTGCCCAGAGTCACAAGAGAGGGAGACGGGAAGGGAGGCAGGGAATGAGTTGGAAAATTATTTTTCAGGAAACTGTTCAAGCAGTACCAGTTATAATATTCCTCTGTGTAATTGTGACTTTCTGTAAAGTAAATATTGGGTTGGCCAAAAAGTTCATTCGAGTTTTCCTGTAATACCGTATGGAAAAACATGAACAAACTTTCTGGGGAACCCAATGTTACCTTCCCATTAACATCCTCTGTAAAATTATGATGATTCCTTAAAGAATAAACCACAGCAGCATAACTGGAGAGCCTGAGGCAGTAGCTTCATAAAGATGGTATCACTAGGCTTTGGGAAAGTTGTCCAGAACCTTCTCACTGATCTCCTGGCTGCTGTCATCACCAAGCCCTGATTACTGGACTTTCTACAATGGGATTTCTCTAAGACCTAAACTCAGGTATGTTTTGAAACACACAGCAATAAACATACTATAAGATGCATTTGTGGACAACAGGTACTGTGATCATGCCAACCTAAAGATTCTACAGGCTTAAGTACATTCTGTAAAACAAATACATAACCTATTTTGCAGTTGCAAAAACTCAAATTCTTTAAAATAAATGTTTGTTTCAAAGAAAAGATAGGAATTTTTACTGTGGCTCATTTACTCTACTTCATATATTCAAAATTCATCATAAAATTTACACACATGATTAAACTTTAAAGAAATTATAAATAAGAAGAGTGAAAATAACAGGCAAAATAAAAAATTACAACTCTATATATAAAGAAAATACATTTTCCCCATGGACAATTTTGGAAAAGATCAAATAAATATCTATTCATTTCATTACACAGCCTCCTAAGAATATACAGGCTCCAAAATAATCAGTGATTGTATTAGCACTGACATGACCATCCTTTCTAGCTTCTGCCCTGCTTCATCACCTCCCACTACCACCCCTCCTTCCACTCCTAGCCCTACTCTGAACTAAAAAGTTAAAAAAAAAAAAAAAAATTTGGCTCATCTCAGAAAAGCAAAGTTGGGTCAGAAAACCTAGAACTGTTTTTCACCACAGTAACAGATGTAAGCAAAAAGGACTGACATATGATCAGGTCAAAGATGCACAAAGAGCTTTTCATGAAGCTATACTTGTGATTAAAAAAAAAAAAAAAAAAAAAACCTTAGCAAAGAATAGAAGAATAAAAGATATCTACCCTTACCAAAGCCTATAATAAATAGTCCTTAATGAAGAACTCTTAAAACATTCCCTTTAGAATCAAAATGAGACAAACAAGTCCACGATCAATACTTCTACTCAACACTGTATGCAGGTCCTAGCCAACTTTATAAGAGAAAGAGATTAAAGGTTAAAAAATTTTTAAGGAAAAAACAATTCATGAGTCTGGCAAGGTAACAATATTTTAATCAACATGAAAATCTCAACTGCATTTCTATTTTCCAGTAAAAAGAACAAAAGAGAATTTTCCCCACAGACACAGTTCACAATAACAAAAAGCAATCAGTAACTAGGAATAAACCTAACAAAAGCTTTGTAATTTCTGCATGAAAAACAATCATAAAACTTTAAGAAAGCCATAAAAAAATGTAAAGACATGTTCACAGACAAGAAGACAATACTGTAAGAAATGTCAATCCTTTCTAAAATCCACGTTAATATTCAATGCATTTCCAACCCAAATCCCCAAAGTATTCTTTTATAAAACTTAATACGTTCATGCTAACCTTTACATAAAAAAGCAAAAATCAAAAAACAGTCAAAATGCTCAAGGACTCAAAACAAGACAACCTGCTCAATCAGACATCAAGATATAAAATGAAACAACAGTAATTAAGACAGAATGGAATTAACACAAAGACAAACTGGCAAATGAAAGCATTGCCGAAAAGCAGAATGCACAGTCCAGGAATACATACGGACCTTTATGAAGAGGAAGCAAATCCTGAGGGACTGCACTGCACATCACTGGGGAGAGACTGCGGCATAAATGGAGCCAGGGTAATTAACTGTTCATAAAGAAAGTCAAATCCCTATCCTATACCACAGATAAATCAATTCTCATGGGATTAAAGACTTTAATTTGAAAGGAAAAACCTCAAATTTTAAAAGAAAATACAAAAGTGGTTCTTTATAATCCCAAGGTAGGGAAGTGAAGTGAAAACGCTCAGTCGTGTCCGACTCTGCGATCCCGTGGACTCTAGCCTACCAGGCTCCTCCGTTCATGGAATTCTCCAGGCAAGAAGACTGGAGTGGGCTGCTGTTTCCTTCTCCAGGGGATCTTCCCGACCCAGGGACGGAGCCCAGGTCTCCCGCACTGCCCTTCCCGACCCAGGGACGGAGCCCGGGTCTCCCGCACTGCCCTTCCCGACCCAGGGACGGAGCCCGGGTCTCCCGCACTGCCCCTGGACCGCCTTCCCGACCCAGGGACCGAGCCCGGGTCCCCTGCACCGCCTTCCCGACCCAGGGACCGAGCCCGGGTCTCCAGCACGGCCCTTCCCGACCCAGGGACCGAGCCCGGGTCTCCAGCACGACCCTTCCCGACCCAGGGACCGAGCCCGGGTCTCCCGCACGGCAGGCAGACGCTTTACCGCCTGAGCCAGCAGGGAAGCCCCGAGGGAGGGAAGGAGAGCTCAATGTAGATAAAATATTGGAAGTATTAACCACAAATGAAAAGCCTGATAAATTTTATTCTATTAGCATCAAAAAAATTCTGCTTATTGACACTTTAAAGAAACTGAATATACAAACCACTAAGCTACAGAAAGCTATTGATGACATATATAACAGAGAAAGGATCAGTATCTAATATATAAAGAACTGCTAAACTCAGTAAGAGCAAGACAAATAAATCAATGAAACAATGGACCACAGTCATAAAGTGGCGTTTCAATAAAAAGAAACACAAAAGTTAAATCCTCAGTCTTGACGTTTATAAGCTAAAGCTGCATGAAATATCATTTTACACCCATGTGATTAGTAAAAATAAAGAGCTTTAACAAGAGTTTGACAAAAATGTTTATCAACAGGTACTCTCAGATACCCAGAATGTGGGATTATCAATTGACAACCACTTTAGGTGATAATTAAGTGATTATCAATCACTTTAGGAAACATTTGGCATTATCTTGTTAAAGTGAACAATCCTACTCTCAGGTATATACCTAGAGAAACTCTTGTATAGAGAAGCACTATTTGTTACAAAGGAAAAAAAGTAACAAAACACTGCAAACAACCTAGGTGTTCAATGATAGGAAAATGAATACACTGCAGCTTTTTCACACAATGAAAATTTACAGAGCAGTACAAAGGAGCTGTAGTCATCGAGAAGGATATGGATGGAATTTCAGAAACGATGAACTCATCAGAAGTCTTAAGAAGACTACATAGTGATTTTCACATAGCTCAAAAACGGCATAATTAAAATACATATTATTTAGAGACACAGACAATTGTGATTTTTTTTAAGCTATAAAAGTGATAAACACATAATTCAGGAAAAATATTTTCCTTTGGGGGGCAGCAGGGAGACTGTATAGGGAAGGAACAAAGCAGCTTCCTAGACCTTAATCAGAGGTGACTTCATGAACTTTCACTTTACGCTTATTAACAACTTATAACTTATTTATCTTTCATATATGAAGTGTTGAAGCACATTATAAGATGGTTCAGGTAAAACGATTGTGTGGATTCTTGGTCTGCATGTCGCGCTTATGCTGATAGGAAACAAGCATGTTTTCTCCTATCAGTGTTAAAACAACAAATCTACACGCAGAGCACAAAGGTGAATGGTACAATTTACTACTCTTTCAGGAAGCTGCTCCACTTTGAAAATAGCAGAAGTTTTTGAGATAAGCCTTGCCTCCTTCTAAGGTGTTTACAGTAAAAACCCCTCTTTTCTCCATTAGAATAATCAGAGTCAGAAGTTACTCAATTCAGAAAAATTCTTCAGATAGATATAATATACATGCACATTTATCAGCTAATCCTGTTATGAAGACCAAGACACATTCTTTGAATACAGGTCATTTCTAGAGTACTGAACATGATTTCCTGCATAGCCTACTGAGATTTTTCAAGCTCTCTGTGGTGAAGGACAGCTGTTTCATTTTTAAATTTTCCACCCATCATGGTGGAAAGGGAAAAAATCCAGAATACTAACATGCTAGAGTTAAAAAAAAAAAAGAAGACGACGACGAAGACGGCTAAAAAAAAGAAAAAAAAAGTTTTAAAAAGACTTTCAAAATACAAATCCCAATTCTCTGCAGATTGCCAACAGTTTATGAACTAGAGTTGGATTACAAAGCATAACATATAAAGCAGGAACTCTGGAGCCAGACTGTCAGGCTTAGCTCCAGACAAGTTAATCTCTCTCTGACTGTCTGCTTACCTCGAGAGGGGATAACAAACAGTAATACCTACTTCAGTGGGTTATTGTGAGGAGTAAATGAATACGTGCTTAGCACTGAGAACAGCCCCTGACATACAAGTAGCATGTAAGGGTAAGCTGATGCTGCTGTTATTACTGTATAAACCACACCCACAAATACACGTTTTCTAAAACATCTGGCTGCCTTTTTAAAATGTAATGAGAAATGAAGACAGTGAAAACAGAATGTTTTATATGTTTAGTTTCATAACTGTGTACCCATTTTTACATCATTAGTGCCCGATGACAACCCCTCTCACAGCCCATCAGTGATCAGTCACTGTGAACGTCTGCTGTCCAGGTCACACACAGACCGTAAAGCACAGAGGCGTGTTTCCTCCTTGTCCCCCAGCGACAAACCCGTGGGACATTTTACAAAAACGGACAGCCAAACAAGAGGACTTGCCAACAAAGATAAAATTACAGTAAAGAAACAGAAGTGGTAATGTCGGAAGTCAAACTGTAATAGAACATAAGTGGGGTTATAGAAAAAAATAGCTGACTCCAAGAATGCTGACACTTGTCGCCATGAAGGAGACTAAATATGTAGTCAGAGGAACTCTGTGGAGACAAACCTATCAACGTGAGTGAGGAAAGTGGTCGTGAAGAAAAGGACAAAGATGTCCCACAGGAAGTGATGCCAGCAAAAAACAATTCTCATTGAAAGAACTCACGGGTGTGTCTTATGACACTGAGAAGGCAATGGGTGAAATGCTGGAAGCTGACCCAGACCTACAAGTATGACAATTTGGCCAAGGCATAAAGACGATACTCCATATTGCAAGCTATACCACAAGGGGGAGGGAAGGCCTGGGATTTCACACTTTCAACTGCAGCAAACACTATAGATCTAACCCATGTAAAAACACACAAACACCAAAAGGGCTGACCTACACTAACAAAAGAAAATAGCCTTTCAGAAGCAAAGAACACAACGTCCATCCACTCATGTCCCTTTCTACAGCTGGCTGTTCACTGAGTACCTCTGAAAACCACACTTCACAGTAACAGAATCAGAGACAAGTCCACCATTGGAAAATCCAAAGTCCCAAAGCTAAGTCCACTTCTTAATTTTCTCTAGCCATTTTTCCTACTGTTGGAAATATACAACATAATCAACTGTTTAGCAGCAATATTCCCAGAGTGCTAAATATTGAGATAATGCTCTACAAAAGTATGTATTTAAGTACAGCGTGTTCTCAAACTTCTGGGTCTGAACTGCAATACCACAAATTTCAAAATACAGAGTTATACTGAGTCATCTATGCAATTTTTTTTAAAAAGCTTTATTCCATAGAATGAAAAAAAAAAAAACAATCTATGGAAAATAAAACTAGGAACCACTAATAAAATCAAATGTACACAACTCACTCTTAAAATTGCTTAATCCTTACATAACATTAAAGATTAAATGAAGTAACTGACAAATTCTGGCTGTTGTAAAAGGTAATTTGTGTTGCTTACAAACAACATAAGCCAGTGTGCCATTCAGCGTGGGCTGCTGCAGCATGCCGTGAACCAAGCCAGGACTAAAGACCTGATCATGCTGGGCCTGTGAGCTTCAGAGAGAAGGTCTGTGCCTGGGACGTCACACCGTGCTCTGCTAATTCCAGAGAGTTCTATGACCAAACCAAACATTTAATCATCTTCCCGACAAAAATACAGATCCACACGTAAGGTAATTTGACAGAAAGAAAATCTCAGCTTTTAAACTTGAAGCAAGAATCTTAAATCTCCCAAAGTTTCAATTTCTTCATCTATAGGAAGGACTATAATATGTATTCATGAAATTGAGCGACCCAGAAATAAAGTTCGAGGGGCACTTCTTCTACGGTCTGGCTCTTTTCCCCAATCTTAACCTGTCAGCATTAGGCCAAGAGCACTCCCTCTGCAGAGATGTGGTCACTGCCGTTCTTGCAGTTTTCAAGGCCCAAAGATTTTAAGCAGCAACAGAGGTTAGAGAGGTTTTGTTTGTCGATTCAATCTTTATTCTGTCCCCAGCGGTGCTTGAGATATGAAGAAATAAGCCAGTCTTTATCCTGAAAGAGGCTAATGACTTCCTGTGGAAATGATACCTGCACATGTACAAACTAACAAGTCCTTAACAATTCTGCCCATACTACATCACTGTTACAGATCACAATTGCAATAGAAATTTAGAGACAATTCCACAAGAATCCTTTTTCATGGGCCCCATGACACGTCACATCACTAGTGGTAATGTCTGGCTCTTTTCCAGGACTGAACCCCTGTTCACTGTTATTGTATCTCCTGCACTAAGCACGATGCCTGGCACACTGCAGCCTCCAACGCATAAATGCTGGCCGAATGAGTGAATTAAGCAAACATGATACATGATTTAAGGGGACCTGAGTAAATGCGACTTATTTAGAGTTATGGCCTCATAAGATTGGCTGTTCTGCCAAAAAGATTTCTTTAGGAAAATGAGAGATAAGGAGAGGCCATTAAAAAAAAAAAAAAAGTAATGGGCTAACTAGTAACATTTAGAAAAATCTGTTATTTCCCCTATTTAAATTAATAAAAAAGATGTTAAATAGAACACTCTCAAGTGGGCACCATGGTTTTATAGATATTGGTTCTTCCAAGCTAACAGAATAATTCAATTGCAGCAAGCAGATAGCCACTCAGAAGAGATACTGTATGCCTGACATGTAATATTACTTCACAACTGTCTAAGAAGCCATCAAACCGTAGATTTCTTCAAAATCATTAAAAAATGCCTTGTCACACAATCTTCTTTAAAAAATAATGCTAACCTGTTCAGCAATGGCAATTTGACAAAGATCAGAAAAGCCAGATTGTCACATGCAAGGCAGAGTACATACTGAGTAATATAAGACCTGTCCTCAAGAAGCTCACAGTCTGTGAAGGCAGGTAAATAAATTGCGACCATACAGTGTAATTAAGTACAATGCTACGCTAGAGTTCTGTAGATAAAATACTTTAGGAAAACAGATGAAGAAGTAATTGAATTATGCCTAGAGGACAGTGTTACAGAAAGCTAGAGAAGTGCTGACCTTTGATTTTGCCTTTTATGTTTAAAAACACTACCACCACTAACAACTTTCGAAGATATTTTTTAGATGCCCTGAGCGCCCTGTCTCATGCATCGAACCTGGACTGGCGATCTACTGCACATATGATAATATACATGTTTCAGTGCTATTCTCTCAGATCATCCCACCCTCACCTTCTCCCACAGAGTCCAAAAGACTGTTCTATACATCTGTGTCTGAAAGAAGCATTTTAAACGCTATCCACCTGATTCCTAACAAGGGGCACAGAATAGATTAATGTAAAAGTCCTTAAGAAAAAGCTTTGTTAAACTGAGACTGAGGCAACATCAAGGCACATCTATCTGTGGGAACAGAATAGGTAAGATTTTTCAGTCACACTAAATAACAAACACTACGCCAATTTTTTCAACAATTCTTATCCTATTTGCTATGCATGTTTAAACTTTAATTGTCTTTTATTTCCACTTATTGCAGAGTCTAGTTAATTTCAGATATTGACTATTCAAGTCTGAACTTACAAGGGGGAAACATATCAAAAAAGGACACATACCTTTTATTGGAATTATTTCACAATATATGGAAGTCAAATCATCATGGAGTATGCTTTAAACTTATGCAGTGATGTATGACAACTATTTCTCAATAAAACTGGAATAAACAAAGAATAATGGGAAAAAATGCACTACTCTAAAAATTAGTCTTTAATGACCAAAGTGTGTGTGTGTGTGTCTTAAAGCTTTATGTTTAAAACACTGTCCAAACATGCTACACATCCTAAGATAAAATTGATTTTTTTTTCTGTATCTTCTCTTTCAAGGAAAAAAAAACAAAACCTTACATATCTTACAGTTTTTCTCTTAGGAATGAAAGTAGCCATATGATATCTAACGGATTTAACAGATACAAAACATCAATACACACAAATACAAAAGCATCACATCATACAGCTTAATTTCTCAAAACAGCTGGTACTTTCTTAATGGAATTCTGCTTTTCCTAATTTCAAGAGGCTTTGCAGAGATATACAAGTGGAAAATAATCAGTATTTCCACATTTTGGCATACATAGTATATTACCTCGTGTTGCCTATTATGCAGTAAAGAAGAACTGCCATAGCCTGAAATGAGTCTATACATCTATGAGTCAAGGCCTGAAATGAGTCTATACATCTAAACATATACACATACCATTTTGTGGTACATGCTCAGAGTGCTCACAGCACTGTATCTGAGTGTTACTCTCAAACATTAGTATAAACACAAGAAGACAAATCAATAAAATAAAACTTCTCCAACCTTTGCAGAGAGAAAAACAGCTAGTACTGTGCTATCTTTATTGTCTAGACTTAAACTCCTTAAATGATTTAACAGGTTAATATCCACAAACCAAATGAATGCATCATTGCAACACAATAATTATTTGCCATAATTAATACTTTCATATCATCAATAATTTTTATGTACGTATTTTAGACTGAAAAAACAAACAGAAAAGGCTGGTAAGCATCACTTCAAATGAGGGATCAAACTCAGTATCACCAAGAAATGTGACAATCATTGGTATGCCTTCTGATGTGACACATGGGGACAGTCTCAATGCTATCCTCTGTAAAATACTTGTCAAATATGCTGTACCTCAATCTATGTATAAGGAGACATAAAACAGAAAAATCCAAACTACAGAACAACTTCTCAGACCACCTGCCTGGGTGGGAAGGAGCAGGTGCGTGCATGCCCAGCTGCCCAGTCGTGTCCGACTCTTTGGGACCCCACGCACTATAGCCCACCAGGCTCCTCTATCCACGGGATTTCCCAAGCAAGAATACTGGAATGGGTTGCCATTTCCACCTCCAGGGGATCTTCCCAAATCAGGGATCAAACCTGTGTCTCCTGCATTGGCAGGCGGATTCTTTACCACTGAGGTCAACAAAAAAAAGCAAGAGTTCCATTCATGTTAAATGTGCCAGGTCAAGGACCTCGGAGAGTCACAGGAGCACAAGTGTGTAGGCAGGTCATGGAAGGCCAGCCCACAAACACTGCACCTCCACCCCCATGGCTTCTGACTGATCGATCCAGAGAGGGGCACCTGGGGAATCACTGGCAGCAGCAAGAGCCCAGAGCCAGCGTCCCAACCAGACGATCGCCTGGGCTGGGCTTTCCTGGGGCTCGCCCTCCTTTCACGACTGCTCAGGCTTTTTGAGGCTGCATTCCTAGTCTCTCTGCCAGTTTTGTGAGTTACTTGCCAGCCTCCCAATACATTCCTTTTCCATCCAAATTACCCTGTCAATTTCTGCAGGCTGCAACCTAAGATGCTTGAATGAATTATAAAGAATATTCTGGACTCAAATACAATGCTAACTATAACTTCCTTCCTAATTTAAAGCCATTCCTATAAATACACACATCTTAACTATGTTACAAATGTAACTCTGAGATGCAGACTGGAAAGATCTTATGAAATTAAAAGTGACATAAATCAGCTTTTTGAGACATTTAAGAGGTGCCTGTATTCCTAAAAATAACTAAAAAAACTTTAAGTTTCAAAGTACAAAATTTGAATGCTAGAGTATAAGAACATCCAGAAAGAAGAAATGACAAAACACCAAGAACATTTTAAACAGTATCAATCAAATAAAAAACTAAACTAGCTTTCCAGAAAAAGAAAACACTGATGCATGTTTTGAGAAAATAGGAACACTAGAATGGTACTGGTTTTTACAAAGTGTTTTCCCTGGGGTAAGAAGGCTTCTTTCTCCTTTATGAAAACCAAACCGTGGGCTTCCCTGGTGGTTCAGTGGTAAAGAATCCGCCTGCCAATACAGGAGACATGGGTTCAACACCTGACCTGGGAAGATCCCACATGCCAAGGAGCAACTAAGTCAGTGCACTGCCTGCCCCCCCCCCCCCCAAAGAAAGCTCCAAGAACAGTAATGAAAACAATTCTCCACCTGCGTCTACCTTTTCTCTAGATCCCTACTTCATGCTTCCTCACTAAAAATTAACACGTAAGTAAAACTACATTTCACTGTTTCTGAAAAGTTTTCACAATTCAATTCAAAACTGAATTTTTAGCTATATTAAAAGCTCACACTTCTTACATTCTTGATAGTAGTATCCAGTAGTCATTTAAATCCTCTAATCTATTTGGTATGCTAAAGAAGTACATTTAGAGGAAGTAAAACATATGTGAAGGGGAGTAAGAACATTTAAAGTTATAGGAAACATCTGCTTCAGAGAGGAAAGAGCACTAGTAATATTTGTGAGCACCTATGTGTACCATGAATTTTGCTATAGACCAAAATCTCTTTGGAAAACACTAGAAAGCAGATGATGCTACCCCTTTTATGAAAAGTAAATGACAGAAATTAACCTAAAAAACTGGTTTACTCACCTCATGTCAGTGCTAACAAGGTTTTGGTTTGACTCAAGCACAGATCTGCCTGGCCCTAAAGGCAGTGTTTTACCCCCAACAAATGTCTCAATGGGCACATTCTTCTTATAAAAATTTGTTTTCACTGATATTTTTCTTATTAGAAAAGCAACAGTAACCATTACCCCGAACAAGCAGAACCTGTGGGATGTAACCATAAAGCAAATTTCTGTTCACTGCTGCTCTTTAAAGTTATTCTCTGGTGATAGTGCCCCGAACCTTTATTATGATTTTAGTCATTTTCAAGTTATAAAAACTGAGCTTAGAAACTGATAGACCCTGTTTAGTACCATATAGTTGTCAAAATTGTCATTCAAGGTTACAGCTTCTCCCCTATGCCCGGCTCTGCCTAAGGCAGGCTGCTGTTTAGTCGCTAAGTCGTGTCTTACTCTCTGAGACCCAATGGATTATATACCCTGCCAGGCTCCTCTGTCCAAGGATTTCCCAGGCAAGAATACTGCAGTGGGCTGCCATTTCCTTCTCCAAAAGCAGGCTAGCAGGCATTATTAAGAGGACTGCACTTTACCCCTCTTCCTTCCACCTTAGTAACCCTGGGTGAGGCAATTAAGGGTCCCTGTAGGACATGGGCACTCTCTTAGCTCACAAGGGCATAAAGCCAACCTGTGAGGAACTGCTTCCAGGATCCTGGGACGCTCTCAGCCACTCCAGCCCTTTGAGATCTCTCACTGCATTTCCTTGATGGAGAACATGCAGGTGCTCTGGGCATCCAGTCGTCTAGTCCCTGCTCCACTCCACACCACTTTGTTCCAGCGGGCTTTCTCTCACTGGTGGCCCTCACAGGATCCGCAGGAACCACGCAACCCTCGCCCCAGAGAACAAGGACCCACACAGGTCCTTTTCGTGTGCTGCCAGAGCAAACAGCCTCTCCTTCACCCAGGCATGAGAGAGACATTCATCAACCTGCTGTGTCCACGAACCGAATCAATCGCTGAGTAAGCTCTCCAAGTCACCCCATACTTGGGGTGGGGGGAACACTGAGATGGGAGCGGGAGTCAGAAGAAACTCACATCAACCACTTTGGTTCAAAAACGCTTCCAATTTCCAACTTCCTGAATCTTTATATACCGACAGATGGGATAGGTGTTAGAAGTCACAAGATCCGTTTTCTGGCTCTTTCTCTTGCAGGACCTGCATTGTGTTCTTACAACGCATTTCAGAAATGTGCATCTACTGACTTAGAGCTCAACTCAGAACAAAAGAGCTTCATTGTAACATCTTATTACATAATATAGTTAATATTTTTTTCTAAAATTTCCACCAAAAGCAGGAAGAAAAATCTATAATCCCACCAGTTAGTCACTGCTAACTGGTTTTCATTCTGTAGAGTCTAGTTGTCATCTCAAAGTTTCTTATTTCAAGTTTTAACTTTTAAAAACCATGAAAAAAGCACTCATTTATATAATTTCATTGAGCGATCCAGTTTCCCACATAACCTAAGCATGACATTCTCAGACGAGATTGGGCACATTCAGGGTGATATGGCCATGGACTAAGCATGACATTTTCAAACACCAAATTTACACTGAACCAACCAATGTGCGCGGTGGCTTTTTGAAACTTGTCTGTCTATGTCACTCTCCAAAGTCAAAACCTCTTTAACGGCTCCCTATTTCCAAAATTAAACTTCAATCTTTTTAAATGAAGCATAATCTGTATGGTTTAAAACATGTATTCATCATAGAAAAATCATACTGCAAGAAAAATGTGAATGTCAGAGGAGTTTCTGATCATGGAAGTGGACCTACACTCAGACGAATTTGGTCAGCTCAAATTTGGCTACTGAAAGTAGCGAAGGACCCAGCTTCATCAAGTCTACGAGGCTGAAATCACCAAGGACAAAAGCGCAAATATGCTACTCCTCTATAACTCAGTAAAAACCAAGCTTGCAACAGGGATCAGCCCCCACACGACTGTAAATACAACTATCACTGCACAGACACATATAATTTATTGGTTCCACACTCACTGTCACAACTGCCAAAAAGTTTACCTAATACTTAACAGGAGATTTCTGCAAACTAAATTTATTTAAAGCTGGATCTGGGGATTAATTTCTCAAAGTTTCACACATAATTTGCCATCCATTCACAGAGCACACATTTAAAATTTTGTTTGAAGGCCATCTTTAGGCAGATGAGTGAGAAATACATTCCATTTAACATGAGACCAAGAAAACAACACTCATAGTTCTCAGCCCAAAGCATCTTCACTCTTCTCAGAAGTTTATGTCAGTAAAAACTCACAGAATTTAAAAAGTGCCTGAAGGAAGAAAAATAATCATTTCTCTCCTGAAGTTGACGATAGAGGTATTCACTCAAGAAGTACACAAGAACAAGGAGTGTGGGCAAATACTGACACGTCTCTATGTATAATTGCAGAGGGTGTGTGTGCACTCATACAACATGCATGTACATGCAGAGGTGTCTGGAGACACGTTCACCAAAACAGTGACCACTCAGATGATGATTTCTACATTCATCTTTTACTTTTCTATATAGTTTCAATATTTAACAGTGTTTATTTTTTTACAAGAAGAATGCTATATTATTATGGCATGAAAAGCTACAGTAATCAAAATATGTGGTACTGGCAGAAGGAGAGACATGCAGACCAATGAAACAGAAATGAGAGTCCAGAAATAAAGCCATATATCTATGGCCAATTAATTACCAACAGAAACGCCAAGGCAATTAATTCAACAGGGGGAAAGGATAGTCTCATCAACAAATAGTGCTGAGAAAACTGGATAGTGATATACAAAAAGATGAATTCAGACATCTTCCTCACACTATACACAAAAGTTAATTTAAAATGGATCGAAGACCTAAATCTAAGAGCTAAAACTATAAAAAAAAAAAAAAAAAACTTTTAGAAGAAAACAGAGGAGTAAATCTCTACATCCATCCTACAGTACAGATGAACTTCCCCATCCTGTTAAGTCCCAGAGAGGACTCTCCCCATCAGGAAGGGTTGCATGCAGGAAAGTGCTAGCACCTTTGGGGCTCCACAGCCCTAAGAACCATTTCTGGTGACAAGTCTCTGTGACTCATGATTTTACTGACTGCAGCCTCTGATAAAGGTGCCACCTGGAGTGCCCCTGGGCGGAAGGACTCTTCTGCCTCCCTGAACAGCTATCAGGCCCACTGCTTTTGTTGAGCAGCTGGCTACTCGGCTCCTGTGGAAACTGAGAGCCTGACTCAGGGAGGCCTCGTAAGTCCCAGTCTGATGCTTCTACTCTGGGGTGGGTCAGCTCGTACTCAACGACTAAGAATATGCAGAGTCAACTGAAAATGTGTATTTGAGAATGTATCTGGATTGCCTTAGCTTCACAACATCTCAACTTTACCTGAAAAAGAGGTGGACAGCCCTCTGGGGAAACTCATCCTCTACTTTACCACTGGACACAAAGTTATGGGCCCAAGGGAGCCCACATCCATAAACCCTGTATTGCCAGACCATCCCCTGTCAGTACTTGAGCACTGATCACTATCAGTTCTTTCATGGACTTTAGCAAAAGCCTCTGAACTTGCTCAACTATATTCAGTCTTACTTTACCTTCAGGCCATTCTCCACAAGTTTTGAGCACAATCTTTTGAAAAGATAAATGAATATTTCTCACCCCCTTTAAAGTCCTATAATGGCTTACCGTGGCCTTTGGTCCAAACTGCCCTGAACCTGTTAACATGACCCAGCCAGCCAGCCTCATAGCACACTTCCTGTCCACCTCTTTCCCACGTCTCCTTCATGCCCTGCAGTACCGCCACACGGAACCAGTGACTGTTTCTAAGATGCACAGGATTGATCTCACCTCCAGGCTTTGGCCTCTCCTCCTTCCTATGTCCATGCGTTTCTCCTTTTGCCAGACTGACTAATGGTCCACTCTTCAGATCTCAGTTTAGATGGCATTACAAGATGGGTGTTTATCCTAGCTCATAAGATTAGGTACCTGCTAAATTCATACTGTCTATTCTCCTCCGTCTTTGCTTCTACTCTTAAAAAGGGACCACTAACGTTTTATTCACTGTAGTATAACCCTGCTTATGTGCTCAATAACTATTTGAGTAATCAATAGCAATCATATTCCATGTACTGTCCCAGGTGTCAAAGAATTACATCAAAACAAACAAAAAAAATTAAATGATCATTCAACTTAAAAATGCATCACTTCAATAAAATTACATTCTTCCTCCCCTACTATGCTGCACTGAAATAAATACAAAAATCTCACAACAGTGTTGGGAGGCAAGTAGCAAACATAGTATTATTCATATCTTATAGATGATCCGAAAATATTAACACTATCAGGAAAAAGCAAATCAGGACTTAAATGTTTTTGTTCATACATACTAAAATTTTACATGGAGACTCTACCAATAAGAGAACAAGTCAAGAACTCCCTGGCATCCAGTGGTTAGGACTCCAGGCTTTCACTGCTGATGGCCTGGGTTTGATCCCCAATTGGGGAACTCAGATCCCACGAGCCCTGTGGCGTAGCCAAAAAAACAGCACAAGTCAACAAACTACAAAAGTCCACTTCAAGATCTCCGTTTCATTTAAATTAGTGCCCTTAATTCTCCATTGCCCACATTAAGAACAGAAAAATGGCATAAACAATCCCAAATATAGAAATACAGGAAGCATTACTATAAACAAAACTAGTGGAGGTGATGGAATTCCAGCTGAGCTCTTTCAAATCCTAGAAGATATGCTATTAAAGTGCTGCACTCAATATGCCAGCAAATTTGGAAAACTCAGCAGTGGCCACAGGACTGAAAAAGGTCAGTTAACATTCCAATCCCAAAGAAGGACAATGCCAAAGAATGTTCAGACTAACGTACAATTGTGCTCATTTCACACTGCTAGCAAGGCAATGCTCAAAATCCTTCAAGTTAGGCTTTAGCAGTACGTGGACCAAGAACTTCCAAATGTTCAAGGTGGATTTAGAGAAGGCTAAGAAACCAGAGATCAAATTGCCACCATTTACTGGATCACAGAAAATGCAAGAGCGTTCCAGAAAAACATCTACTTCTGCTTCACTAACTGGACTAAAGCCTTTGACTGTGTGAATCACAACAAACTGTGGAAATTCTTAGAGACGGGAATACTAGACCACCTTACCTGTCTCCTGAGAAATGTGTATGCAGGCCAAGTAGTAACAGAACCAGACACGGAACAACGGACTGGTTCCAAATTGGGAGAGGAGTATGTCAAGGCTGTATATTGTCACCCTGCTTATTTAACTTATATGCAGAGTGCATCACATGACATGCTGGGCTGGATGAATCACAAGCTGGAGCCCAGACTGGAGAGAGAGATATCAACAATCTCAGACATGCAGATGATACCATTCTAATGATAAAAAGCAAAGAGGAACTAAAGAACGTCTTGATAATGGTGAAAGAGAAGAGTGAAAAAGCTGGCTTAAAACTCAACATTCAAAAAACTAAGATCACAGCATCCAGTCCCATCACTTTATGGCAAATAGGGGGAAAAGTGCAAACAGTGACAGATATTTTATTTTTCTGGGCCCCAAAATCACTGCAGATGGTAACTGCAGGCATGAAATTAAAGACACTCGTTCTTTGGAAGGAAAACTATGACAAACCTAGACAGCATATTAAAAAGCAGAGATGTCACTTTGCCAGCAAAGGTCCATACAGTCAAAGTTATGGTTTTTCCAACAGCCACTGCACAGATGTGAGAGATGGACCATAAAGAAAGCTGAGTGCTGGAGAATGGATGCTTTGGAATTGTGGTGCTGGAGAAGACTCTTGAGAGTCCCTTGGAAAGCAAGGAGATCAAATCAGTCCATCTTAAAGGAAATCAACCATGAATATTCACTGGAAATGACTGAAGCTTAATAGGGTTAGGGTTAACCTATTGGAAGCTGCAACGCGTTGGCCACCTGATGCGAAGAGCTGCCTCGCTGAAAAAGACGCCGATGCTGGGGAAGATGGAGTCCAGGGGCAGGAGGGGGCAACAGAGGGTGAGGCGGCTGGGTGGCATCGCCGACCCAGTGGACAGGAGCCTACACGAGCTCCAGGAGAGACGGAAGGGCAGGGATGCCTGGCGAGCTGCAGTCCAAGGGGCCACAGAGTCAGACACAACTCAGCAACTGAACAACAACAATCCCAAGTAATAACATCTGGGAATATGATGTATCTTTTTCTGGTGTTTTCTGAAACTGACCTCAGTATTCAGTGCAATTTGGATTATCTGAGAACATGCCGATTTATGACTAAGAGAAGGATTTGGGGGCACAGTGCAGACAGGCACAGTGAAAGGTGTCTATCAGTTTAGATTTAGCACAGAGCTGACATAATGCACCAACCAGGACACACCCAGCAGAGATCACTCACAGGCTGTGCAGGACTGAGAGCTTCAGAATGCTGTGCACAACAGCACCGCAGCATCACCTTTCCAAAATAAACTAACAGCGACTAAAATACATCTCTGCATTAGGTCTTCTGCTGAAATAAAATCACCCAGTGTCTTGGAAAAGAGCCATTCTCACCCATGGGACGTACCACAATCAGGATGTGGGGCATGTCACAAGAAATGGCTTATAGTTAAAGGATCAAAATTCTAAGAATGATTTCCTTGTTTAAAAAACTTTACAAATGTCACTCATTTGCATTCCAGTATGCTTGTGTGAGTGGGAAAGGGGTGAAGCTACAGCCAGTGGACAGGAAACTATAATCCTGTATTTGCTCACAGTAACTCAGACCATAAACAATCTGCCTGCACTGCAGGGACCTGGGTTGGATCCCTGAGTCGGGAAGAGCCCCTGGAGAAGGGAATGGCGACCCACACCAGTGTTCTTGCCTGGAGAATCCCATGGACAAGAGGAGCCTGGTGGGCTGGAGAATCCCATGGACAGAGGAGCCTGGTGGGCTGGAGAATCCCATGGACAGAGGAGCCTGGTGGGCTATAGTCCATGGGCTTGAAAAGAGTCAGACACGACTGAGCAACTGACATGTAACGTATATGCTCACGGACAGTAGAGAAGAGTGAACGTTATCCATCCTGTGTGGCAGGTAAAAACGTTTGGAGACTCGCTGTTTTAAGTATGCCTTCTAAATGTATAACATAAAATACAGGACCTCAAATTAGTACTTTGAAATAATTTTAGTGAAGACTACAAGTCACAGAGGCCTGCGTTGAAATGCCAGCCTTCTTGATCCTACTTGGGCAAGTACTTGGACAAGTTACCTAAGCGGCTTGAGCCTTACTTTGCTAATGCTACTTAAGAATTAACTAGGAATTAACCTACACCTTGCACGGTCGTATAGAGAACGTGGCACAGAGGTGTTCACTATTACAGAGTAACAATTAGGAGCAGAGACCCAGTCCTCCATCTCTGTGTCCCTTCAGTTACCTAACCTTACTAGTTTGCTAGTCTATAATACGATCACCTTTTAGAATTAGGGTGTTGTAAAGATTAAATGTCTTACAACACTGCCCGGCAAGTAGCACACACTAGCTACGTGTTAGTTACTATTAACATCATTATCATCACCACCACTGAAATGTTAAGTAAACACTGCCACATTATCAGATTCATTACTTTTCTACTATATGAAAAAATGCTCCTTGAAAATTAACCTTATTTAATGTGAACTGATTATAATATAGGATGAACTCACACACTCAAAAGAGTTTTTATGCTGATTTTTAGAAACTTTAAATATACAAGAAATTATCTGAATTACCATTGGTCATGAATGTTGACAAGATATATACAACAAATATCCATTTTCAGTGAACATATCCCTTCACGGAACTAAAGCATATCACAAACTGATATGTCTATTGTAGTTTCTCCCCAAAGATTTCAAAGCAGTTTAAAATAATTATATATAGCAATTCTCAAAACTTACAAGTATACTTACCTGGCAGAGGAGATACCATTATCAAGAAGGTGGTTCTCCCAGGGCGAGGCTCACCCATTGCACTCCGGTGTGTTGACCTCTGCGATTTCCTCAAATAGGGGAAACTCGACTGTGTAATTTATGGTAGTGGGGGACTGCGGGCGCCCTTTCCCCTGAAAAACAAAACTTATAAGTTACCAGAGAAAATTGCATCTAAGAGCAATCAACATCTTTCTCTAAAACTTTTGCTACATAATTACAAAGTGCTACAGTCTAACTGTTGCAAACCTGCCATTCATCCAATTAGTCTGAACACTGACTGCATGTCCACTGCACAGGCAGGCACTGGGCCAAACCCTGTTATATAGTAACAGGAAAGGCGAGACCACAAGCGACAGTGGGCTACGCCAACACTGTGATTAAATGTTCCTGAAATGCTGTTTTCCTTAAACAGTGAAAAGAGTAAATTGTATGTTCCAACACTGGAATGCATTAATAGTTAAGAGTTAAGTAACTTCATCAAAGTGACAGTACAATATTTTCCCCAAGGAGACTAGGATTAAATGAAATAAGCATCCGTCTCTACTGCTCAATTACTAAGTAAAGGTAAATGACCACTTTAAATGAGTCAAATAACCTCAAGAATGACACTATTTTTCACCCATCTGAAGGAGAAAGTTTTGAGAAAATCTTAAGTTAGCTGTTACCTGTCACTTGTAATCTATCAGAAATAAAGTACATTCACTCAGTTTCACTCAGCATCTGAAACTGAATTTTTGCTGGGGCGACTAGGGTCAATTTACTAATCATGCCTTCCTTTGATCAACCATTTTTTCTTAGGAGAGAAAAATCTAGCCTTAATGCAATCATCAAACAATCTAGAATTCATACTTTTTATCCTACATTTTACAAAACAAGATTTTTCTCAAGTAGCTACCTGTTAAAGTTTTAAAGAATTTAACATATATATTACCCAGCAAAATTGCTCTGCCCAAAAAAAAAAAAAAAAAATGCCATCTTGACTCCAAGTTAAGTAATCTTAGTGCTTCAAGTGGTCATCCAAAACCTGAAAGTGGACAAACAGCCAACCACCTTTTTAGTACCTACCTCTCCAGAAGAAAGGGCTGTTAGACAAATGCTATTAATATTGACAGCAATTGTATCAAACTGACACGCAGGAAGGTGCACTTCAGGATTAAGTACCTTCCTTGGAGTTCATTATTATGAACTATGAATGTCACATTAGAAAAACTGCTGTCATTTCATTTTATGAATGCTGAATCAGGTAGCTTTAGTTAACTGCAACACTTTACAAACAGGCTATCAAGTAAGCCCCAAGTACCAAGTTGTTCCAGACACAGAGCTTCTGTTTCTATTATTAAGTGTAATTAAAGAATTAAAAGGATCAGTTTATTTTTCTTGATACATTAGTCTAAAACGATCTGCAATAAGTCTCTGAACACCCAAGTGACTGAAATTCCTTGAGCTATACAAAACACTCCTCTGGAATGCCAGTCTTCCAAATGGCAAGACTCTAAGAACACACAACTGATACACATTCTCCACATTACACATGAAGGAGTAAAAAGATTTCAAACTCAGTAAACTTACAGGAGGGAGGGGAGAAAAAGTGAAAACAAATGCCCCAAGTCTTTGTCTTCTCCAGAATGGCATTTTGTAGCACTGCAAGAATTCAGGCATTTCATCAGTATTCTGCACACTGGGGGACATTCAGTAACTGCTGGTGACAGATGAGCCGACAAGAAGCTTCACCAACAAACAGTATTAACAGGTAATGTTGCAAATCAGTCATGGAACAGCGGGAGAAGGAATGTGGAGGAGTTCAAAGAGTAACAATCTTCGGCCAAATTTTACATTCAGAGCAAATCAATCACACACTCCTCCAGGGGAAAAAAAGAGAGAGAGATTTGGTGTGACCCAGAATAACCATGAGGACCACACACACACACACAGAGCAAGTGCCAAGTCCACTACAGTTTGACAGTCATGCATTTGGATAATTATAGTAGAAACGTGTGTTTTGGAAACACAGCTAAGGCCACACCCTAGGACCGAGAACCGGGACTTTAAATGCTAAGGATCTGCGGTCCACGCAACACCTGAATCGGGCGGTATCGTGGCACAGGTGGAAGGGGTCGGGGCACCAAGATCAAGGCAGGTGATCAGGAGGGCCGCGTGTCCGGGCGAGGCCTGGTGGAGTCCGAGGGAGAAGGGGGTGTGGATCCGGGGGCCAGCAGCGGGAGGGAAGGCGGCCGCTGGGAGGAAAGGACGTGGGAGCTCCGGGTCGGGGGACGACCATAGACGCGGGAGGGGAAAGCGCCCGGAGCCAAAGGCCACGGGCGGAGGCAAGACTGGGCACGGGAAAGGGCGGCGAGCACGCGCGGGGAGACGCGAGGGGAAGGAGGCAGGGGCGGAGAAAGGCACAGCCGAATGAATGAGCGCCAGGGCGGCCCGGGGCGCGGAGGAAGGGCCCGGGGCGCCCGCGGAGATGCCGCCGCACGCCAGGGGTGGGCGCCGGGGTGGGCGCCGGCCCCACCGCGCCCGCCTCCGCCAAAATGGGGTCGCGGAGCAGACGAGCCAGGGGTGTGAGAGAAGCGAGGAAAACGGGAAAAAAATAAACCACTCACCCTCCCCGCGAGCCTCCAGGCGCTCTCTCTCAGCCCCGTTCCTCCGCCCTCCTCGAGCCGCGGCGGCAGCTCCTCAGCAGCGCTAGAGGGAGCCCCGGGCCCAGAGAGGGGCAGCGGCGGCGGCGGCGGCAACGGGCGGCAACGGCTCCCGCGAGCGGGGAGGGCAAATGACCCGGATGTACAGGGTAACGGCGAGGAGGGGGAAGGGGCAACGCCAGGAAGTGAGCGCCGCGGACCTCTCCGGCCGTTCGCATGCGCCGCGCGCCCGCCCCGCAAGGTAAACCGTCTTCCTTCCCCGCCCCCTTTGCTCCCGCCCCTCCCCTAGGGGGCGGGGCGAGGCCGGAGACGTGTGGTCTGGAAGGCTCCGCGAGGAGAGGAAGGGGGCGCGGCTACCTTCTCCGCTACCCCGCCCTCCTTAAAGGGGCAGCACCTTAAAGGCTGAGATGGCTTCTGGGTGGACCCGCGTCTTGCAGCCTTCTCATTTTACAGATGGAAAACTGAGGCTCAGAGGTGACAGTGACCTGCCTCAGGTCAATAAGCTCAGAAATGGCAGAAACTGGAACTCGAGACTCGCAGATCTGGACTATGCTGAACCCATCAAAGTCGCCACATCCCATCACCGCCCCCCTACACGTGGGTGGGTGGGCACGCCTTTCCTCCAGGTGCTGATTGAGACTCAAACTCCCAGATACTACAGATGAGCTTGGCAGGCTCCCCAGGGCCAAGAGGTACACCGTTATCTCCTCCGATGGTATCGTGGAGACGCCCTTGGGAGGTGTTAAATAATCAGTCTGAGAACAGAAATCAGGCGCCACCTGAGACTTGCATGGTGCTACACATAGCACTTTCAGATAAATGAGACTCTGTTCTGGGGTCTGGTCGGATTCAGCCCCCTGGCCAGAACAGGCTTTGCTCCTGGAAGCTTCCGGTTAAATGAGCTGGAGGTGCCAGAGAAACCCCGGGGGCCACCAGAAGCTGGGAGAGGCGAGAGGCGGGAAGGACCGTCCCCGGGAGCCTTTCGGGGAGGGGGTCTGGTACAGCTTGCTGTCAGGTCTCTGGAGCTGGCAGAGAATGAATTTCTCTTGTTTTAAGCTGTCTAGTTTGTGCCAATTTGTTTGGTGGCCACAGGGAACGAACGCACTTACTCTGTTATTTGTAAAATGCAATAAACCCTCATAACCCCCTCAGCAACACAGCCACGGCAGCCACCCACGCTTAACCCTTTGTCCTGTATCCCGTGCCCCTGCTCCCCCATCCAGGTGATTTTCATCTCCAATTTGTAATTTTTGCCAATTTAACAGGCACCATCACATCCTCCAGAACTTGGACCTGCCTCCCCTGATGGCCAGTGACCAAAGTCACTTCCTGGTCCTCACTGGCCAAGGGGGTCTCCTCTGGGCGGAGGTGCAAGCTGTGTCTCTGTATTCAGGACATTGACCTTTCCTTGGTTATGTTTGCAGCAAGATAACTTGTCCCAGTTTGTAACTAGTCTCTTGGTTTCTTCTGATGAGCAAAATTTCACATAGGATGCAGGATTCCAATGAAAAAATGAATGAGAGAATGAATGAATGAATGAGTGAGTGAGCTGTTTTCAGTCCTGGCTTTTCCACCCATGGCACTGAGGTCCCTGCAGTCCAATGGGACCCAGCTTCCTTACTGTTAGCACAAGGACCTGAGTCTTATTCCTGGCCCAGCCTTCCCCACCTGGCTCTCTGATGCCACAGTATCTGCTGCACTGCTGGGGAAGAGCCTTGAGGATTACTAGGAGCTTCTTAGACAAAGCAATTTCTAAGCCTCTTTAAATCCTTTCTGAAACATGCTGGCATATAAATAAATAAACAGTTCCAAAGCAATTTCCATCTGCCCTCCCCAAGCTGGGACTCTTCCAAGCTGCTGGCCAAGAGTTCCTGAAACCGCCTCGAGCCCCGGGGCTGGCCCGAGGGCCTGCACGGAGGCACCTGTCCCCCCTGGCCCAGCAGCACCCTCTCTGAACACCAGCCTCTCTGCAGCCGGGAGCAACTGGACTCTGTAGACAAGTAACCTCTTTACGGGCTGTTTCATTGCGAATCGTCACCAGACAACTATTAATCTTCAATCATACTTTTATCAAGTGTTTATTTTTTTTTCCTGTCTCTCTCCCCAAGACTGGGAATATCCATATAGCAGCTGTCATGGGTCGTTACCAACTGCATCTTCCCCGCTATTACAGCGAAATAAAGCCAGATAGCGAGAGACTAGAGGCGCCGTCCGATCAACAGCTTATCTGGGGATCCGAGGGCTGCCAGCAAGATGATATTGCTCTGTCACATCTGGGCATGTGTCCCCCCTGTGAACAAAGGACGCGGCAAACGGACGCTGTCGCCCCACGGCGGCCTGTGCCCAGCACCAGACCATGACCGTCCCAGCGCGGGGGTGCGGGTCCCTCCAGGGACAGGTGGCAGACGGGGAACTGGAGGGCCAGGCAGTGGGACAGCCTCTGCATTACCATTCAGACGGAGCAGGACACGGAGACCGTCATCCCTTGCTCAGAAGCTGGCGCAGGCATCACCAGAGCCCAGCCCAAGGGTGCGGGTCCCTCCAGGGACAGGCGGCAGACGGGGAAACTGGAGGGCCAGGCAGTGGGACAGCCTCTGCATTACCACTCAGACGGAGCAGGAAACGGAGACCGTCATCCCTTGCTCAGAAGCTGGCGCAGGCATCACCGGAGCCCAGCCCAGGGCACGGAGCACCAGCGCCATCAGCCCGTGCGAGAGGGAGCGGATGGGGGCAGAGACAGCTGCAGCGAGGACGGCGGTCCTCCCGGCCAGAGTGACCACAGGCAGTGAAGGCCCGGCTGGCCCCGGCCCCTAGGGCCGCCACCAAATTCCTAAGCCTGTGCAGCTCTAGACAACAGAGGTCCACTCCCTCGGGGCCTGGAGGCCGGAAGTCCAGAGCCAGGGCTCCTTCTGGGGGCCCAGGGGGAGGACCGGTCCAGCTCCCAGGGGCGGCAGGACGCCCCCGACCCTCCTAGGGCGGCAGCACCTTGCACCAGTCTCTGCCTCATCGGCACGCGTCGCCGGCTCCCTGCCTGCCTGTCCAAGTTTCATCTTCTCAGGTCCTTGCATTAGGTCCTCCCCGACTCCAGGAGGACCTCCCCTTCCTCTGATTGATTACGGCTGCAAAGTTGATATTTCCAAATAAGGTCACACTCACAGCTGCTGGGGGTCACGGCCTCTACAGATGTTTCTGGGCTACACGAGTCAGCCGAGGCCTGGAACCGCCGGCCGCCCGCTGGGTACTGATCCTGGTGGGGAGGGGTCCTTCCCCGGGGCCCCTCCACTGGGTGGTCTACAGCCTAGCGCAGACACCTCTCCAGGGTCTTCCCCAGCAAGGAGAGGCCGTCCTGGGCAGCCTGCCCCTCCATACCCACTGTCCTTCACTGAGTCTCCCTCTGTATTCCTTCAGGGTCACACCAGGGGACGGGCATCCAACCCCCACCGTCAGTCTGGAGAGGGAAGCAGACCTTCTCAATCCACACCCTGGGAGCCACAGACTAATCCGTGACGTCACCGCTGTCCACAGGGACGCCTCATCTGAGGCCAAGCCCAGCCCTTGGACGGCCAGGCCGCGGCTCTCGTGGAGGGAGGGGTGGAGGGAGGGGGACAGAGAGGAAGGCGGGGGTGGCCGAGAGGAGGGGAGGGGGGAGGTAGAGCTGCGCCACGGGGTGGGGCCTTCATCCCCCTCTGTTGACCTCCAGATGTGAGCAGCGCGTTCGGGGCTTGAGCCAGACACCCAGAGAGAAGGTCGGAGACAAAACTGAACCGAAGCACGCCCACCTGACACTGGCCCGTCCAGAGGGAGCGCTCCCTGCCTGCCACCTCGAGCCCATGTGGGGAGGCCTGGGCTGCCTCTCCTCTCTCTGGGGCCGGTCCTTCTGCAAACAGAAGAGCCTGCTGGGCTCAGGGGCCCTTCCAAAGGCCCCCACCCTCCTGGGAAGGGACTGGAGAAGGCGGAGGTCAGGAAGGGACTGACCCTCTGCTTTCTGCGTCTCCCCTGCAGCCCAGATGCAGCCTCAGAACCTTTCTCAACCCCCGGCTCCGGGCACTGTTGACCAACTGGCCCACAGGCACGGTCCACCTGCCAGCCTGAGCCATCCAGTGAGAGCGCTGAGGCGCGAACAGCAGGCAGCTGAGGCGGGATCCGCTCCGAGGGGACTCTGTGTGCCGAGAGCCAGGGTGGCCCCACCCCAGGACTCAAGCTCAGGGCGGGCAGCGGGAGCCAGGCGTGCAGAGCCCCGCAGGAGCCACGCTGCCGAGGGAGGGGTCCTGTGTTTCAGGGACAGGCTGGCAGTGTCATCGGGGTGAGACGGGAGGTGTGCGTGGGCCTGATGGGCCCAGACAGAGGGGCTCCCGGAAGGCTCGTGGGAGCCCCTCCCGGCCACCGGCCAGCAGAACGCTGTTTGCTCCTTTCTCAGCAACCAGGCACAGTGGTCCCTGCCCCCCCGCCCCCCGCCACTCCCTCCCGGAGGATCTCGGCCAGTGAGAGTTCAGTTCACTCACTCAGTCGTGTCTGACTCTTTGTGACCCCATGGACCGCAGCACGCCAGGTCTCCCTGTCCACCACCAACTCCCAACTCATGTCCATCGAGTCGGTGATGCCATTCAACCATCTCGTCCTCTGTAGTCCGCTTCTCCTCTTGCCTTCAATCTTTCCCAACATCAGGGTCTTTTCCAGTGAGTCAGTTCTTCACATCAGGTGGTCAAAGTATTGGAGTTTCAGCTTCAACATCAGTCCTTTCAATGAATATTCAGGACTGATTTCCTTTAGGATGGACTGGTTGGATCTCCTTGCAGTCCAAGGGACTCTCAAGAGTTTTCTCCAACACCACAGTTCAAAAGCATCAATTCTTCGGTGCTCAGCTTTCTTTATGGTCCAGCTCTCACATCCATACATGACCACTGGAAAAACCATAGCCTTGACTAGATGGACCTTTGTCAGCCAGTGACACACAAAGGCCAACGCACGGCTGCTCCAGACTGGACACGCTCCCTCCACACCCTCGCTGCTGCCAACACCTTCGAACTTTAATTAACACAATGACAAGCAGCCCCAGTGAAATCAAACATTGACGGGTCTGACCACTCATAGCCAGCTAGCCTCCGGCTCCCTAGACGCCGTCGGCAGGAAGGGCAGGCGCTGGGAAAGCCCACGGGACGAGGCTGGAGGGTGCCGAGGGGGAGGAGTCTGGTTGCCAGTGGCCCCAAGCGCCACCCTCTGCCCTGGTCCTCCGCAGCCAGTGGCGTGGGGCCAAGGGGCAAGTCCTCATGGTCGCTCTTCCAGAAAGCGGGGGAGGTCCGACACCCACGGGGCTGCTGTGGGTGGGAACTTGCTTGTTAGGATTAAAAAACACAGGTTATTTAAACTGTTACTTCTCATAATTCACCGAATATTATTACAGGTCAGGATGATCCCTCTGTTAACATATTGAGTACATCCATTAGTGTTGTAGAAAACTTCATATATAATTCAGTAAGAATTCGAAGTATACCTAAGCAGACCGTCGGGCTGTGGGAGGTTTCCGTCGTGCACCTGCAGCCGCGAGGTCCTTCCAAGCAGGCTCGGTGACGTGTGTCCTGCTTAGTCCCCTGACTGTCCGGCCTTACAAGCATGACGCTCTGTCTGCTTGGAGAGAGACCCTGGGCTCAGCTCGGGGAGTGGGAAGCCAAGGCCGTCCAGGCAGAGAAAGGAGGTGGTCCTGGCTCAAAAAGGTGCAAATGGGCTTCACACTCACGTGGGCACCGAGCCTGCCTGTCCCCTGGGATGCCCACTGCCTTCCCCAGGGACCGTGAGCACCCACGCAGACAGCTCTCCCTCCACCTCCCGGGGTATCTGTCCCAGCTCCGGGGTGCCACCCCCTTGGTGCCACCCTGCACGAGTCCCTCCGCGGGGACCCACCACCTTGGGATCAGGGTGCAGCTGGTTGCCCCCAGAAGACAGCGAATGCCGGGGACACACAGTAGGTCCTCGGAGAGGAAGCTGACCACCTGAGCCACCCAGACACCAAGCAGGGATGGGGCCCCCGGGCGAGGCCCGGCCGCAGCCAGGGACAGGCCCAGGGCCCACGTGAGGCGGGGAGCTCACAGCTGGGCAGGCGGCCCCGTTCAGACCGAGGCCTCACCAGGTCCAAGCCCCGAGTCACAGCTTGGGAGCCAGCCTGCCAGGCCAAGCGTTCCCCACTGGCAGTCTGGAGGCAAATCGTGGGGCTGCCCGCCACCCCACACCATCTCCCTCCCTCCTTCCCCCTCCCTCCTTCTCTGTCTCTCCGCAACATACTCACAAGTCTTAAGTAACTTTCCCGACAGCATTTCCATGATTTAAAAACAATACGCCTAGGACACTAATCCCAAACACAAAGGGACACGATTATGAAGAAACTTAGACCTCAAAGTACAGTGGGGAGGTGAAAACCTGCCTCTGAGTGGAAGATCTTTGACTTCTCTTGTGGGAAGAGATGTGGTTATCTCTAATAAGTGATAGCCCCCCCAAAAATACTCACCCTTTCCTCATCTATGCTGGCTCTAGGAATTGCAGGATCCACAATGTACATCCATCTACCCACCCGTCCACCCAACCACACTAATGTATTCATCCATCTGTCCCTCATCACCAGCCAATCTGTCCATCTAGGCATCATCACCCACCCACCCATCCATCTACCCATTAATCCATCCATCCCCCCATCCGTCTATCTATTCCTCTCCCCACGCATTGCCTGCCTTCCCATCCTTTCACCCCAGCATGCCTCCATGCCTGTATCTGTCCATCATCTGTCTCTCCAACCATTTGTCCATTAATCTTCCATCATCCACCACCCATTTTTCCATTCCAGCCTTCCAACTTTCATCATCATCATCATCCACCCATCCACCCACGCATCCACCCATCCACCCATCCACTCATCCATCCTTCCATCCACTCACCATTCATCCATCCATCCACCCATCCAGCCATCCACTCAACCATCATCCATCCACCCATCCATTCACCCATCTACCCGTCCACTCACCGTTCATCCATCCATCTACCATTCATCCATCCAGCTATCCACCCATCCAGCCCGCCAGCCAGCCAGCCACCTAACGATCCACTATCCACTGAGTGAATACTAATTAAGCCCCCTAATATGCCCCAATGTACCAGGTACTGAGGATAAAGAAAGGTTAAAAATTAGTGGCCCCTGCTCTCTGAGCACACTGTTTTCCTATTTATCTGTCAAATTAAAATAAACACATGTGCCTGATGAAGTCATCCACTGCCAGGCCCAGGTCTTCCTGTCCAGCCTCATCATTTAACAGCAACTTTACAGCCAGTCTGTCCCACAACAAAACTGGATCACTCACTGTCCCCCAAAGTCCTGCTGCCCCTCTTACTTCAGAGACACTGCTCACACTGTCTTCTCTCTGTGATGCCCTTTCTCCTATCATCTTTCTCCACCAACCTTCTAGCCCCACACCAATGCCTTATTTAACACCCCCTCCTCCAGGAAGTCTTCCCTGATTCCCTCATTAAGACAAGCTGGCTTCCTTCTCTGACAGCAATGGTAGAGACCACTGCCTGCCTCTGCCCTACAGAACGCTTGGGTCTCGTGTGAGCTGGAGGGTGTGGCTGGGACAAGTCAGAGGACAGCTGGGAGCATTTTCTCTTCTTTTGGGAGACTTCTCCTTTATCTCTCCTTCTGGAATGTTTATTTCAACACAAATCAAGTAGTGCTCAAGAGCAACTTCCATGCCTTGACTGCGCTGTGGCGTCTTCCCTCCAGGTGTGCGGGGATCTCCGGGCCGCCGATGCTCCAGAACCTGCTGGGCGGGCTGCAGTCACTGCCCAGCGTCCTCTTGTGGGGACAGCATGTCGGCCAACCTTCAAAGCCTTTGGGGCCCCAAGAGCCTCAGACACAGGGCAAGCCCTCAAGTCTGTGTGACAGCGTGGGACAGTCTGCCCTGGGGTCCCTGGCCTGATTGGGATGCCCACCCCTGGAATCACAACCCCAGCTTCTCCAGATGTACGAGCCCCTCCTCCACCCCGTCTGGAGCCTGCTCCTCCCCCCATGCTCATATGCCCAGGACCAGGGCTCTTTAACGTTTTCTGTGAAGGTCCACAGAGGAAATGCTCCCACTTGTGCAAGCCTTCCTTCGCCGTAACCGTTCAGTTCCGCTCCTACAGCCCCAGGGCAGCCATGGAAGACGGGCAAGCACGGGGTGCGACTGTGGCCTGGGACACCTTCATCCACGGGGCCCACGAGGCCAGGCCCGCCCTCCACACACCCACCGGGCAGCTGGCAGAGAGGGCAGGGCCCCCCACCTGCTCCTGCCAGAAGTCTCTGCTCACGTGAGGGTCTCCATCCGGCACTCCGAGCTCTGGTCATTGAGGGCCGTGCCTGAGTGTCTGTCGTCTCAGCCAAAGCTGCCCAGCATTTAGGGAGAGCTGGCATCACGACCCTGGTCCTTCCTCGGGAGACTCGGCCTCAGGGAGTCACCTCGTCTGGGTGCTCAAGGGTGCGGGGATGGCGCCTGCTGCTGAGTGGCAGACCCTGCGGGTGGAGTCAGGCTGCCACAGGGCCTGGTGCCCACTGCCCGCCTCACCACCACAGGTCAGGCTCTGGGGACAAAAGGGGCTTTGAAGGAGATCACACACTCTCATGCTGCCCATTTCACGATGGACAGCAGAGACCAGAGCTGTTCCCTGAGCCCAGAGCACACAGCGGTGGGGGCGGCCAGAGGCACACCCCGTCCCCAGGCAGGTGGACGCAGCATCTCCCTCCCACCTGGGTTTGAGCAAGCAGGCGCGTTGCTCAGGACACCCTCCCCACCAGCCACATTGTCTCAGCGACCCCCGACCCCAGCGGTTGCTGCCCCCTCGTGCTCACAGAGAGTGAGGACGCACAACTGCATCCGACCCCCCAGCCCCCGAGCTCCACTGGATAAGCCTGAGTGTGCATCCTCTGTGAGCCCTGTCCAGCCCGCAGTGACACATGTGGATCTCGGTGACCACGTGTGGACGCTCGGTGACCACGTGTGGAGGCTCGGTGACCACGTGTGGATGCTCGGTGACCACGTGGACGCTCGGTGACCACGTGGACGCTCGGTGACCACGTGTGCTGAGCTGACCCGCGTCCACTCCTGCTGCCTTCAAGACCCCCTGGTACCAGCTTTGTGGCATTACCCCCACCTACAGCCACTTGCTGGACTTCTCTGTTGATTTTCTGTGCCCCTCCCCCATCGGACATCCAGCTCCAGGAGGGCAGGGACCCTTGTGTCTCCAGAACCGTGGAGGTCAAAGGTTGTGAAGGGAATGACAGTCCACAGGGTGGTGACACACACTTAGCAACTGTGTGCGGCCCCATCCTCACTGGACGCTGTTCACACGTCCAGTCCCTTCGGCTCATCCTTCAGCCTGACGGGACCCTGATTTAATGGCCCTGTGGCTGGATTGAGTTGACCTGCAGGGTCGGGCGGTACTGGTGGAGAAGGGACAGTGGAGGGGCACCGCTGGGTCCCGTCTCTGCAAACCCCTGTTTAACGGACACGCAGGGGCAGCTCTTCCCGGCTGGAACACGGCCTCCCGCATCCTGAGCGGAGGGTCAGCAGTGCGGCTCTGCCTGCCAGGCGGGAGCCCCCCGGACGAGCCCAGGTGCATCTTGCGGGTGCTCTGCGCATCTGACTGGCCCCACACACGTTTGCATTTACTGCAGCCAGAGAGAGAAGCACAGAATCCCAGCGCAGGTGGGAGCGGGCCACCTGCTTCAGCCCATCGCAGAGCAGCTGGAGGCCTGGGAGCGTGACGCCCCCACCGCGTGGGCGCCTCCCCTCAGGCCCCTGGGTCCTGGTTTCCTCAGCCACGAGGGCGGCTGCCCAGGCCATATCCTTGTGAGGGTGGAGGCTGGAGGAGCCATCTGCAAACTCCAAGCTGGAGGCTGGAGAGGCAGCGGCTGGCCAAGAGCTCAGGAGGTCTGAGCTGCTTCCAGAGTCAGGCTCAGACCGAATCGAATTAAATTTTGGGCTTCCCTGGCGGCTCAGATGATAAAGAATCTGCCTACAGCACGGGAGACCTAGGTTCAATCCCTGGGTTGGGAAGATCCCCTGGAGAAGGAAATGGCAACCCACTCCAGTATTCTTGCCTGGACAATTTCACGGACAGAGAAGCCTGGCGGGCTATAGTCCACGGGGTCACAAACAGTCAGACAGGACTGAGTGACTAACACACTTCCCCACAAAGCTACACTCATACTGTTACCTTTATGAACAATGACAGTTGGGCTCAGAAAGGGTGAAGTATTTTCTCAGGAGTATAAAAGCCTGTGTGTGAGTTAGGTCTCTGCTGCGGTAATGTCTGTCACAAACCACCCTCCTAGCCGGCGGTTTAGGAGGAGCCCTCCTTTTCCTGGCCCTCGGGGCTGCAGGCAGGCTGGGGCACCGCCCCTGACCCATGTGTGGTCAGCCGGCTCCGTGCCTCTGGGACCCGCGTCTGCTGGGCACACCTTCCCACAGCAGATGCTAGCCCAGGGGCCAAGCCTGCGTCCTGTCTGCTAACATCCACTGGCCAAAGCTATCCCATGGCCAAGCCAGCAGCAAAAATCAGATAAACTCGCTCCTGCGCTCGTTTGGAGCAGGGCAAACTGGGCGTGATTCCAAACACAGGCAGCAAAAGAACGGGATGAGCGGCTGATTCCACGCTGATGACACAGCCGGTCCACCTCCCCGCCACTTGGTTCCAAGGACCTTTTGTCCCCTGACCTGAGGGCCCTGGGAATGCACTGGGCTTGACCTCCGCTCTCCTGATGCCCAGGGTCCACTCTGCCACATCCAGAAGGACCCCAGGGGCCAGTGTCACCATCCATTCCCACACTGTCCACCTTGGCTGGTGAGGATGGTGCCCTCTCCTCTGACGCCAGGCCCACCTGGTCCAGCCCTGCCTCAGCCCACCTCACAACCACACCTGGCCAGGCCCATGGGGTGGGAGCCAAGCAGGAGGAACCGGCTGACCTGCATAAAGTGGGAAGATGTCCCCCAGCCCCACTCACAGTGCTGTTGGCACCAAACCAGCTCCTAACAGGCATTTTTAGAAAAAAGGAAAAATACAGAAACAGGTCCAGAAAAGGAATCCTCAGCTAAATGCACAGAGCAGAGCAGGTCTTCTGGCTCCCAGGGCCCTTTGCATCCTGCACGCGTTTCTCCCAAGGCTCTCTCCTCGCTGTGCTGAGGCCTTGGAGGCTCCACTGTGCAGGCGTGTGGTTGTGTGTGTATGCATGATGCATGTGTGACTGTGATGCCAGCATGCAATGCATGTGTGTGTGTGACGTGTGTGTGCACAGGTAGTGCAGAGAGAAGGGGTCAGGGGTGCATTTGCATCTGAACAGTCAGAAGTCCCCTGCAGAGATGATTTAAGGGGGTGGCAGTGCCAGGGCTCAGCTAAACAAAGGGCTGGCGGATAGTTCCGTGTTCCATCTGAATGCCTACTGAGCTATGAAATTAAGTCAAACGCTTCTACTCAGCTGGACTGATTACTGGCACTGAGGCTGCGGGGGACAGGGCTTGCTCACTTCACTGCCCCCGCCCCCACCCTCGTGAGGTGAACTTCGTTGCTGGGAGCCTCCATTGCTCTCCAAGGGTCTGATGACCATCTTGGCTGGGGAATTCACACTGTTGACAATTTCTGATGTGATGGGGCCCAGAGCCAACCTGTACATAATTTCCATTTCTGTCTGACTATGTGGACCCTGTGCTGGGGATTTGAGACACACAGAGGAGAAAACCCAGTCTGCAGCCTCAGGGACCCATGCTCAGCCCATCTCCGAGTGGCCAAGGTACGGGTGTGGTCGTGGAGCCAAAAGAGAGGGCAACCGTGGTCCTGGCAGGGCGGCGGAGCTGAGGTGGTGAACAAACCCAGAGCGGCAATCACATCATACGTGTTATAATAACACGTCTGCAGTGGGGATGGCGTGTCATCGGTGAGCTCGGGGACTCTGGGTTTCTCTGGCCTCCGTGACCGATGTGAGTTTTCCCCCTCCACAAACCTTAGTGCCTAAGAAGGGCCCCAAGCTATGCTGGGATGGGGGTGTGCTGGGGGCGTGGTCCAGAAGTACGGGGATGTGGGTGAGAACGATGGTGACGGTGGGGGTGGACGTGGCCTTGCTGATGCTGGCAGTGCTGCCCACAGGTGGGGCAGTTCTGAGACAGTCGCACCGTGAGGGCAATGCTGACGGTCGTTGCATTAGGAACGGCGGTGGAGAGGCGTGAGCATGGGGACAGCGAAGCTGGAGGGGGCGACCGTGATGGTGGCGAAGGTGGTCATGGCGGTCATGGTGACAGCAGAGGAAGCCTTGGGTTCTCAGCACTGTGGCCCTGTCCTCTACCTTTCACTGCAGGCCCCGTTAACAATAGGGCATCTGTCATCCCGACAAGTTTAAAAGCTGAGGAAGTCTCAGTCGGTGGTCCTCCATCTTCACCTCCCATGCCTGGCATGCCCTAGTGGCACCCAGGAGCCACCGTGGTAGAAATTTTAAATTTCCCCCCAGATTACACTGCTCTGTGCTCAGGCACTCTGCTGTTGCGTTTATCAACAGCAGGGTGTTTGAGGGACAAAAAGAGCCACGGTGGTGTGACTGGGGACAAACCTGATTATGATGATGAAGTCTTGGTTGCTGTTTAGGGATCTCTGTTTTCTATCTAGACATTGTCGTGTCCCGCCGGTGGCACGTCCACACCGCACGGGGGACTCCTGTCCTACACAGGATCAAACCGCAACATCTGTGTGACGCATCTCACTTTGTGCCAAGAGGCAAACACTCTGCAAAGCTGACATTTGTGATAATACATTATGTCAGGTGAAATAGGCAAGAAGTTAATTAAAGTCAGGGAGTTAATTAATGAGATCCCGTGCACATTAACCATCACTACCTCGTGTGAGAAGAGTGATTAGTGGCGTGGCTGGGGTTTCCCGGTCCTCCTGGGCGCTGTGTTGACATGTCACACGAGTTACTCACAGCTGGAGGGGTACCTCCTCGTGCGGCAGCTGGGACGGCCGAACATATCAACCCCCGGCTCGCAAAGCTGCGTGACCCTCTAGAGCTCAGTGTTTGGTGGAGTCAGACACCCGGGGAGCCACGGGAGTCAGGGGTGACCAGAGCCAGCCAGCTTCGACCAGCGCTGCCTCCCACGGAGCCTCAGTCCCCTCCTCTGAAACGGGGGCTGATCACAGCCACCTTGTGGGACTGAGCTGACGTTCAGCACAAAAATGAAGTGATACATGGGTGATGGGAAAGGCTCGATAAATTCACCCCAGAGTGGGAACAGGCTCTGGTTCATCCTTACGCCCCCAGGGCCCCCACATCGTGCAAGAGCTCTGCTCTGACCCTGCGAGGGGCCGGCGGTGGACTGGGGCCCAGCCAGGCTGGAAGCCACAGCCACTCGGGGCCTGAGGAGCACCCGGGTGGAGTGGGGGAATCTGAGCTGGGGCCCAAGGTGGGTTTGGTGAGACTCAGGCCTGGACAGACCCTTGGGGTTTGGAGAATGGGGGAGACACGACCCCTGGCCCCACTCAGCTGCTGGCCCGCTGATGGAGACATCTTGATGGTCCCAGAGCTTGGGCAGAGATGCTGTCCTCCACTGGGGCTCCTTGGTTGTGAAGGGGGGCTCTCCTCCCTGAGTGGTGGGCACACAGGACCAAGGCAGACTCCTGCATCCGACAGGTGCCCCGCTCTGCAGGAGGGGCTGGGCGGCCCAGGGCCCCAGCCTGCTCTGTCTCAGGGGCCAATGGTGTCCACATGGGATGGGGTGGTGCCCACCGGGCACCCCAACCCCTCACCAGCTTGGGGTCAGAGTAGTGGTGGGGACTTGGGCGGGTGGCCACTTGTTTCCACACAATGTCTTTGAGTTCTTTGGCAAGCAGGACTCACTCGACCTTCATGTGACCCAACACGTCTTTGCTGACTGGGTACAGTCTGCCCTGCGTGTCACAGACAGCCGCCTTCCTCCGGGCCCTGCCTTATAATACAGGGGCTGTTCAGTGACTGTCAGGCAGGCAGGGGCAAGGACAGCAGCGGTCAAGTCCACCTCACTGTGGCTGAGGGAACAGCACCCAGGCAGAGGGAACAGAAGCACTGGAGCCCCGAGGCCGGGCAGCTGTAAGAGCCAGGAGGCGGCCCCGCCGGCTGGGTGCTGTCCCCACGGCCCAGACCACCCAGGCTGGCTCCACTACTGCACCTTCTGGGGGCCTGCCCGCATGGGGAGGGAGGCTGACCCCGGGGCTCCGAGCAAGGCTCGTAGGATTCACGGGAACTGGTGGGGCCCTGCCGCTCTAACAGGTGCAGACCCAACTCAGAGGGCCCTAGGCGCAGTAAGCCTGGCTTAAATTGATGGCTGCGTAATGAACGATATCTGTCCCTGAGCCTCGCAAGAGGCATGACTACAGAATTCTCACCAACAGTGGGAGATGTGCACCTGAGAGGGTAACAGGCAGGAAGGCCAGGGGTCTCCAAATGGAGGAAAGAGGCTGTAAGTGCCAGACATTTTTATCTCTCTTAAGCGGCAGGAAGAAACAAACCAGCGATCTGTTTTTCCTTCTCTATACAAATTTAAAAGGAGGTTTCTCTTAACATTCTGTGTTGCCATGACACCTGGTCTCACCTAAAGCTAACTACTCTCAAACTTTGAGTTAACCAATACATTTCTTTTTCGTATGGAAATGTTGTCTTAAGCTATGTTAATGAACCCCAGACTCTACCTTCAAGTTGGTTCCGCTAAACGGCCTAACTTACTTACTCAGGTATTGTTCCCCTAATCTATGTAAACGGAACTATTTGTTGGTATTCTGCCCTTCTACAAGATTCAAGTCAATCGTTTTATGGCCTGGGATGAATTATCTGGTGCCGTTCTAAATTTTATGACATTCCTTTCATTTCATTAACAGACTGTGAGTGACTATATAACATACAGCAAAAGACTAGGAGGGGGGGTACTCTTTTGCCCCCTTCTGATGCCTATGTCAGAAGCTTTCTCTATACTTTAATAAAACTTCATAACACAAAAGCTCTGAGCGATCCAGCCTCGTCTCTGGCCCCGGATTGAATTCGTCTCCTCCGGAGGCCAAGAATCCCGCGTCTTATCGTTCAGCAACAACCTTTCACACCCACACCCATAAACACTGGAGCCGCGTGTTCTTGGGAAACATGGGCACATGCACACACACATGCGCACGCACACACACGCAATGCACATACATGCACACATGTGCACGCACACAAACACGCAGGCACACTCGCACACACATGCACATGCACGTGCACACGCGCACACACGCACACACACATATGCACACATGCGTGCACACACAGGGGCTACACACTCTCCCAGCACCTCAGAGGCCCCTGTCGTCCTGGTGGAGCCCCAGCCCCTTCCCTGCTCCCTCCATGGTCCAGTCCATGGGGCCTTCCGCTCCACCCTTGACCTTGCGCCCTGCCTCCTGGACCAACGCGCCCTCCAGGCCCAGCCACCCCTCTGGGGCCTTGCTTCTCCTGCTGCTGGCCTCAGTAGCTGCAGGACAGGGCTCCTCCGCCAGCCTAGGGCCAGTCACCTGGGGGCCTGCCCCGCTGACCCTCTGACCAGAATCCACCCTGCTTCGGCCAGCCACTCCCAACCAGCCTAGGTCTCAGCCCGGGTGTCACCTCCCCTGTGAAGCCCTCCTGGCCTGGCTCCCATAATGGGCCATATGCCCCATCGAGCTCTTCCCAGGACTGGAAAGGGCCGTGTCCGCCTCTGCATCCTGCCTCGTGCCGGGTGACCAGCCGTGGGGCTGTGGGCTCGTCACCCGATGTCCAGGCTCGGGTCTGGCCAGGCCCACAGCACCCCGCCCCACAGTGGACAGTCTTCCCTGCACCCTCTCCGTCGGTGAACAGACAGTATGATGTGTGCCCAGGCCGCTGCCCCTGGTGTCTGCGCCTTTGTTTCTATGGGTCACCCTAATCCAGACTGACCTTAGCTCGGGAGCTTCACCTTGATTTCGCCTGCGACCCCACGGACTGCAGTCCACCAGGCTCCTCTGCCCATGGGAGTCTCCAGAATACTGGAGTGGGCAGCCATTCCCTTCTCCAGGGGATCTTCGTGACCCAGGGATTGAAACTGGGTCTCCCGCATTGCAGGCAGTCTTTACCATCTGAGTCACGAGGAAGCCTGTAATTACATCTGCAAAGGCCCTTAGTCCAAGTAAGTTTGCATTCCAAGGTTTTGAGTGGATGCGAATTTGCGGGGACACCATTCAACCCACTCAAGCCCCAACAAGGGGAGGACACGGGCAGGGGCAAGTCAGGTCCCAGGCTGGCCTGGGCGGCGGAATCAGGCTGGCAGCGTCCCCTCCACACACCCCAGCACCAGGCGCCCCTGCCCCTGCCCTCAGAGTCCCCAGCGCTGGCCTCCGCTGCCCTAGCTGAGTAGCAACTGTCCATGCCCCATGCCCTCCTCCTGCCTGGATCCGCTCTGACCCCCCGGCAGCCCAGGTGCAGCAAGGGGGCAGCCGGGAGGTAGGCCGATCGGGAGTTGCTGCTCCCACCACCGCCAAACCCCGCCGGGCACAGGAGGACGCCTGGGATGCAGGGAGCGCAGCTTCCCTCTGGCTGCTGGAGCCGGGGGTGCGGGCGGGCGGCCTGGGCCCCTTTAGTCCTCACCTCTCAGAAGGAGCATTCTGATCAAAGGCCAGAAACCCAGCTTGGCAGCGAGCTGTGGCCCGCCTCTCACTCTCGCTGTAGCGGGATGGCCTCTCAGCCACCTTCTGAGGGTCCCAGGGAGTTTGTTTCTGTGAGGCCAGAGGGTCCTTGTCCTCACTAACCCCTGATTCTCCCCTTTCCTCCTAGCCAGACCCTCCCGAGCCCACCTGGGTCAGGATCCTCCACTCCAGCTCACACAAGCATCTCCTGGGCACTTCTTAACAGCACAGACACGGGGCTGCCCTAGAGTCTGATTCAACTGGTCTGGGCAGAGCCTGGGGTGGGGGTGTAAGGTTCCCCAGGCCTGAGCCGCGGATCTAAACTGTGAGCCAACCTGGGTGGGTGCGTGCCCTGCCCACGGGGAGGCAGGCGGGCCAGTGCCCACAGGTGTGTGTGGCTCACCCCAGAAGCAAAGCAGGCAAGTAGCCACCTGGCCAACCTGTGTGCCCATCACACCCGCAAAGTGTTTACGAAGCGTCCTGCTAGGAACTCCGGCTATTTCTGTCCCTCACACTGGAGAACGGAACATGGAGAGAGAACACAAACGCGAACAGGTGGAGAGGCCGAGTCAGGGGCCTGGCTCCGGGCGCCAAGGACCCCGGGGCCCCTGCGGCTCACCTGCACACCCAGGCCCGGCCTGCCCACCCCCAGCCAGGGCATACTCAGGAGGGGGGCAGCTGCAGCCGGGAAGGGGATTTTAAATTCTCTGCTGCAGCGTGAAAGAGGCAGCTCAGCCCCAGATCGTGTTTATTCTTTGCTTCTCTAGGACACACTCATGCATAGCCAAGAAGATTTAAAATGTTTATGCATTATGCAGGCCAGCATAAAACAAGCCAAAGCTCTGCTATCACCGGGTGCTCAGACTCATAATAAACCGCTCCTCAAGGAAGTAACAAAGAGAGAGAAGCTCACCGATGCCGTGGGCACTTCGGGGAGGAGTGGAAGGGGAGAGGCGGCCTGGGCCCGCGTCCACGGGACTCCCCGTCCAGAGCTGACCTCCAGGCCAGAGGCTGCAGCCTGCCCCTCTGCCCCTTCACACCCGGGCTCTGGGATGGCAGAGAAGCCCCGCGTTAGCCACTGCTTTCCCAGACAGCATCTTGTCGGAGACCTACCCCGCCTGCACTCTATTTTATAGACAAATAGCTGAGGCTCCAGGGGCAGACGAGGCCTCCCCAAGGTCACATCCTGAGTGTCAGGGCCAGTCACACCAGCAACTCAAGCCCTGCCCTTCTGCTCCCCAGCCACCTCCGAGCCTCCTTTGTAAGGTTGACGCCTAGATGGCAGCCTGGACCCCTGGGAACCAGGCAGGAAACCCGAGAGGGGAGATCTGACCCTCATCACTCAGAGAAGAAGCAGTCTGGGTCTGCAATGCCCCAGATGGCAGCATCAGACAGGAACAGGCTGGAGAGGTAGTGAGGTCCCCATCATCGTCAGGGTCCAAGGAAGCAGTAGAGTGCAGACTCTGATGTCAGATAGAACCCCGAGGACCAGCTCTGCACCCACTGGGAGACCTTCCTGGAGGCCCCTCACCCATCCCTGCCTCAGCTTCCTTGGCTGTGAAATGGGTATAGGTATATGACAGCTACCAGGTAAAGAATGGGAGGATTGGGTGAGCTAATAGCTTTGTGGTTGTGGACACCCATCACAGCCTGGCCCTGGGCAGCCCTCCCTCATCAATCCTCCCCTCCCCACAAGCCCCTGCTGAGGAGGCCTCTCCACATCAGAGGTGATGATGGAAGCCGAAATTTAACTCAATGCCCTAAACCAACAGAGGAGATGCTGTCATTCCTGGTTTCGTGAATGCTGTTGTTTGGTTCTGCACTGTGGAATGCACAGGTGCGGAGCTCAGAGGCTCTCCTGGGGACCTGGTGGGCTTGGACAGGAGGTGGTCACAGGAGAAAGGAGACTTGGCCGGGCCCTCGGGGGTCAGATCCCAGCCCTGCAGCCTCTGGAGCTGGGCTCCTCGTCATCCACACCCGCCTGGCCCCTGTCCACCCCTCCCGCCTCCTGGAGGGAAGGGGCCATCTATGCCGTGGATGGTCCCCGTGGCCTGGAGTCCAGAAGGGGGATGCCTTCCTAGAGGCCGCACCTCTGTCACCATGGTCTCCCCAGGGCCTCTTCCCTGCCTCTCAGGTCTCTCAAAAGTGGTTGAAAGGGTTAGTCCAGGAGGCTGATTTTAGGAAAGAGCGTGGTCCAGCCTCATCCACCCTACCTTGCTCCTCCAAGTCCCCAGCTCTGGCAAACAGTAAGCACCAATGCTGGAATATTTAGGATGCTGCTTTGGGGTTACTGTAGGTGTGTTGGAGCCTACCAGATGCTGTCGGGGTGAGGATGGAGGCAGGAGGGGACGCCTGTACTCACCGCCTACAGGACGGGCTGGGCACTAGACGGCGGGAGAAACAGGGGCCCCTAGGACCATGGAACTCTGCTACTCACATCCTCCTGTGCAGATAGGATGCTAAAGCACATGACTCCTGGTTAAATTTGAGTTTCAAGCAAACAAGGGGTACTTTCTCAGGATGAGTATGTCTGATGTGATATTGGCTGCATCTCCTGTCTCCCCCAGCTCCAGAGGGTAGGGGGTGGCTCTGACTGAGTCTCCACCAAGGACCACAGCCTCTGTCCTTCTCCTGTGGTCTTCCTCCCCTTCCTCCTCCTCCTCCTCCCCCTCCCCACTGGCCAGTGTTGGCAGAACCCACCAGAAGGAGGGGGACGCAGTTCCTTGATGCATTCCATAAAGGTCAGGCTCCTAAGACACAGGATCAGAGGAGAGTGGACCTGAAGGGCCAGATGGAGAACATCCAGCCCAGGGGTGGGGTACGGCAGAGGTTGCAGTAACCATGGTGATGGACCTGGTAGTGACAGTAACCATGGTGATGGTGGGGGTGGTGTTGGTAACCATGGTGACAGTGATAGTGACAGTGGCTCTGGAGATGCCCCCAGGATTGACAGTACTCATGACAACCATCAAGAGATGTCGGTGGCCTTTGCCATGATGGAGATGCTGTCCTGTCTTTCTTGATCCCCAAAACATGGCCGGCAGTGAATGGGCCCTCTCCCATCCACCTAGGGATCCCCGAGCACCACTCCCCCGACAGCCTGCTCAGAGGCAAGCTGAACAGTTTATCAAGATGGGTCTTCAGCTTGGGCAAGTGCTCATAGCAAGAGACCATGGGGAGGAGGCAGACAGTGCATCTGGTGGAGGGGCCAGCCTGGCTGCCACACTAATTAAGTCCCCACTCCCCCCCCCGGGAAGAACCGTCCTTTCCACTGGCTCCTCCAAGCTGTAATCTGGCGGCTGGCTAATTAGAGCCAATTTGCTTTGGATCCAAACAGTGTTTACTGTGACACACAGGCAGGCAGGGGACAGGGGGGAGCACTCCGCATGCTCCCACGGGGAGAGAGTGGACGGTATGCCGCCAAACGGGGGTGCCCGGACACCTGGGGCCCTCGTGGGGGTGCAGAGAACAGGAAAGGCTCAGCCTGGGACACACGCCCAGCAGGTCCGAGCCCTGGCCCCCCACCCCAGGGTCTGGGGTGATCCCAGGAAAGTCCCTTCACTCCAGAGCTCCCAAGTCCCCACACCTGGCAGGGACCCCAAGGGCCCCCACCGGCCCACTGTGCCCATGGAGTGGGGTGGCGCTGCTGCTGGGGGGCTGCAGAGCCTGCACGTGGGCCCGCCTCATCCCCCCCGGAAGAGACAGTATTTGCACCCCAGATAAAAACCACCCTGCCGCCGTGGTCCACTCATCCGGTGAGCCCGGCCTGCCCCTAGCAAGGGTTGTGGCCACCCTGAAAGACTGAGGCAGGGCCTTGGGCTCTAGGCCCCGCCCGGCAGTGCTCTGGGCCTGCAGTCAATGGATGAGCAGGACTGCTCGCAGGGGCTCTGACCGACCCGGGACTGGGGCGGAAATAGCATGGCAGACTTATCTCCTGCTTCGTCTCCCCAGGATTTGCAGCCCATGTGGGGAGACCCTCCTCTGTCACCTCTTGAAGGATGTGAGTCAGGACATAAACCTTGACTCAGAAAAGCAATGAAGCAGTCAGAGCAGGCTGCCTGGAGGAGGTGGCAATTCAGACTGATCCTCACAGAGATGGGATCTGTGGTCCAGGGGAGAGGGCACAGCTTCAGAGGTGGAGGCCGGAGCTCAAGCTGGGCTCTGCCACTTGCCTGCCGTGGGATTTGTTCTTCCCAAGCCTCCGTCAGTCCATCTGTGAGGAGGAAGCGGCAGTGTTTAAGCAGAGTGTGGATGTAGCACAGTGCAGGACCATGTCTGCAGCAGAGGGCCCAGAGACGGAGGTGTCACCACGGCGTGACGGAGTGCAGGCCGGGGTGGGGGGGGGGGGGGGGGCGGGGACAGTGACCGTGGTCGGTGCCTGGAGTCAGCCTCTCGTGACTGTCATCCCAGCCTCTGGCCTCTCCCCTGGGTGTAAGCCTCCCCTTGCCAGCGCTCCGCCACCAGCCTCCGCCTCCATCCACGCATCAGGCTGGCTCAAATCACACCACACAGCTGGTCCGCTGTCTGACTCACTACGACTGAGGTCACATCAGCTGGACTCAGGCTGGTCTGAATTCACGCCATGCAGTGCCTGTGTTCTGAGCTCCAGCACTGGACGGCCTGCCCTTGGGGGCTCCGGCTCAGGGGTGACCATGGTGGGGCCCTGGGAAACCACGGAGGCATCACACAGCAGCAGTGAATCAGGGGGATTGGGGGGGCGTCTATGGCCCGCCCGCGGTGGCCTGACTGCCCCCCGGGACGGCTGGAGGCCTTGGCTCTGGGCCACAGGAATGGGGACTGAGCGGGCTTCTGCTGGAGCCTCGGGGTCTCTTCCCTTGTGGGCCTCCCGGGCCTGGACCGCTCTGGGCAGGAAGAGGTGCCATCAGTGGGGGCAGGGCTGGGGTGGGCAGACTCCCTGCAGAAGTCCCCAGCCTTAAGGCGGGCGGCCGCTCTCCTGGGTGTCTGGAGTGCATTTGGCCCCCAGGGCAGAGGGCCAGGCTGGAGGTGCCTGAATATTGGGACGCTCGGTCCCTCTTTCAAGTGGGGCACCTGGAAATAATTTCTTGGGGGTCAGGGCCAGGTGAGGGGAGAGCACTTAGGAAGCAGAAATTACAAAATTCTGACCAATCGCCTCTTAAAAGCACTCTAAGGCCGCAGAGGTGAGAGGCCCTCGGGTTTGATAGATCCTCGGGCACTGGCGGCCAGCGAGGGGCCCTGGCCCTGGCTCCCCAGTCCTGTGCCTCCAGCTCGCGGGGTCAGGGGGACATGGAGCGCTCTGGGGACAGAGACCGAGCCCGGTGAGGCCCCCTCCCATGCAGCAGCCGGCACAACTGCATGCCCGGGGAACTATGGGCACAGTGGTCACTCCCCTGCAAAGCAGCATGGCCAGCGCTCCCTGCAGCCAGACCCCCAGGGCCACGTGCGGCCCTCGGTCCCCTTCCCCTCCAAGACGGGGCCCAGACCTCAGCGAGCGGCCTCCCGCTGTCACCCAGCAGCCGCAGCAAGGGGCAAGGAGCGCCCTGAAACGAGCCTGTGTGTGGGTGGGAGCTGCAGCCGTGGGCGTGCCGGCCCCAGCACCTGAAGGAAGGACGCGGGCTGCACAGACCCGAGCTCGGCCGGACGGGTTGGACTTGGCCGCACGGGGTGGAGCCAGCCCTGCCCCCTGCGCCCCCGCTGCCACCCCAGCTTGAAGGAGGGTGAGGCCTCGGGCAAGAGTGTCCCCGTGGGCTCTGGGGGTCTCCAGGCTGCCCTGTTTGATCATTACAATTGAAAACTGGTGATGACATCAAAGACAATGATTGCACACCTAATCAGGGTCTCCGTGAGCTGCGGGAAGGAGGTCAGATTCTGGTCCGACTGAAGGGACTGGGGCCAGAGGGTGGGGGGGGGGGGGCCACACGAGGCAGAGCGCCGCAAGGGTGAGCGGTCCCTCCTCGCCCTGCGAGCCCTGGCGGCTCACGGGCTGTGGCAACTGAGGCTGGCTTGCCGCAAGGAAGGGGGCGACCTCCAGGGTCCCTGCCGGGACATGCAGACAAAGATCAAGGAGAGGGCTCTCACTGTGACGACACCGGGGCCTTTCTCCCTCCTGACCCTCCGCAGTCTGCGGGCAGGGTCTCTGCAGAGGTGGGAATGGAGGACCGGGGAGTGGGGGGCCAGCAGGCTGCAGGCAGGGTCTCTGCAGAGGCGGAAACGGAGGACCGGGGAGTGGGGGGCCAGCAGGCTGCAGGCAGGGTGGACCAGGCTGTCTCCCTCCTGCCCCGCTGGAGCCCCGGGCCCATCACTCGCAACGCCTGTGAAATCACACTGGTTGGAGCCCTGGGGGGCGATGGTCAGGATCTGAGTCCTGTCTGAGCACGGAGGCCACTCTTGGCCCTTGAAGTCAGGGGTGGCTGGTTCGGGAAAGGCTCACCCATCCTGGCAGGAAAGTCAGGGAGCAGTGACTGAGGACGCAGCCCCACCATCTCCATCCCCGCCCTGCCAGCCTTAGCATCTGCTGCTGGAAATGGGGACGAGGGACAGGCATTCACATCAGGGGGTACATGGTTCTCGGGCCTCATGGCACTCCCAGGGTGACCCTTGGGAGGACCCTGAGGTCCCGAGACAAAGAGCCCTGGGAGGAGGGCCCGCAGCTGCCCGCGCAGCTCTCCCAGGGGCGGCCCCGTGGCCTGTTTCGTCTGGCATCCGCCGGGCTTCAGGCACCGGCGTCATGCTCTCTGCCGTCCAGGGGCAGTGGAACAACAGAGCTGGCTGCCCTATCCTCCTGTTCGCAGCAGATGCTATCGTTCCCTGGGTGTCATTCCCTCATGGATCAGGCAACACAAATGTGCTGGTCTTTCCTTTGCTTTATTTCTTTATTTTGTTATGGTTTAAGTTAATGCTATTAAGCAGTCAGACGCTGGCCCACCCTGGGTCTCCGGGGAGCAGGGTCCTCCCAGCTGCAGGAGAAGGGCCGAGCCACAGCCCGGCTGGTGCCCACCCAGGGCTCAGGCACACAGGAGCCCGCCGTGACGGGCCCCGCGGGCAAGGCCCGCGCCACCACCTCCCGGCTCACAGCCGCGGGGGCCTGAGGAGCGCCCTCAGACGCTGCAATCTTCCCACGTGTGAGGACGTGGCCGCCGCAAGTCACATGCCAGGTCCTAGGCACAGGCAGACGTGAGAGCCTGGGAGCCCCAGGCGGAGACCAGGGTGGGGGTGAGGGGCTGGGGCGCGGAGGGAGCCGGAGAAGTGCAGGCCATGGCCAGCAAGGCAGGTCCTGCAGTCTCTCTGGGACACTGAGCCCCCAAGGGTGGGAGCTGAGCCTTGTCCACCTCTCTGCCCAGCACCCAGCCCGCAAGAAGCCAGCAACAAGACAGCTGTCGTGAGGGTGAGCCACGCTCAAGGTCGCCCAGCCCCACAAGGTCACCTCCTCCCAGAAGCGCCACCCTGGGCTCCTTCTGCTTCTCGGGGTTGGTACATCAAGGGGGACCCCCTGGATTCCTGCCTCCCCCAGAGGAGCAGCGGGTACTGATGCAGGAGCCACACGCCTGCCCCAGCCTCCTGTCTCCACACGGTCCGCTCGGGGAGGCGACAGAAGCTCAAAGGCAAAGGGCCTGGTGGACTCACTCAGACGCTGACAGCATGTGCTCCCGAGGGTGCAGCCAGCAGACCTCTGCACCCCCACCCTACTCAGCCTGGGACCACCACACACGACCCTCCGCCCGGGGCTGCATCCTCCCAGGGGCTCCCCCTGCCCCGCCCCAGCTGCACGGTCCCTGCCTGGAGACAACAGGCGTATCTTGTCCCCTTTCATCTTCCAGGTTACGGGGAGGAGAAAAGAGATCATCAAACATCTAATGATTTAAGAAATTATGGACAAGTGAACGAATAATATGCTTTTTGTCTCTTATTCACAACAACAAAAGTCAAACACCAAGAGGCAGAATGGATAGTTGTGCTAGCAGTTTGGGCCTTTTTTCCTAGGCATTGCTTTTTCTTAAAAAATAAAAATAAAAGTAAATCTTGCAATTATATTTAATTAAATCCCTTGGTGACTTTAATTAAATCCTTCCCGAGAGAATGTTTTCTGGAAGGAATCTATATGTCCAGTGTCAGGATTACATGGAAACCAGGGCTGCCCAGGAGAGGCTCCACCCAGCACTGGGCCACATTCACACGCCCAGGAGAATCGGGGGGCTTCGTCCCGAGTTGAGGACTTGGATGCCGGACTGACCATGGGTCCCACTGCCTCTCCTGGGTCCTTCCCTGTTTCTCCCAGCAGTGACCGTGGCCCTGGCACTGCCCGTGAGGCCCTGCTGACTAGGGTCGGTCACTGGGCACACGGGACACCTGCGTGTCTGACCTCAAACTCCAGCCCCTCCAGAGGCAGAGCTGAGACCGCGTGGCTCAGGTGCCCCCAAAATCACCTCACCAGCACAGAGCAGCCCCATGGTCCAAGGCCCCCTGGGAACAGAGATACTCTCATCAGGCAGGACATTCAAGGGCTCAGAGGTCACCTCCAAGGAGCTGGCAAAGGCCAAACCTTTTGGCGGGGGGCAAGTTTAATCATTTGTTGCATAAATAACAAATAAGATTTATTTCCCAAATATTGCATGGGTCATTCTTTTTCTTTTTTTTTTTTTCTTTTTGGCTGCACTGGGTCTTTTTTGCGGGCTAACACGTGGGCTAACTGCGGTGAGCAGGGCGACTCTTCTCGGGGTATGCAGGCTTCTCATTGCGGTGGCTTCTCTTGTTGCAGAGCTTGGGTTCTAGACACACAAGCTCAGCAGTCGCAGCTCCCGGGTCGGAGAGCACGGGCTTCAGTAGCTGCAGTGCACAGGCTTCGTTGCCCCACGGCATGTGAAGTCTTTCTGGACCAAGGATCGAAACTATGTCCCCTGCATTGGCAGGTGGTTAAGAATCCACTGCACCACCAGGGAGTCCATGCATGGGACATTCTTACTCTGAAAAATTGCCTGTCACTGATCTGAAGTTCCACTTTGCCTGCGTGTCCTGTGTGTGAATTGCTCCCAGCATCCACCGCACAGCTCGTCCCTATAGACCCCTGGCCGCTGGTTAGGGACAAGCCACCCCCAGGGCGCACGGAAGGAGGCACTTCAATGCCAGTCCTGTAACACGGCAAACCTGCCCACCCCCAACATTGCCAACAAACTCTGTCTAGTCAAAACTATGGTTTTTCCAGTAGTCATGTATGGATGTGAGAGTTGGACCATAAAGAAGGCTGAACCACTGAAGAATTAATGCTTTTGAAGTGTGGTGTTGGAGAAGACTCTTGAGAGTTCCTTGGACTGCAAGGTGGTCAAACCAGTCAATCCTAAAGGAAATCAATCCTGCATATTCATTAGAAAGACTGATGCTAAAACTGAAGCTCCAGTATTTAACTACTGATATGAAGAGCCAACACATTGGAAAAGACCCTGATGCTGGGAAAGATTCAAGGCAGGAGAAGAAGAGGATGACAGAGGATGAGATGGTTGGATGGAATCTCTGATTCAATGGACATGAGTTTGGGCAAGCTCTGGGAAATGGTGAGGGATTGTGAAGCCGGGCATGTTGCAGTCCATAGGGTCGCAAATAGTTGGACATGACTGAGTGAATGAACAACAACTACAGAAGCAAGCCCTGAGCAGAGAAGCAATAGCATGTGGTTTATTTTAGAGGGGCAGAGATGCTGGCAGGGAGATGGCATGGCGACACGGGAGGAGGAAGGCAAAGAGGGGTTTGGTACATATTCAGTAACCACAGAGAACAACCAGAGTATCATTCCTCCAGAAATATATGGGAAGTTGCGTACAATGCCTACCTCAGAAATATTCCAGCCAAGGCCTGAGGAGGCTGGGCTGCTTACACCCAACACCCAGCAGTTATTGGTTAGACCCTACATTGTCAGTTGTTTAGTCATGTCTGACTCTTTCTGACCCCATGGACTGCAGCCTGACAGGCTCCCAGAATACTGGGGTGGGTTGCCATTTCCTTCTCCAGGGGATCTTCCTGAGTCAGGAATCAAACTCGGGTCTCCTGCATTGCAGGCAGACTCTTTACCATCTGAGACACCAGGAAAGCCCAGACCCTCCATTACCAGATATCATTTCCTGGTCAGGGGCTCCAATAGCCTAATGACAGATTCAAATGAACAACTATTTCAACTAATAATAATGTTTTAATTTTATTCAAATAATGCCATCTCAAGAACACAGATGTATAGGCACACATATACCTTTATAAAATAAATACATGTTAAGTATCCATTTTATATTTATATATTTTATATATATATATATATATATATACACACACTCACATAACCTTTGTAACATGTGGGTACACATATGCATACATATATATATATATACACACATATACATGCACATATATATATCATATCCATTTTATAGATATAAGGAAATTGAAGAGTAGTGAGGTAGTATGTGAAGAACAAGAACACATTCTTTAGCACTAGATAGATAGAGATTTAAACCCTATCTTGGACTGAAACCAGCAGAGTGACCCTGGAGAAGTTATTTAACCTGTCTGTACCTATAATTTGAGGATTATAATGCTCCTTTCCTCAGGTATGTAGGAGGACTAAATAAAGTAATGTTGTGATAATAGCAGCTACCATTTGGGGGAATCTACCCTATACCTGGCATTGTGCTAACATTTAGTGTATGTTACTGCATTTCACTGTCTCAGTCTTATGTGATTAGTTTAATATTACACTTCCATAAGGATCAAGCGAATTGAGCAAAGGTGTGTAAACTGTATAGAGCACATGGTGGGAAAGAAACAAAGACTGGCTGGTCTTATAAATCCAGAGGCTGAGTAAGAAGCACTGCCCAGGAGGAGGAAGACAAAGAGGTGGGAGGCAGGGGTGAATGTGACACTCCTCTTTCCACACCTCTGCAGGAGATCAACTGCAGGATCAACTGCTTGACAGACTGCACCTTTTAAACAACGTTCTTGGGTTGTTTCTACCACTCCCATAAATCAGGCTGTGTAACAGTACACTATTTATTTCCTGAAAGAAAAAGATTTGATTTACCTATTTACTTACAGGGCAAGAGTAATATTGTGCATGTGTGTTCAGTCGTGTCCAACTCTTTGCAACCCCAAGGACTGTAGCTCACCAGGTTCCTCTGTCCATGGAATTTTCCAGGCAAAATACTGCAGTGGGTTACCATTCCCTACTCCAGGGGATCTTCCCGACTCAGGGATCAAAACTGTGTCTCTTGTGTCTTCTGCATTAGTAGGTGGCTTATTTACTACTGAGGCACCTGGAATTGATGCTTTTGACCTGTTCCGTTGAAGACTCTTGAGAGTCCCTTGGACTGCAAGGAGATCAAAACTGTCAATCCTAAAGGAAATCAGTCCTGAATATTCATTGAAAGGACTGATGCTGAAGCTGAAGCTTTAATACTTGGGCCACCTGATGCAAAGAACTGACTCAGTGGAAAAGATCCTGATGCTGGAGAAGATTGAAGGCAGGAGAAGAAAGGGAAGACAAAGGATGAGATGGTTGGATGGCATCACTGACTCAGTGGGCATGAGTTTGGGCAGGCTCCAGGAGTTGGTGATGGACAGGGCAGCCTGGCGTGCTGCAGTCCATGGGGTTGCAAAGAGTTGGACACGACTGAGCAACTGAACTGAACTAAGATACCTGGGAAGCCCCAAGAGTAACTTCATCATGGTCTAAATATACATTTACAAGTAAAGGCAGAAAATCAATGAGCAGGGGAACAAGAGATGACAGACCTGTGCACTGTGCTGTGTAAGTGAGTAAGCACCACCACCTGACTTTTCCTGGCCCCTGAGATCCACGGTCATTTGCTAGGGCTACACCTCAAAATGAACTCCAAGGGAAAAGCACGCAGAAATGGAAAAGCCATACTAGCTTTGCTCCTGGCCCTTGAATCCATGCAACACAATTCTGGCATTTGCTGTCCCTCCACCTGGAACAGCTTTCCCCCAGGTAGCCATGTGACCCACTCCCTGACTACATCTATTTCTGCGATCAAATGTGGATCCTGAGACCCTTCCAGCACCTTATCCGAAACAATGTCCTCCCGACCGGCACACTTTCTCTCCCCAGTCCTGCTGTATCTGTCCTTCGTGGCATTCAGCATACGTGACACTTCAAATGTCACTGAATTCCTTTATTGTTGCTGGTAAGTCACTGTCATAATCAACTCTTTTGTGACCCCACAGACTGTAGCACACTGGGCTCCCCTCCTCCAGGGAATCTTCCCAACCCAGGGACAGAACCTGTGTCTCTTACATCTCCTGCACTGGCAGGAGGGTTCTTCACCACTAGCACCACCTAGGAAGCACGTCAAAGTTTGAATCCACTCATTTTAAACTGTTCATCCTATGGTGACCTCATGCTACACTGGGAGGACTGAGATGGTATCACAGTTCCCATTCAAAAGATACAGAAGCTCTGGTTCAGAGAAGTTAAAGGGCTTGCCCAAGGTCACGCAGCCATTTAGTTGTTGGCGAGGAGGGGACAGGTGGCTGAGGTTAGAACACAAAAATTTGGATTTGAATCTAGCAAATGTTTTCATAGGCACAAAACAGGCAACTGATTCCAAGCACATCACCACCACCTGCCACAACACCTTCATGGTCACAGAAGACGGCCATCATCCATCAGCGGTACACCTTCCGCCGGACCAGGACTGGCATTCCAGTCAGCCTGCATCGAGCAACAGATGTTTAAAGAGATTAATCTGCCTACCTGCCTTCTATTCTATTGCCTCTTTTGTCTTCTCCTGGTCACCTGTCCACAAGATGGAGACGACACATGGCTTAAGTTCTAGAAAAGGTCTTTAGGGATGACTTACTGAAAAGCTTTACCAGTTGCTTGGCACTATTTCACAATATGTACAAGTATATTACTGTCATTGTGACATATTGCACTGGAACGAATTGTGTATTTTATACACATACACACGCAGAGTCATAAAATAGGATTATAAATTATGTGTAAGAACAGGAGTATATGCCTTAAAATATTTATTTCATTGCCATTACAGACACATCTCATATTTATACTTTATAGAAACTAGAAAGAATGAATCTAATCTTTGATACTAGAGGATTACATGTTTCAGAAGGTCCTAAATCTTTTGTGACTGCAGTATCAGATTGAGGAAACTGGTCTTGATAACGCATGTGTTTTATTTATTTGTTTTGCACAGGCCAAGACCAGAGAACTGTCTTCCTTTTAAGAAGTATTTCCAAGGAATCTGATTTATACCCAAGCAATAATTGTGAGGCATGATTATTTTGCAAATAGGTAGGCATGGTAGAATTTCTTTATACCTGATTTCTCAGTAACCACCTGGGGTTCTAATTAAAATTCGCTCTTGGTATATGTAATAGCATCTGATAATGTTATCCTTACCTCATTATGTAATAATTACATCTGTGGCTTTTGGTTTTGTTTTTAATTAGCTTCTACAATTTTCTTACAAATGATGTGGGGCCAGCAACACAGCTCACTTTCTAAGATATAAAAAGGTACAAAGGACATAAAAAGCATCCAGAGTTAATTAGAACACCATGAGTAAAATGTCAATGGCTTGAGATGGATAGACTGGGTTGTATTTTATGCATTCTGTTCTCTTATTCATCAGCTGCTATGACAGGGCTGTGCCCACGGCAGAGGAAACCTCACGGATATTTTCAAAGGCAGACACCTGCTTCAAGTGGTGCCACTGCGTGATCCTGACTTCATGGCCTTTAGTCCTGTTTCGTTTACTTCACATCAGAGCCTTGCACCCCACTCGCTGTGGAAATCTGGAAAGCTGGAGGGGTTGGCACACGGCGATAGGCAGTATCAGAGAAAGAACCAGAGGAACAGGACGTGGGGCTTAACCCAGGCCCCGGTGACCCATCTGAGGGGGAGAAAGGAGGATGGAGGTCAGCTGTCATGTCTAACCTCATCTCACCCCTTGGACTGGGTCTGTGCAAGAGAAAGATTTAAAGTCGTCTGCTTCAAATTTAAAATGTCACATCACTTTATATGAAAAAGCTGGGGAGGCCAAATGACATCTGGGCTACAGTAATTTTATATTCAAAATAAAAATTCAGCAGACATCTGTTGAGAACATGAGGCTCTGTGCCAGGGGATTGTTCTTGAGCCGAACATAATAATGCCTTAGTTGTAGATAATAACTATCTTGTTTCCTAACTAATTTGCTAATTCAGTTTTACCTCCTGGGCTTGAGACCTGTCACATCCCTGTTTAAGAACCTTCAGTGAGGGGGCTTCCCTGGTGGTGCAGTGGCTGAGACTCCATGCTCCAAATGCAGGGGGCAAGGGTTCGATCCCTGGTCAGGGAACTAGATTCCACATGCCACAACGAAGACACGGCACAACGAAATAAATAATTTAAAAAAAAAAAGAACCTTCAGTGGTTCTTTTCTACTATCTAGGAGATCAATTTTAAATGTCTAGACTGGCATCAAAGACTTCCGGTTAAGTCCCCCAAATATACATCTTGCTGGGCTCTCTAATGTTCCTCTTAAAGAACATTCCATTCCAATATTTCTGGTGCCAGAGTCAAGCTTTATACATTTCTACTTCTGTGCCTTTATCTCTCTCCCCTCTGCTCTCCACACCCTACCCATACAAACATAAAGCCTGAGCATTCACTTCATGCTCTTATTTCTTCTATATAAGCCTGACAGATCCTGGTCTTTGCACTGCAAGCTCCATGTGTCACTATTTTGAGTGTACAAAGACTCTGTGACTTCGTACATGAAAGACCTACTTAGGAGCAGTGGAGAGCTGAGTGCTAAATCATGGTTTTCTGAGTCAGAAAACCATCACCCCACTCTCCGGGTCCATACTTGGTTGCCTGCCTTCATGTGTAAGAAATATATAGGCCCACATGCTGCAGTCTCACTCACCGTGATGACCCAGTTAGATGTTCCAAGACAGTTTACACAGAAAACAGTTCTGAGTACTGGCCAAGTGAGGAACCTGAATGAGAGCTTTATATGAACCATCTCACGGGGACCCTCACAGCATCTTGTGAGGTTAGGGTTAGGTAGGTTAGGGTTATGTATATCCTCGAGAAGATAGGTAATTCAGGCTCAGTGAGGTTAAATGACTGGTCAGAGGTCACATAGCTAGGATGGAACCTGGCAGGGCACATGTATTATTTCACATCCCTAGCAATTACTGGTAAGGGATCCTCTCCCCTGGTCACTGAAGACCATTCCTACAAGGGCACGGCTCTAGGAAAGTCTCCCAAAACTTGCATGGCTGCAGTTAGGCAGTATCCTGCCAAAAGTTAGAGACTCAGAACAATTAGCAAGCTTGTGCATTCTCATTCCCAGGTTGGACTGTAGGGCTTAAAGTCAAATTTACTGGAAGAATCATGACCAACAGATGGTCTCATTCAGAATACCACTCTTTTCCTTACATTCTGTCTTCCCAAGGAAGGAAAGGCTTGGGGATGACTGCAAGCATGATGTCCTTGCAGGCTTCCCACATCTATCAGACTGAATGGCCATCTTCAACCTCATTTGCAGAGCTGTCTGTCACTTAGAAGAACAACAGTAACATTAAGTCATGTGATTACCACAAAGACATTGTGAGATAAGAGAGAACAGTGGTGTTAATGATTTTCAGTGTTCCCAACCGTAGGTAAGGAAACAGAAGCTTTGAATGACAGAAATTATCCATGAGCTTGTAGACAAGAAGAAAGGGTATAGACAGAGTTCTGTTTCTTGATCAGATTAGCAGTGACATGACATTCCTTTTGTTCTCACTCATTGAGCTGTGTATTCTGCTTCGTGCAATTTTACATGTGTAGCACACTTGCAACAGAGAAAGGGTAAAGATGCAACAGCAGGACGTGATTTAACTGAGTCTCAGGACCGTACGTGTCTCATAGACACACCTCACAATGTACGTGTTTCAGACACACACATATGTTGTTCCTTGTTGTCTTTGTCAGGGCTGTGTAGTGTTCCATTTTATAGATTTACAGGAGTTAACTTCACAGTATCTCCTAACTGAATTCGTTGCTAGTCTTTGGTGTTACTTTACGTACTACAAAACAATCTAAGTACATGTTCATATGTGCATATGTATGGGTAAAATAAATTATTTAAAATATCAGTCCTTCAAAAGGACCCTGGGGTCTGGCCCCTCTCCTTCAGTCCAGGTCTCACAAGCAGGGTGGAAAGCTCCTCCTCCCTTCTATAAAAGTACTTTCTGTAGTGATAGCTGTCAGTGCTCTCTTTCCTCTTTTGATTCCAGGGAGGCCAGAATGCAAAGGCATGCATCTACTCTTCCCCACTGTGTCTTGATTTCTGAAGAATAAATGATGAAGGAATTCTTGTAGTTCAAAAAATAAAAATAAAATATTCGTCCTTGACCAAGCATTTGTATTAAATTTGATAGTTACTGTCAAACTGCCCTCCAAAAATCTGTATCCATTCTTGATAAAAATTCTTATTTCTTCACACCTCACCAATACGATGATAAGCAAACTGACAAACCAATCCAACCTTGACAAACTCCTCACTGGTGTTGTAATGTTCATTTCTTTAATTATACATGATGCTGAGCATTTTTCCATATGCTAATAAGCCAATTTTATTTCTTTTTTTATCAATCAGCTTATTCATGTTTCTTTTGACCAAATGATCTCTTACTGATTTGTAATAGCTCTTTATGCAGGAGACCTGGGTTCGATCCTTGGGTTGGGAAGATCCCCTGGAGAAGGGAAAGGCTACCCACTCCAGTATTCTGACCTGGAAAATTCCATGGACCATATAGTCCATGGGTTGCAAAGAGTCGGACACGACTGAGCAACTTTCACTTTCGCTTTATCTGTTGAGAAAAACAGTCCTTTAAGTGTCATTCATTACACTTTTTCTCCTGGACTGAAATGTTATATTTTTATGTAGCCAATTTTTTCAGTCTTTTCTCTTAGACCTTTTAGGTTTTATGACTTGTTTAGGAGGAAATTCTCCCTTCCAAGATTGCTTAAGGACATATTTTCTCTAATGCTGCATTCTTAAGGGTATTTGTCTAATAAGATTTTCCTCTCTCTGGGCAACCGAATATTGTCAACAATTTTCAGGTATGGTCCTAACCAGTTGAATCTCATACCTAAAGGGTTCTTTAATGTGAGCTTCCACAAAGACGATCAAAAGATCTAACTGAACAAGACTATTGCCACTATATAATATGGCAAATAGAAAGGGTTTACTCTGTGAGGCTGTCACGGCTAACGCCATGGCAGGCAGCCTAGATTAGGAGTAGGCCTGGTTTCCCAGGGTAACATAATTATCAGGCCTCCTGGAGCCAGCCAATCAACATATGCCTAGCCAGAGAAAAGGGAACCTATCAGGGGAAAGCTGAAAGCCCCACGTTGAGCCAACAAAAATTACCTTGCAACTGTGTAACCTATCAGCTTGCGCCAACTACCCACTGTGTAACCAATCCGATTGCGCCAACTACCTGCTGCTTATTTTGACCTAATAAATACCCGAGAGAACTGAGGCTTGGGGCCTTTCGTCCTCACACACCTGGTGAGGGCGGGAGGCCCTGGCTCGAGTCAGTAATAAATTCCCCTATTGCGAGTTGCATTGTTTCGAGGAGTCTTCTTTCCCGACCGGGGACTCGGACTATGGGCAGAACATACTGAACAAAGGACTAAATTTTTATATTGTACAACAGACTACAGATACTGTTTGGTGGGTTTCTGCTACCCAACAATCACTCCTCTTCATGAAGGAAATGAAAACAGTTAGCCAGACATAGTCTAAGCTCTCATCTAATTCCTCTTCCTTTTGCCTTTTCTAAGCTATTTTTAAAATTGAGATATAATTGGCAAACAACATTGTGTAAGTTTAAGATACACACCAGGTTGATCTGATACATTTACTTATGCAATGTGATTATCACACTAATCATATTAGCTAACACCTCCCACATGTCACAATGATCAATTCTTAAATTCTGTTAATTTAACGTCATACCTTCCCAGTGATCTCGTCTGAAACGCTTCTTCATGTGTCAAGATCTTTATTACTTTTGTGGGGTTGGCAGGTTGAGTCTCCGTTTCTGCTGAGTAAAAGGGTCAAAGTTCACTCAACATACAGAGGCTTTACCTCAAGGATTCCAAGGAAGTTTGCTTCCTTCAACAGAAGATGAAACATCTGTGCGGCTAGTAAGTGATTATCCCAAGACGTTTCCATTTGCTGTCACTCCTTCATCACCTTGCCCTCTGCTGTCTCTGGTTTGGGGAAGAGAAAAAACAGACTCTAGCAGTCATAAGACCAACCACTGCCATTAGAGCCGATACACAAACTACTACCTCACTACTTCTTACACTGCTTACAGATGAGAAAACAGAGGCCCTCAGAGTGATCTGCCCACCATGCAAGGCCAGAGAGACATACAGGTAGGAACTAAATCTAGGTCAAACTGCAGACTGACCTCTTAAGTATCACACAAGATATCCACGTGAGAAATTAAAAGGTACCACTGGGCCTCAATAGAGAGGCAAAGAAAGAAAACCTTTGCCTGAGGAGATCCACAAAAAAGCAGACCTTTGGGAAGGGTCTCAATATTACCAGGTGCCCCCTCTCCCCGGGTTTAGCACAACAATAGTCCTTTACAGAGAATATCCTACACCCGCTCATTGGAACAAACAGGGCGCCCAGGCAGGGGCTCCCCTTTCCCTTGCTGGCTTGTTCTCTGATAGTTGCAGATGGCGGCGTGGCTGGTTGACTTTTTGTCTAGACAGAACCGACTCCCCACAGCTCAGGTATCTGCCTCAGATGCTGCCAGGCCACCTCCACCTCCTCTCTTCCCTCCTCCTCACTACGCAGTATTCTCCGGGCTGCTGCCATCCTGTGGAAAGGAACACATCAAAGCCAGATGGAGTCATTCTTTCTGGGTGCCCGTGTCCTTTCTCTCTTCTCCTTTTCCTGGAACATTAATATTAATAGCTTGTTTCTTTGCAGCTGCTTTCTTCTCCAACCTCAAGGGACCGGAACCTTTTCCTGGACTTTGTGACAGATGGAGGAGGCCTTGTTTGGAGGCGGGGAGAGACGCACGGGGGGGAGCACGGGCGCGGGTGCTGTCTCTGGTGTGATCCCGGGCCGCCCAGTGCAAGCACGTGATGTGGCTCCAGTGCCAGCCCAGTCCAGCCAAACATTCCATGTAATATGCGTCCTTTCGGAGGAGGGGGAGAAAGAGATCTGCAAACAATCTAGCCAAAGGCCAGTGAGATCATCCCTGATCAATAACCAGTGGTTCTGCCACCAGACTCTGCACTAACATCTCATCTCATATAATCATCATAATTCTACCAGCTTAATATAGGTGCCCCCTTTAATAGACAGGGAAACTCAGGCTCAGAGGGAGGCAGCCACTTGCCTACATGTCACACAGCTTGGGAGGTTGAAAGTTAAAACTCAAATCTCCTTCTAACTAATTTCCCATATATTAAACCTTTGTCATCAACTGTTTGCTGTCCTGGAGCCTCTATTCAGGCTGAACTCTCAGAAAACAGAGACAAGAAGAAAGGCTGCTTTTGTGCCCGGTGGACCCCATAGCATCAGCACTTGAGAGCTGACACAGTAGGACCAGACTCTGTGGGTCTGACTTCTCCCCTCTCACACCCACTCCAGTCAAATCTGACATGGTCTCCGAGGTTCATGGAAGCTCTGGAATGGAGACCCGTGAAGCCAGAAGGCGTTGGCCAGATCTGTGCTCACCAGCCCTCAGAGAATGGTCGATTGCCCCACTGCGCTTTCCCACGGTGGCCTGGAGGGCAGCCGCACATCCAGAATAATAGGAGGAGATGTTCCAGGCTGACTGGGGTGAATCCCAAAACATCAGTGGCCACCTTGGCAAGGGGAAAGCTGACAGCGCTCCAAGTTCAAGCTCATGGACATAACAAGCTACGAAAGTAACAAAAGACACCACACCTCTGTAGTTTTAACTTTTAATGCATTCTCTGGACATTGAAAGTCTAAAATGGTCAAAATATTTGGAAACTTCATGATTTACAAGGCTTTGTGTGATATGGCTTTGGTGGGCTTTTACAGTCTCACTGTGAACAACTCTTTCTGACTCTCAGCTCTGATCAAGGCAGCCTCCTTTTGTTTCCTCAAATACATCAGATTCCTCCCTGACTGATGGCTTTCCAAGCTCAGGACTGCTCCCCCTGCCAAGTATTTGAGTGAGTGAAAGTCACTCAGTCGTGTTTGACTCTTTGCAACCCCATGGCCTATACAGTCCATGGAATTCTCCAGGCCAGAATACTGGAGTGGGTTGCCGTTCCCCTTCTTCAGGGGATCTTCCCAACCCAGAGATCGAACCCAGGTCTCCTGCATTGCAGGTGATTCTTTACCAGCTGAGCCACAAGGGAAGCCCAAGAATACAGGACTCATCTCTACTTATCTTTTGGGTTGGGAACGGCAACCCACTCCAGTATTCTACCCTGCAGAATTCCACGGACTGTGTGGGGTCTCAAAGAGTCAGACACTACTGAGCAACTTTCATACCCCCGTTTCCCACCGCAACTCAAGAAAAACCATGAGACTTCCCCCTCCCCGCGAGATGAGGCCTGATTCCCCTGCATTGCGTGCGAAGCAATTCCGTGTTCCCCATCAAACAAGAAAGGAGCCTTGACTTACTTGATGGAACTGATTATACTGTAAGATGCCTGTCAATAATAGTCTCGACTGAAGGCAGAGGGGAAGCGGACGACAGAGGATAAGATGGCTGGATCGCATCGCTGACTAGATGGACATGAGTTTGAGCAAGCCCCTGGAGGGGATGATGGACAGGGAAGCCCGGCGTCCTGCAGTCCATGGGGTCACAGAGAGCCAGACACGACTCAGCAGCTGAACTGAACTGAACTGAGCTGACAATAGCTTCTCCAGATTTGGTCACCTGAGTTTCTATCCTTGTGCTAAACTGAGTGATGACAGTGCATTGAACAGCTAGGTCATTTCCAAATAAATTAAGCTTAGTGTTTCACAGGACACCAGGACGTGAATGGACAGACCAGCACGGATGCATGGACACCAACCTTGGGAACTAGACAACCGGTGGGAAATTGCTGTCTGACTCAGGGAACTCAAACTGCGGCTCTCTGATCGCCTAGAGAGGTGGGGATGGGCAGGCCATGGGAGGGAGACTCAAGAGCGAGGGGCCACACATACCCCTATGGTACATTCAGGTTGATATATGATCAATCAAACCAATATTGTAGAGCAAGAATCATTCCACTGAAAATAAATAACTGTTAGAAAGAAAGAAAACCAAACAGAAGGAATGAAATGAACAGAAACACAAACTTTGCAACTCACACTGTAATTCAGTTACAAAAAACAAAAAAGACTATAAACATTTTAGAAAAACAACAGACCTCTCCATGACCTTTGGTCAGGTGATGAGTTCTAACACACAACAAAATAGCCAACTTTTCCAAATTGTGAATATAAGTTATTTCACACATTGACTTTTACATTGAAATGTGTAACAAATAAGCTTAAAATAATTGACTCACTACATAAGCATGGAATTATTTTAAACATAAATTATGTTCTATAGTATTCAGGAAGCACTTGACACATCTGTAAGTGTATCAGACCCAAAACTGTAACTTAGTGGAAGAGTCAGGATAGTCTAAAAATGAATCCCTAACTAAAAGGAATATACATGATTACTCTAGATAAAAAAAGGTTAAAGAAGAGAAACTAGAAATCAATCAATAAATTTTTTAGGGGTTAGCTTAGAGTGACTAGACTCTAAGTGACTTTTTAAATTTTTCATGTTTGCATCTTCCAAATTTTCTATGGTGAAAATAGTACTTTAATATCAGTTTTGAAATCAGTCTCACACTAAACACAGTAAGACTGGAATAAGAAATAAGAAATGCTTGGGAAAAAAAAGAAATGCTTGAACTAAAGATGGTACTGATGAAATTATTTGCAGGGCAGCCAAGGAGTCATAGATGTAGAGAACAGACTTATGGATATGGGCAGGGGGGAGGAAGGAGAGGGTGAGATGAATGGAGAGTAACATGGAAACATATTACCATACGTTAAAACAGATGCCAAAGGAATTTGCTATATGACTCAGGGGACTCAAACAGGGGCTCTGCAACAACCTAGAGGGGTGGAATGGGGAGGGAGATGGGAGAGAGGTTCAAGAGGGAGGAGACATATGTATACCTATGGCTCATTCATGTTGATGTTTGGCAACAAAATTCTGTAAAGCAACTATCCTTCAATTGAAAGAAAAGGAAATGTTTGGACTTACCAAAAAAGGTCTTGTGAACTTCTAGCATGGCCTTTTGTTTCGTGCTGCCATCCTTAATACAGTCTTCCATAACACTAAACAGACTACTCAAGTTTTTGCCAAAAACATCTTGAGCTTCTGCATTATGCTGATCAACTGCCTTCTTACGATCCAGTTTAGAATGGAGACCAAATAAACCTTTTGTAGTTTCTTCAAGTGTTTTAAGCCACTATATATGATTTTTAAAAATAAGTGTGGATAAGATGAATATGACCAAACGAATCTAATGAAAATATCTGTGCTTCATTAAAGACTTCTGCAAAGAACTAGTAAATTTTATATATAGTATCAGAAGAAATTTTTAAATCCATGCCAATGTTTATTTCTCCTCCGCTAGCCATCTAGACAAGGAAAACTGATTTTGCCAATCAATTTTCATAGTTATGCTCCCTCACCAATTTTTACCCAATATGTGTAACTAAGGCAGGAGACCCTGGTTCAATTCCTGGGTCAGGAAGATCCACTGGAGAAGGGATAGGCTACCCACTCCAGTATTCCCTTGTGGCTCAGTTGGTAAAGAATCATTCCTCTTTAACAAGAGTAGCTGAACTCCTCTCAAAGCAAACACAGGATGGTAATAACTATGCAGGACAAAGTTGATTCTGCATATTTATATTACTCACTCATTAGCTTGACAAAGGTACTAGTTCTGTTACCACATTTTTTTTTTTTTTTTTTTTAGTAATATCCGCATGTGAAGGTGAAAGTGGCTCAGTTCGTGCCTGACTCTTTGCGGCCCCATGGACTATACAGTCCATGGAATTCTCTAGGCCAGAATACTGGAGTGGGTAGCCTATCCCTTCTCCAGGGGATCTTCCCGACCCAGGACTCAAAGCGGGGTCTCCTGCATTGCAGGCAGATTCTTTACCAACTGAGCTATTAGGGCTTCCCTGGTGGCTCAGTTGGTAAAGAATATCTGCATCACTGTCTATAAATTTGGAATTAGCAATCTGTTTGTGAGCAAGACTGGTCATAAGCAGCTTCTGTGAGAAAACAGAAGCATGTCTGTCTGACTTGCTTCTCCAAGGAGCTTTCACTGTTCTTGCGCTAGTCAACATGACAAGTATTAGGTTCGGTTTCTAAGTGAGAATTCCAGTGAGAAACTAATGGCTACTATCACGGCTGGCCATTGAGGTACTTAATGGGAGAGACAATCCTAGCTCTACCCAGCAGTAGCCATCACGAAATCAGCTATTGTCATTGTAGCCAAGTTCCTTGAATTTGTAGTGTTATTTGCTGTGTTATTCAAGAATATGCCTTCACCCTGCCAGTAACACATATTTCCATAACACACAGCGATGTACTCAACCGATGTGCATCCTCCAGTAAAGCCCAGCCCCGATGTCTTATAGGAGCCTCTCTGGCCATTGTCGTAAGTGAGTCTAATTTTGTGGGAGACCATAAAAACTCAGTGTTTTTATTACGCTTGTGCTTATGACGGGAGGTCTGAGAAGGCACTTCTGAAGGTTTATTCCTATCAGTCATTGTCATTTTTATCAAGTCTTTATTTTTTTTTAATTTATTTATTTATTTATTTTTTAGTTCTACCAGTTTCTTGCTACCAACCCATCTCCCTCCACCCTCGTGCACACACGCTCAGTCATGTAATCCCATGGACTTCAGCCCGCCAGACTCCTCTATCCATGGATTTTTCCAGGCAAGAATACTGGAGTGGGTTGCCATTTCCTTCTCCATGTATCGAGTCTTTAAAGGTTCCATCACTGAGGTGATGCTTCTACACATGTACGAGGCTGAGTAGCAACATGCCCTTTCTGCCTAAGTGCAGTAGAAGTCATCCCCACTTCCCAACATGTCTGTCTTCTGTCCTCTGGAGTATGTATTGCTTGAGCTCACCACAGCATCAGTATATTCTAGAAACCCTTTGGATTGCAGTCTCTTCAGGAGGCTACAAGTACTTCAAACCTCAGGATTTTACAAAGCACTTTCTACAACCTCAGCTGAAAGAGAAGTCAACACTCGTGACAGTCACAGGCTTCCGTGGCCTGGACTTGATTATGGGCTGTGCTTTCATAATCATCGTGTTTCCTATACCAACTAAGATGTCACTGAGAATTTTTTTCTTTATCATCATTCTATCTTTGATGTTTATTTAGATATATTATGGGTTTTCCTATATATCTTCACTTACGGATGAGGGTCTTAGGTTAGTAGTACTTACTAAAACTGACTTCCAGTTAGCTGTGGTAGAACAGGAAAAAGAATGACCAACTCTGTATTCTTAACATTATGTATGAAAATATTCGTTTTATTGTTCGCAGTCATCCAATTCTAACTTTCTGAAATACGCATTCAGAAAAAGCAAAAAACCGCCTAACTACTAGGCAGTCTCCCATGCAAGTACAAACCAGGCCCGACCCTGCTCAGTTTCCCAGATCAGAGGAGATAGGGCATGTTCAGGGTGGTATGGCCTTAGACCGAGGCGGCTGCCAGGCGCCCCAAGAGCCCTGTGTTGCGCCTCCCTTTCCTTCTGACCTGCCCGTCAGGCCTGGGGCCGCAGCTCTCCACGGGGCGCACGCTGCACTTGAGCCGCACGACCCGCGACTGGACTCCGGCCGGCCAGGGCCTGCAGCTCGGAGGCCAGCCGACGCCGCCCCAGCCCCGCACACCGCCACCCCCGGCCAGCACCCGTCTGGCCCGGCCCGGGCCGGAGGGCTTCCGGGACCCCGAGCGGCCTGGCATGCCTGTGGGACCTGGGGGGCGGGGGTGGGTTGAGCGGCGCGGACTTCTCGGCGCCCTCCCTCCCTGGGCCTCTTCAGGCCCGCCCCCGCTCAGCAGCGCGCCGCCCCGCCCTCCCCCCCCCCCCCCGCCCCCCACCATCCCGATCGCTGCTCAGGGTCACGTGGCTCCGGACGTGTGTGGCTTCCGCCCGGGCCGAGGTCCCCGGAGCCTCCTGCGGGCTTAGAAGCAGCCCAGCTGGGGCCCCAGGCGCCCATCCTGCCCGGTGCCCAAACCCACCAGAGCGCGTCAGCCCCGCCCCTTCGCCCTACCGAGGCCCGCCTTGCCCCCACGCCGCGGGCCCAGCACAGGACCTTCCTGAGAGAGCAGACGAGCGACAGGCAGGCACACGGACAGACACTCGCACGCACCCACGCCAAGTGAGACAGCTGGCCGGCGCACGCTCCTCAGCCAGAGCCAGAGCCATAGCACGTGTGAGAGGCCGGGTGTCAGGAGAGACAGAGGCAGAAAGAGACGATGGTTCAGAGAGAGACTCGAAGACAGCGTGTGGGCAAAGGGGGCCTCGGGCAGGATGCCGGGCAGGTGCAGAGGCCACCCGGCCCTGAGCAGCGAACGGGACGGGGGCGGGCCTGGAGAGGCCCAGGGCGGGAGCGCACCCGAGACCTCCACGCCCTGCCCGCCTCCCCCCACACGCACGCGGGGTGCTCCGGTCCCGGAAGCCCGCCGGGCCAGGCGGGTGCTGGCCGGGGGTGGTGGTGTGCGGGGGTTGCCGACCCTGGCAGGCCGGAGTCTGGTCGCGGGTCGTGTGGCTCAAGTGGGGTCTCCATCTGGGGCTCCCTTGGCACACCTCAGGCAATCCTGGGGGCTGCCCCACCCCCAGCCCCACCCTCGGATGCGCACGCGCGCACACCCCCACACCCCCCTTCTGCCCCAACCCCCACCCCCTGCCGAGACAGGTCAAGAGCCTGAAACCACAGCTCAGGGAGGAGAGAGAGACAGCAAGGGGACCACACAGGCTTCCCAACCCCCCCGGCCTCCACACCGTCTCCTCTCCATTCTGGGTATTCACTGGGCCCCCAGTCGGCCCGACCACACCCTTGCCCACAGACACACTCACACACACACTGGATCCTTGATCCAGGAAGATTCCACAAGCTGCGGAGCAACTGAGCCTACAAGCCAGAACTGTTGAGCCTGTGCTCAACAGAGCCCAGAAGCACAGCTGCTGAGCCAGCATGCTGCAACAACTGAAGCCCAGGCGCCCTAGAGCCTGTGCTCCAAAGTAAGACAGGGCAACAGGATGAGAAGTCTACACACCAGAACTTAAGAGGAGCCCCTGCTCACCGCAACTAGAGAGAAAACCCCTTGCAGTAGCACAGACACAGCACAGCCAAAAAAATAAAATTATTTTCGTAAATGTTGTCAGTGACTTTTTTGAATACCTATAAAATAGAAAAGGTAGAAAACAGTATTGCAGAGAAAAGTCCCACCCTTTCCCCTCCAGCCCCTAGAACCCCAGTCCCCCTCCCACCTCTGAGAGGGGATTGTTACCATTTTAAAACATATCTAGAGGTATTTGCGGGCTTCCCAGGTGGCCCTAGTCATAAAGAACCCATCTGACAATGCAGGAGATGTGGGTTCGATCCCTAGATCAGGACGATCCCCTGGAGTAGGGCATGGCAACCCACTCCAGTATTCTTGCCTGGAGAATCCCACTGACAGAGGAGCCTGGAGGGCTACAATCCATAGGGTCGCCAAGAGTCAGACATGACTGAAGTGACTTGGCACGCATGCAGAGGTATTTTATTATCCATATTTAGGCAGGTATGTATACATATGTAGTATAACCACATATGGACACACACCATGTGATAGACCGCTACTTATGCTTTGATGCTTGAAGATCATTTCCTCTCCTTTTACTTAGCCATGATTTTGCCGACCACATGAATGGTCAGCATCCTGACCACAGCATCCTCTCTCCTCCAGATTCCTTCTCATAACCCACGGGTTCTGCATGTAGACACTTCTCAATCAACAAGTCCTGGGTCCCTTGAATTCAGGTGGAGTTTCTTTCTTAACAATTAGAGATATGAAAAATATTCGTTATCTTATTAGCCACAATCACCAAAGGCTTGAAGATATTCTTCAGTTGACTATTGATTTCCAATGTAGATTGCAAAGTTGGGGCTAAAGCTATTCCCAGGGAACTGAGGAGGTCAGTCTTAAGTACATTCTGGTTGGAAAAATAAACACACAAGTCTTTAAGAAGGATATTTTCACTTCCATAAATCTGGCTAGGTAAATGCTAATATCTTGAATATCCTGTTAACTAAACACATGCATATTAAAATCCTAAGTCTCCCTTCTCTTTCATATACTCTACAGAGCCTACTACTAGAGTTTATATTCATCATAAATCACTTAATCCAGCGTATAGGAATAAAGGCCAAAATTGTCATTGTGCCTAGGTTTATTATAAGTTAAACATTGCCATATTGTCATATCTGTCACAAGCTTGTCAACAAAGAAAGTACCTCTAAAAACAATAAGAAGGATAACTCCTCAAAAATATAAATGTGATGTGAGCTTTTAGATAAACTCTTAACAGTGATTATACTCTAAGATGCCTGTCAATAATAGTCTCGACTGAAGGCAGAGGGGAAGGGGACGACAGAGGATGAGATGGCTGGATGGCATCACTGACCAGATGGACATGAGTTTGAGCAAGCCCCCGGAGGGGGTGATGGACAGGGAAGCCCGGCGTCCTGCAGTCCACAGGGTCACAGAGAGCCAGACACCACTGAGCAGCTGAACTGAACTGAACTGAGCTGACAATAGCTTCTCCAGATTTTGGTCACCTGAGTTTCTATCCTTGTGCTAAACTGAGTGATGACAGTGCATTGAACAGCTAGGTCATTTCCAAATAAATTAAGCTTAGTGTTTCACAGGACACCAGGACGTGAATGGACAGACCAGCACGGATGCATGGACACCAACCTTGGGAACTAGACAACCGGTGGGAAATTGCTGTCTGACTCAGGGAACTCAAACTGCGGCTCTCTGATAGCCTAGAGAGGTGGGAATGGGCGGGACGTGGGAGGGAGATTAAAGAGCAAGGGGCCACATGCACCCCGAGGGTACATTCAGGTTGATATATGACCAATCAAACCAATATTGTAGAGCAAGAATCATTCCACTGAAAAGAAATAACTGTTAGAGAGAAAGAAAGAAAGAAACCCAAACAGATGGAATGAGACAAACAGAAACACAAACTTTGCAACTCATACCCCTTCGGTAAATTCAAGTTGATATATGACCAATCAAACCAATATTGTAGAGCAAGAATCATTCCACTGAAAATAAATAACTGTTAGAAAGAAAGAAAGAAACAAAACCAAACAGATGGAATGAAATGAACAGAAACACAAACTTTGCAACTCACACCGTAATTCAATTACAAAAAAAAAAGTCTGTAAACATTTTAGAAAAACAAAAAACCTCTCCACGACCTTTCTTCTGGTGATGAGTTCTAAAACACAACAAAAAAAGCCAACTTCTCCAAATTGTGAATATAAGTTATTTCACATATTGACCTTTACAATTTTGGGCTTTTACTCTGTGAAGGACCTTATTCGAGAGAAGCAAAAGACAGACTGGTAAATGAACCACTGACGACCCAACCCTTGCCAGGAGGCAGAGAAGGGAAAACACTTGCAGGAGAGTCATCTTCCAACCAGGAGGTCCTGGTCAGGATCAAGGGACTCACAAGCTACCAGCAACCAGGATTCTGGAGAGGTCGAAAAGAGATGGGAGACTCCAATCCAGAGGTCCTACTGACTTCCCAGGGTCCTCCTCGCTGGAATCCATCTCGGCTGAGTGGTGCGTGTGCCCCCAGGAAGGATGCCAATTCAGAATGACTGGCCAGAGAGGAGCCAGAAAGGAACCCAATGACCATAAACCCTGAGCCTGTGATCTTCCCTCCGTTTCCCTCTGGCAAGAGCAGTTTCTCTCCCATTTCCCTGACCCTCCTGAGCCCCCTGACGGACGCGTTCCCGCTGCCGCTTCCGGCTGCGCCCCGACCCCGGCCAAACTCACAGGTGCGGCGCCTCGGCCGGGAGCCGCCCGCCCCGGCCCCCAGGCGCTCTCAGTGCGCCCAGCCTGCACACCCACTTCCGGCACAGACCCGCGGGCCTCGCTCCTGCCGCCAGGTCAGACACCTGAAACACCAGCAGATCCACCCCCAGAGACAATCCAAGCTTTTTATCCGCTGAACTGTCTATCATTTGGCGATCAAACTACGTCCACAGAAAGGAAAGAGGACCTGACCTAGGACGGCCGTGATATCCAGAGAAAACGGGTTACAGTCAAATTGTTTTCCTCTTGGAAAGAGTAAAGCAGGTTCTTTTGCATGTGCAATTATTCAAAACAATTGCTTCTTACAAAGGCCTGCCTAAGGCCACGCATGAAGGGAATCCTTTCCAGGGCCTTGGGAGACTTCACTGGTAGCTCAGGCTCTTTGTCAAAGCTTTGCACCGACAGTCCCGGAGATCGCGGTTCCACCCCTGTCTCAGGAAGATCTCCTGGAGAAGGGAATGGCAACCCACTCTGTTATTCTTGCCCAACCCAACCCCGTCCAAAAAGGGGCTCAACGGCACATTTTAAATCTCAGGCAGAAAACTAGAAGATCTCTGTCTGTCTGCATTTACGTATGTCTCCATGTGAGTCTTCTGTTTTTTCATAATATTACTGAAGTTGTGAGTTCTTATCGAAATAGTCAAATGAAAAGGAAGCCCTTACAAATCAAACAGCTCTAACTACAAGAAAAAATTGACCTAAATGAATTTCAGATTCACAGGAACTGGAAATTATTCAATATTAAATATCTAGTATTTTTTTCCTGCTACTCTTCTATAGACATGTCTAAGAGTCATTAACATGAAGCCCAACATTGTCATTGTGCCTAGGTTTATTATAAGTTAAAAACTGCTATATTGTTATATCTGTCACAAGCTTGTCAACAAAGTACCTCTGAAAACAATAACAAAGAAAACTCCTAAAAAATGGAAATGTGATATGAGCTTTTGGATAAACTATTAACAATAATTATACTCTAAAATCCCTGTCTATAATAGTCTCAATTGTAGACAGAGGAGAAGGCAACGACAGAGGATAAGATGGCTGGGTGGCATCACTGACTCGATGGACATGAGTTTGAGCAAGCCCCTGGAGATAGTGATGGACAGGGAAACCTGGCGTCCTGCAGTCCACTGAGTCACAAAGAGTCAGACACGAGTGAGCAACTGAACTGAACTGAACTGACAATAATTTCTCCAGATTTTCGTCACCTGATTTTCTATCCTTGTGCTAAACTGAGTGATGACAGTGTATTGAATAGCTAGGTCATTTCCAAATAAATTAAGTTTCTGAAACATTCACTACTTGAGAGGACTTTCCTCTTACACAGAAATGAAAGAGATGTTTTACTATCCATGAATAGCATCTGGTGCCATCCTGAAACTAAACAATTTTACGGAATCACATTGCCGTGCTCCCCTACAGTCCAATGGACTTTCACAAGGACATGATTTTTCTGAATGTTTATTTCAAAAAGTTAGAATTTAATGACTGCAAACAATAAAACTCATAATATTTTAATACATAATATTAATAATACTGAGTTGGTCATTTTTTTCCTATTCTACCACAGCCTACTGACTGGAAGTCAGTTTTAGTAACTACTACTATCATAAGACCCTCATCAGTAAGTGAAGATATATAGGAAAACCCATAATATATCTAAAAAACATCAAGATACAATGATAATAAAAAAAAAAAAATACAGTTACATCTTAGTTGGTATAGAAACAGGATGATTATGAAAGCACAGCCCACGATCAAGTCCAGGCCATGGAAACCTGTGACTGTCACGAGTGTTGACTTCGCCTTCATCTGAGGTTGTCAAAAGTGCTTTGTAAAATCCTGAGGTTTGCAGCACTTGTAACCTCCTGAAGAGACTGCAATCCAAAGGATTTCTAGAATATCCTGATGCTGTGGTGAGCTCAAGCAATACATACTCCAGAGGACAGAAGACAGACATGTTGGGAAGTGGGGATGACTTCTACTGCACTTAGGCAGAAAGGGCATGTTGCTACTCAGCCTCGTACACGTGTAGAAGCATCACCTCAGTGATGAAACCTTTAAAGGCTCGATTAAAATGACAATGACTGGTAGGAATAAACCTTCAGAAGTGCCTTCTCAGACCTCCCATCATAAGCACAAGCATAATAAAAACACCGAGTTTTCATGGTCTCACACAAAATTAGACTCACTCATGACAATGGCCAGAGAGGCTCCTATAAGACATCGGGGCTGGGCTTTACTGGAGGATGCACATCGGTTGAGTACATCGCTATGTGTTATGGAAATATGCGTTACTGGCAGGGTGAAGGCATATTCTTGAATAACACAGCAAATAACACTACAAATTCAAGGAACTTGGCTACAATGACAATAGCTGATTTCGTGATGGCTACTGCTGGGTAGAGCTAGGATTGTCTCTCCCATTAAGTACCTCAATGGCCAGCCGTGATAGTAGCCATTAGTTTCTCACTGGAATTCTCACTTAGAAACCGAACCTAATACTTGCCATGTTGACTAGCGCAACAACAGTGAAAGCTCCTTGGAGAAGCAAGTCAGACAGACATGCTTCTGTTTTCTCACAGAAGCTGCTTATGACCGGTCCTGCTCACAGACAGATTGCTAATTCCAAATTTATAGACAGTGATGCAGATATTCTTTACCAACTGAGCCACCAGGGAAGCCCTAATAGCTCAGTTGATAAAGAAACTATAAATAGTGAAGAGTGGGAAGGGAAAATGGGAACCTGTCATGAGGCCCCTGAAAATAGGGAACTAGAAACTTTTCAGAGATTCGAAGTCAAAGGGGGCTAATATGACTTAGAAATGGAGCAGCAGGCACAAGCTCTAGAATGAAATGAAGGGCAGAAGAATGAAATTAGGGAATATAATATAGAGACTTGAAGATAGAACAATGTCAAAGTGAAGTCCAACTCTTGGAGAGGGAATTCACAGGGCCTGGACCCCGTCTCAGGCCTGTCCATGCTGGTCGTGCGCGGCCGCCTCTCCAGTGGACTCTGAGCTCTGCGCTAGTGTCTGTGGGAACGACAAGGGAAGGATAGGACCCCCTCCGCACAGGGGGACCTTGAAGAGCGTGTCCAGGTTACTCATTGCCTAAGAGAAAACAGACACTAATCACCCCTGTCTCTGGACCTGTCTCTGGACAGGTCATAAATTTTTCTGTATCTGTCAGAGTGTAACCTCGGGCTTATTGATTATTGGCCAATTGTTTAACTTTTTGAACACATAACACATGAATGATGGGATTATTGTGATTGTATTTACCCTTCCTTTGTTTATGTAAGTCTCAAGGAATTTGGGGTGGTGAGTTCGGACACGGACACATGGGGTATAAAAGATTTTCACAAATGCTGGTCGGGATCCTTGGCTAAGAGAAGGCTCTGCCTTGGGCCTGCCACTGTAATAAACTGCACTCCACTATCTGCATTGTCTTTCTGAGCAAATTTGTTCCCCAGAACGCATGGCTACAACACTCTTACAAAAAGTATAGATCAAAGAATTAGGGAAGAAAATTAAGATATACTGATGGCTTATTTTGTCTTATACTGATTAGGAACATTATAACTACTTTTAATTTAATCTTCCAGGCTCCTCTGGTGGCTCAGTGGTAAAGAATCCACCTGCCAACGCAGGGAACATAGGTTCAGTCCCTGATCCAAGAAGATCCCACACGGCAGGAAGCAACTAAGCCTGTGTGCCACAATTATGGAGCCTGTGCCCCAGAGCCCAGAAGCTACAACTATTGAGCGCATGTGCTGCAGCTGCTGAGACCCTGGAGCCTGTGTTCCACAAGAGAAGCCACCACAACGGGACGTCCACGCACCGCACTTAAAGAGTGGCCCTCACTATCCACAACTAGAGAAAAGCCCGTGCGGGAACAAAGACCCAGCACAGCCAGAAATAGATAAATAAAATGACTTTATAGTTTAATCTTCCAGTTTTTATTTTCTATGAAATAGCTATCTCACTAACAGTGATATTCAAATATTTAACAGCAGACAAATATCTAACAGCATAGACAATGAACCAGTCAGAAGCTGGCCAGAGCACCCCTGCTGAGCCAGGTATTAATCTCTAATGACTAGCTCCCAAGGCCACAGTAGGGATCTTGGGAGGGGTCAGGGCAGGCCAGCAAGCACACAGGAAACAGGCTCTAGACAAAGGCCATGCACTGTTCTTTTTTTTTTTAATTTTTTATTAGTTGGAGGCTAATTACTTCACAACATTTCAGTGGGTTTTGTCATACATTGATATGAGTCAGCCGTAGATTTACACGTATTCCCCATCCCGATTCCCCCTCCCACCTCCCTCTCCACCCGATTCCTCTGGGTCTTCCCAGTGCACCAGGCCCGAGCGCTTGTCTCATGCATCCCACCTGGGCTGGTGATCTGTTTCACCATAGATAGTATACATGCTGTTCTTTTGAAATATCCCACCCTCACATTCTCCCACAGAGTTCAATAGTCTGTTCTGTATTTCTGTGTCTCTTTTTCTGTTTTGCATATAGGGTTATCGTTCTGGGCATACACACTGAGGAAACCAGACATGCACTGTTCTTAAGAGTGAAATGATATGTACCAACAGAATATCAGCTCTCAGTGGAAATGTCCTCTGGGCAGGTTTAGACTTAATCTCCATCTTTACTTTATCATCTCCTTGATGCTTCACTAGCAACTGGGGTCTTCCCTGCTGCTCTTGCCTTTGAGGGGCAGTACCACTGCTACAGATGGTGGCTCCAAGGAGAGCAGGCAGCAGAGACCCTTGTTATCATTTGCCTCCAAACCCCTTCAGCATCCCCAAGATTAGCACACTAGCCCGTATAAATTTAGGTACATTTCTTTACTAAAGGCCTGGGAGCAATTACAGAAGGAAATTATAATGAAGGAAACAAAGAGTTCAAGTTCTAGTTCATTTAGCGTTCTAGGGAAGGCAGGCTTTCCTAGACATTTTTGCTTGGTCTGCCCAGCACCCTTTCCCGAACCCCACACCATGGTGCCTTGGTTAAAGGTGTAGATGTGCAACCTGTGCGGTGGGATTTGCAGTTATCACTCAGTAACACTGTAGCATTGAGCTAAAAGTCACACCTCTCAGAGCCAATATGGATTGGTTATTAAAATTGTTAATTTTATTAGGTGGGACATTGGCAATTTGTAAGAATTTTTTTTTTGCTTTGACTTGTAAATGGAGGTATTTGGGGAGCAGGAAATGATGTGGTGCTTGGAATTTGTCTTTAAACACACTCCAGGCCAAAAAAGGGAGTGTTACTGCAGTGGTAGGAGAGGACAGATGATTGCTGAAGCAAGGCAAGGGCTACGTAGAGCGGGGTGGGGTTTCTGTGCTCTCCAGAGTTGTGTGTATGTTTGAAACTTTTCACTAAGAGTGAATGAACCAAAAACAAACAATAAGGATTTCCAAAGAGCGTGTACATTTCATAGTTGCAATTTATTTGATTTTCCAGGTCGATTCCAGCTCTCATCCTATCCGTTAGCTTCCCTAGACATTAGCAGGGATATTCCCTCTGACAAAATTTGCCAGGTCCAATGCTAGTGAGCACACTGGTTTGGATTCTATCAGTTCACTTCAGTCGTTCAGTTGTGTCTGACTCTTTGTGACAACATGGATTGCAGCAAGCCAGGCTTCCCCGTCAATCACCAACTACCAGAGCTTGCTCCAATTCAAGTCCATCGAGTCAGTGATGCCATCCAACCATCTTATATTCTGAGGTCAACTTCTCCTCCTGCCTTCAATCTTTCCCAACATCAGGGTCTTTTCAATTGAGTCAGTTCTTTGCATCAGGTGGCCAAAGGATTGGAGTTTCAGCTTCAGCATCAGTCCTTCCAGTGAATACTCAGGATGCTTTCCTTTAGGATGGACTGGTTTGATCTCCTTGCAGTCTAAGGGACTCTCAAGAGTCTTTCCCAACACCACAGTTCAAAAGCATCAATTCCTTCAGCACTCAGCCTTCTTTACAGGCCAACTCTCACATCCATACATGACTACTGGAAAAATCATAGCTTTGACTATATCAATCTTTGTTGGTAAAGTAATGTCTCTATTTTTTAGTATGCTGTCTATGTTGGTAAAGCTGTTCTTCCAAGGAGCAAGCATCTTTACATTTCATGACTGCAGTCATCATTTGCAGTGATTTTGGAGCCAAAAGTAGTAAAACCTGTCACTGTTTCCATTGTTTCCCCATCTATTTGCTATGAAGTGATGGGACCAGATGCCATGATCTTAGTTTTTTGAATGTTGAGTTTTAAGCCAACTTTGTCACTCTCCTCTTTCACTTTCATCAAAAGGCTCTTTAGTTCTTCTTCACTTTCTGCCATAAGGGTGGTGTCATCTGCATATCTGAGGTTATTGATATTTCTCCTGGCAATCTTGATTCCAGCTTGTGCTTCATCCAGCCCAGCATTTCACATGATGTATTCTGCATTTAAGTTAAATAAGCAAGATGACAAGATACAGCCTTGACATACTCCTTTTCCAACTTGGAACCAGTCCATTGTTCCATGTCCAGTTCTAACTGTTGCTTCTTGACCTGCATATGGATTTCTCAGGAGGCAGATCAGGTGGTCTGGTATTCTCATTTCGTGAAGAATTTTTCAGTTTGTTGTGATCCACACAAAGCCTTTAGTGTAGTCAATGAAGCAGACATAGATGTTGTTCTGGAATTCTCTTGCTTTTCCTATGGTCCAGCAGATGTTGGCAATTTGATCTCTGGTCCCTCTGCCTTTTCTAAACCAGCTTGAACATCTGGAAATTCTTGGTGCATGTACTGTTGAAGCTTGGCTTGGAGAATTTTGAGCATTATTTGTTAGTGTGAGATAGGGGCAATTATGTGGTAGTTTGAACATTCTTTAGCATTGCCTTTCTTTGGGATTAGAATGAAAAGTGACCTTTCCCAGTCCTGTGTGGCCACTGCTGAGTTTTCCAAATTTTCTGGAATATTGAGTGCAGCACTTTCACAGCATCATCTTTGAGGATTTGAAATAGCTCAGCTGGAATTCCATCACCTCCACTAGCTTTGTTTGCAGTGATGTTTCATAAAACCAGTTGATTCACACTCCAGGGTGTCTGGCTCTAGGCGAGTGATCACACCATTATGTTTATCTGGGTCATTAAGATCTTTTTTGTATAGTTCTTCTGTGTATTCTTGCCACTTCTTCTTAATATCTTCTGCTTCTGTTAGGTCTATACTGTTTGTGTTCTTTATTGTGCCCGTTTTTGCATGAAATACTCCCTTGGTATCTCTAATTTCCTTGAAGGGATCTCTAGTCTTTCCCATTGTATTCTTTTCCTCTGTTCCTTTTCACTGGAAAGGATTCCAATGATTCCAATTCCTTTCCTGAGGAAGGCTTTCTTCTCTCTCCTTGCTATTCTTTGGAACTCTGCATTCAGATGGGTATAGCTTTCCTTTTCTCCTTTGCCTTTCACTTCTCTTCTTTTCTCAGCTATTTGTAAGGCCTTCTCAGACAACCATTTTGCCTTTTTGCATTCCTTCTTGGGGATGGTCTTGTGCCATGTTTCCTGTACCATGTTACAAATCTCCGCCTATACTTTTTCAGGCACTCTGTCTATCAGGTCAAATTCCTCGAATCTATTTGTCACTTACACTGTATAATCTTCCCTGGAGAGGGGAAAGGCTACCCACTCCAATATTCTGGCCTGGAGAATTCCATGGACTGCATAGTCCAGAGGGTTGCAAAGTGTTGGACATGACTGAGCAGCATTCACTTTCACTTTTCATTGTATAATTGTAAGGGATTTGATTTAGGTCATACCCGAATGGTCTAGTGGTTTTCCCTACTTTCTTCAATTTAAATCTGAATTTTGCAATAAGGAGTTCATGATCTGAGCCACAGTTAGCTCCAGGTCTTGTTTTTGCTGACTGTATGGAGCTTCTTCATCTTTGGCTGCAAAAATTATAATCAATCTGATTTCAGTATTGACCATCTAGTGATGTTCATGTGAAGAGTCATCTCTTGTGTTGTGGGAAGAGGATGTTTACTATGACCAGTGCATGCTCATGGAAAAGGCTAACTCTGTTAGCCCTTGCCCTGCTTCATTTTATACTCCAAGGCCCAGACTTGCCTGTTACTCTAGGTATCTCTTACTTCTTACTTTTGCATTCCAGTCCCCAATGATGAAAAGGACACCTTTTTTGTTGTTGTTAGTTCTGAAGGTCTTGGAGGTCTTCGTAGAACCATTTAGTTCAGCTTCTTCAGCATTAGTGTTTGGGCATAGACTTGGATTACTGTGATAGTGAATGGTTTGCCTTGGAAATGACCAGAAATCACTTTGTCATTTCTGAGATTGCACCCAAGTACTGCACTTTGCACTCTTTTGTTGACTATGAGGGCCACTCCATTTCTTCTAAGAGATTCTTGCCCATAGTAGTAGATATAATGGTCCTCTGAATTAAATTTTCCCGTTCCAGTCCATTTTAGTTCATTGATTCCTAAAATGTTGATGTTCACTCTTGCCATCTCCTGCTTGACCACTTCCAATTTACCTTGATTCATGGACCTAACATTCCAGTTTTCTACGCAATATTATTCTTTTCAGTATCAGAATTTACTTCCATCACCAGTCACATCCACGATTGGGCATTGTTTTTGCTTTGGCTCAGCATCTTCATTCTTTCTGGAGCTATTTTTTCACCCTTCTCCAGTAGCATATTGGGCAATTACCGACCTGGGGAGTTCATCTTTCAGGGTCGTATCTTTTTGCCTTTTTTTTTTTTTTTTTTTTTTTTACTGTTCATGGGATTCTTAAGGCAAGAATACCGAAGTGGTTTGCCATTCCCTTCTACAGTGAACCACGTTTTGTCAGAACTCTCCACCATGACCCATCCATCATACATGGCCCTACATGGCATGCTCATAGTCTAACTGAATTAGATAGGGTTGTGATCCAAGTGATCAGTTTGGTTAATTTTCTGTAATTTTGGTTTTCATTCTGTCTGCCCTCTGATGGATGAGGATAAGAGACTTGTGGAAGCTTCCTGATTGGAGGGATTGGCTGTGAGGGAATCTGGGTCTTGCTCTGACATGCTTAGTAAATCTGTAATCTAATTTTCTCATGATGGGTACAGCTGTGTTCCTTCCCTGTAGTTGGCTTGAGACCAAGCTATGGTAGGGGTAATGGCAACCTCCTTCCAAATGGTTTATGCCAGGACTGTTGTATTCAGTGAGACTGAGCTATGGTAGGGGTAATTGCAACCTCCTTCCAAATGGTTTATGCTAGGACTGTTGTATTCAGTGAGACTGAGCTATGGTAGGGGTAATTGCAACCTCCTTCCAAATGGTTTGTGCCAAGACTGTTGTAATCAGTGAGACTGAGCTATAGTAGGGGTAATTGCAACCTCCTTCTAAATGGTTTATGCCAGGACTGTTGTATTCAGTGAGACTGAACTATGGTAGGGGTAATTGCAACCTCCTTCCAAATGGTTTATGCCAGGACTGTTGTATTCAGTGAGACTGAGCTATGGTAGGGGTAATTGCAACCTCCTTCCAAATGGTTTATGCTAGGACTGTTGTATTCAGTGTCCCTGACCCCACAATAGCCATGTTGACCCATGCCTCCCCTGGGGATTCTTGGACACTCACAGGCAAGTCTGCCTCAGTCTCCTGTGAGGGTCACTGCTCCTTTCTCCTGGTTCCTAGTGTGCACAAGGTTTTGTTTGTGCCCTCTAAGAGTCTCTTTCACCAGTCCCATGGAAGTTCTGTAATCAAGTCCCACTGGCCTTCAAGGTCAAATTCCCTGAGGGTTCTCAGTCCCTTTACTGGATCCCCATGTTGGGAAATCTGTTGTGGGCCTTAGAACTTTCACAACAGTGTGAGGACTTCTCTGGTATAATTGATCTTCAGTTTGTGGGTTGTCTACTCGCTGGCTCTCTGATGGGGCTCACACATTGTGCTTTCCCAGTCTGCTGAGGCCACAGCCCCTGTCCCCACAGCAGGCAACTGCTGACACTTGCATCTGCAGGAGACACTCAAACACTCAAAGGCAGGTCTGGCCCAGACCTATAACCATGTTTTTAAAATGTGACCAGTTTGCTGTTTGCACTAACTTGAATGCAAGAATCTCATTTTGAGGTGTTATCTTCCTCTGTCCCACTCTCTCTTAAGGACTGTTAAGGGTTAATGTTATCTCCAAGGTGAAAACAGCCTTGGGAGGAGCAGCCTACACCTGGTGTATAAAGGCAAAGTCTGCAGGAAGAAGAGTTTCAGGGTGAAGAGTGTCAAGAGAGGTTTGTAGTTTGAATTATCGGTCTCAAGGAGAGAAAAAGAAAAGTGAATCCTCATCATTTGATCCTGGTATTCAGAGCCAGAGGCAGGGACCTTGGGAAAGTGAAGAAGAGAAAAAGAAAGGAAAATGTCCAAATAAAATAGGTATGTATGGGGGCAAGAGGAGGGAGAAACTCTGAGAAAATGGGGTTGGGTGTATGATCACATTGATTTGCTGTTGTTGTTTAGTCTCTAAGTCATGTCCTACTCTTTTGCAACCCCACGGACTCTAGCCCACCAGGCTCCTCTGTTCATGTGATTTCCCAGGTGAGAATACTGGAGTGGGTTGCCATTTCCTTCTCCAGGGGAATCTTTCTGACCCAAGGCTCAAATCTACCTCTACTTCATTAGCAGGTGGACTCTTTCTTACTGAGCCGCCAGGGAAGCCCAATCACATGGATACTGGCCTCAAACACAAAAATTTGCTATTCCTAGTGAAAAATGGAATCAGCTCAGTTCAGTCACTCAGTTGTGCCTGACTCTTTGTGACCCCATGGACTGCAGCACACCAGGCCTCCCTGTCCATCACCAACTCCTGGAGTTTATTCAAACTCATGCCGATTGAGTGGGTTATGCCATCCAACCATCTCATCCTCTGTCGTCCCCTTCTCCTCCTGCCTTCAATCTTTTCCAGCATCAGGGTCTTTTCCAATGAGTCAATTCTTTGCATCAGGTGGCCAAAGTATTGGAGTTTCAGTTTCAGCATCAGTCCTTCCAATGAATAATCAGGACTGATTTCCTTTAGGATGGATTGGTTTGATCATGCTGTCCAAGGGACTCTCAAGAGTCTTCCCCAACACCACAGTTCAGAAGCATAAATTCTTTGGCTCTCAACTTTCTTCATAGTCTAATTCTCACATCCATACCTGACTACTAGAAAAAGCATAGCTTTGACTAGATGGACCTTCGTTGGCAAAGTAATGTCTCGCTTTTTAATATGCTGTCTTAGTTAGTCATAACTTTTCTTCCAGGGAGCAAGTGTCTTTTAATTTCGTGGCTGCAATCACCATATGTAGTGATTTTGGAGACCCCCAAAATAAAGTCTGCCACTGTTTCCATTGCTTCCCCATCTATTTGCCATGACGTCATGGGACCAGATGCCATGATGTTAGTTTTCTGATTGTTGAGTTTTAAGCCAAGTTTTTCACTCTCCTCTTTCACTTTCATCAGTAGGCTCTTTAATTCTTCACTTTCTTCCATAAGGGTGGTGTCATCTGCATATCTGAGGTTATTGATATTTCTCCCAGCAATCTTGATTTCAGCTTGTGCTTCTTCTAGCCCAGCGTTTCTCATGATGTACTCTGCATATTAGTTAAATAAGCTGGGTGACAATATACAGCTTTGACATACTCCTTTGCCGATTTGGAACCAGTCTGTTGTTCCATGTCCAGTTCTAACTGTTGCTTCCTGATCTGCATACAGATTTCTCAAGAGGCAGGTCAGGTGGTCTGGTATTCCCGTCTCTTTCAAAATTTTCCACAGTTTATTGTGATCCACACAGTCAAAGGCTTTGGCACAGTCAATATGCAGAAATAGATGTTTTTCTGGAACTCTCTTGCTTTTTCGATGATCCAGAGGATGTTGGCAATTTGATCTCTGGTTCCTCTGCCTTTTCTAACACCAGCTTGAACATCTGGAAGTTCACGGTTCATGCATTGCTGAAGCCTGACTTGGAGAATTTTGAGCATTACTTTACTAGTGTGTGAGATGAGTGCAATTGTGTGGTAGTCTGAGCATTCTTTGCCATTGCCTTTCTTAGGGATTGGAATGAAAACTGACCTTTTCCAGTCCTGTGGCCACTGCTGAATTTTCCAAATGTGCTGGCGTATTGAGTGCAGCACTTTCACAGCATCATCATTCAGGATTTGAAATAGCTCACCTGGAATCCCATCACCTCCACTAGCTTTGTAGTGATGCTTCCTAAGGTCCACTTGACTTTGCATTCCAGGATGTCTGGCTCTAGGGAAGTGATCACACCATCGTGATTATCTGGGTCGTGAAGATCTTTTTTGTATAGTTCTGTGTATTCTTGCCACCTCTTCTTAATATCTTCTGCATCTGCTAGGTCCGTACTATATCTGTCCTTTGTTGTGCCCATCGTTGCATGAAATGTTCCCTTGGTATCTCTAATTTTCTTCAAGAGATCTCTAGTCTTTCCCATTGTATTGTTTTCCTCTATTTCTTTGCATTGGTCACTAAGGAAGGCTTTCTTTTCTTTGAACTGATCACTGAGGAAGGAGATATGGAATAGTTTCTGCCATATCAATAAACAAAGGATATCACAGTTGTCAGCAATTGCAGCCACCATGGAAGGTGAGCTAGTGAGCCCTGAGGGTATTCAGGATGGAAATAGTGCCTGCCATCTAGTAGCCATCAAACTGCAGCCATTCCCTATGGTGAGTCCTGAGGAAGCTCAGGATGTGAAAACAGACTACTAGCCCCAGATAGTTGAGGGGCATATCAAAGGAATAATTTCAGTAAGACTAGTCTCTCGCATCTTTCTTTACATAGAAAAGCACTAAATTTCTCAACTTGGAATATCTGGTTTTCTTTCAATTACAAGACATTTTTGACATTCAGACTACCTACACTTTGTTGCAAAACTTCTATATAAACTGTCCCCCAACTCCCTGCCTCCTCTGAGCAGTTCTCTCAGGGTCACTTGAGCTGCTATCTCCCCGACTTGAAGTTCTAAAAATTCTCACCAAATAAAGCATAACTCTCAACTTCTAGGTTGTGAATGGCTTCTAAGGAGATTACAAATAAATATGTATGCACATGTATTTGTGTGCTATGTTCTGACTAGCTAGGTGATGAGGTGCTCTTTAAGAAGAGTGAAGACCAGAGTTACTCAAAGGTGCTCCCTTAAGAAGAGTGAAGACCCAAGGTTATTTCGACCTCCCACCTGGATCTGAGCCAGACCCTGGAGCAAGATCTGGGAGGAGATCCTGGAAGAATGCTGCAAGTAGATTTTTCCCAGTGGAAACGGCGGCTGGAGAGGAAGCCCCAGACTCCTCCAGCCAGTGCTCTTCAGTCTCAGACCTACCTCACTTGGGAGCCAGACTGCCCAACCCAGCTTGCCTGAGCTGCAGTGTCGCCCTCCGCCGCACGGTGGCAGCATGACCTACAGCGCGGTGGCCTCGGCGATCGCCACGCCCCTCTTGGCGGCGGCGGGCGGAGGCCCTGCGGCGGAGGCCGGCCCGCGGAGCCCTCGCTGATTGGCCGCGGTGCGGCTGCTGCCATGTTGGCCGAAGTGGCGCTCTGCCGGGGCAACTGGCTCTGGCTGCGGCTGCCAAGTCGGTACGCACAGGGTCTTCCTTCTTCCCCTCGCCCGCGGTTGGCGCTGAGAGGCGGCGTTCGGCGGGATGGAGAAAAGTAGGATGAACCTGCCCAAGGGGCCGGACACGCTGTGCTTTGACAAGGACGAGTTCATGAAGGTGCACCCGGGGGGCTGCGCTCCCCGAGCCGAGGCGGGTGGCCTGTCTTCCTTTCCCTCCGGGGCCTCCTCCAGCTGCTGGGCCGCTCACGCCCCGGATCAGCCCCCGGCGGGACCTCGCTGCCTTCGCAGTGAGTCTTTTGGCCTCAGGTGGGGCTGGGGAAGCCTGCTGTGAGAAGGCACTTCTGTGAAATGGTGCACAGTGAGGAAAAGGCCTGAAGTTGTGGGCAAGTGGTTTTGAGCTAGGTGTAAAAGCTCCGGTTATTACCCGAGCCCGTTCCCATGCAGTGCAGTCGGAATTGCCAGATCCTGGGCAGACAGAAGTTTGTCGATCGCCGCCTTAAACCTAGAAGCTTAGTATGAATGTATTGACCAAATCTCTGGACCCACGTTTCTACCTAGGGATTAGGTGGGTGGAAAAGGCACTCAATCGAAAGTTTTTCCTTAACGTTCGCCTAAAGTTTCTGAATGGGATATTTAAAAGATTAGAATCTTATTACTGATTTTGTTGCAGTACAACAAAGCAAACCATTTTACTTCTCTAAAGTTAGTCTACTTTTTATAAGGTGAACTTGAGGTTGGTCTGAAGGTAAATGTAGGCCGTCAGCTTACATGAAGAGTTGAAATATGATGGATATTAAAGGTTTATCCGGCACAGCCTTGAAAGTGTCCAAGATTTGAATCAGAGCTGGGAGGAACTTTGCATATTCTTTTGGGGGTGATGCTCTGGAACTGTACATACACCATCAAGAAATACAGTTATGCTTTATTTATAAGGTTTGGGGTTTTTGATACCACTTAGTGGCTGCTTTCAGTGTTAAAAAGTTAAATGTTTTGGCTCAGTAGACACTTACATTTTTGAGCAACTGAATTTAAGTCTTACTTTTTTTTTGATGACTTCAAGTCTTAGTATTTTTTTTTTGCTTTTTAGCTTCATTAGTTTATCCTTTTGATGCTTGCATTCAGTTCACAGTCTCTGGTTTTAAACAGTTTTTACATCTGTTCTTTTTTATAGCTGAGTAGTGTGTACCACATGGACTTGAGCTTGGGCAAACTTGGGGAGATGGTGAGGGCCGGGGAAGCTGGGTGTGCTGCAGTCCATGGGGTCGCAAAGAGTCAGACGTGACTTGGGGACTGAACAACGCCACATCTTCTTTATCCATTCCTGTGAACTTTTAGATTTTTTCCATGTCTTGGCCATTGCAAATAGTGCTGCAGTGAATACTAGAGTGCGTGTATCTTTTCAAATGATTATTTTCTTCAGATACATGCCCAGGAGTGGGGTTGCTGAATGATATGGTAGTTCTATATTTAGTTTTTTTATTGTTGTTGTTTTCCATTTATTTTTATTAGTTGGAGGCTAATTACTTTACAATATTGTAGTGGTTTTTGCCATACATTGACATGAATCAGCCATGAATTTACATGTATTCCCCATCCTGATCCCCCCTCCTACATCCCTCCTTATATTTAGTTTTTAAAGGAACTTCCATATTGTTCATCAAAAAGAGCAAAGTAATGCCATTTGCAGCTACATGAATGGACCTGGAGATTATCATACTAAGTGAAGTAAGTCAGACAGAGAAAGACAAATATATCATTTACATGTGGACTCTAATAAAAATGATACGTGCATGCGTGTATGCTCAGTCTTAAGCAACTCTTTGAAACCTCGTGGACTGTAGCCTGCCAGGCTCCTCTGACCATGGGCTTCTCCAGGAAAATCCTGGAGTAGTTTGCTGTTTCCTTATCCAGGGGATATTCTTAACCCAGGGGTGAAACTCACATCTCCCATGTTTCTTTGCATTGGCGGGTAGGTTGTTTACTACAGAGCCACCTGGGAAGCCTGGAAAGTCATAACAGATGAACTTATTTACAAAACAGACTCACAGATCTCAAAATTAAACATATGGTTCAGTTGCTTAGCCATGTCTGACTCTTGGCAACCCCATGGACTGCAGCACGCCAGGCCTCCCTGTCCCATCGCCAACTCCCAGAATTTACTCAAACTCATCTCCATTGAGTTCGTGATGCCATCCAACCATCTCATCCTCTGTCGTCCCCTTCTCCTCCTGCCTCCAATCTTTCCCAGCATCAGGGCGTTTTCCAATGAGTTAGTTCTTTGCATCAGGTGGTCAAAGTATTGGAGTTTCAGTTTCAGCATCAGTCCTTCCAGTGAATATTCAGGACCAGTCTCCTTTAGGATGGACTGGTTGGATCTCCTTGCAGTTCGAGGGACTCTCTAGAGTCTTCTCCAACACCACAGTTCAAAGGCATCAATTCTTCGGTGCTCAGCTTTACTTATGGTCCAACTCTCACATCTGTACATGACTACTGGAGAAACCATAGCCTTGACTAGCCGGATCTGTATGGTTACTGAAGGGGAAGCATGGGGAGAGGTGATAAGTTAGGAGACTGGGATTAACGTATACACACTACCATATGTAAAGCAGATCAGCAGAGGTTCACTATGCAGCACAGAGAGCTCTGCTCAGCACTTCAGTGACCCACGTGGGAGAGGAGCCCAGGGCAGAGTGGGTCCACGCGTGCACACAGACGAGCTGCTCTGCGGCACGCCCGGGACTGGCGCAGCAGTGCATGTCAGCTGTAGTAAAAAAGTTAAGTGATGCAGTTTCAGAAAAAAAGCAGTTACATCTGGATCTTCTCCAGTGTGGCCCTGTCATTTTTATCATGCAGGCCATCTAGACCCAGGAATAATGCACTCTTGTCCTTGCGCAGTGATGTTTCTGCTAAACCTCTGTGATGAAGGGCGTCCTTTGAAAGGGAGTACCACGTGAGCTTGCCGATCCAGAAACGCTTTGTTCCATCCGCTGGCTGAGAACTGTCCTGGAGCAAGGGTAGGAAGAAAGAGCATGATGAGGCGAGGTGTGCTGAAAGAAGCCAAGGCACAAGCAGAGATGAGGGGCTTTGTTCAAGAATCTCAGAATACAGAGAGCTTAGCTTGACCAACTTTGCCTTCTTCAAGGCTTCCTTTAGGCTCAACACCAGCATTCTTTCTGACTTGCTAGCCACACCATGTGTCTTGCTCTGAACTGATAGAAAGCCTTTGGGAAGAGAGGCTTCAGAAAGTAGAAACCTCAAAATAAGTTCTAAAGTAGAACTTGATGAAGGGGAGAGCAAACTGGGGAGGTGGCTGAAATGGCAGCAGTTTCATATTCTTTCACACCTCCTAAGCCTCTGAATGTGCTCTGTAGTTTGTAGTGCTAATAAATGTGACCACTTCACATGTAAAAGCAAAATGCATAGGACAGCCACCCTGTGTTAAATGTTGATTTTCTAAGTGAGACTCAGAGATAAAGGTTACTTGCAATTTATGTTTCCTTCAGAAAGACATTTTAAAAGTTTTGGTCACATGGCAGAAATGATA